>NC_090673.1:5994015-6297045 GCF_013368605.1 Nyctibius grandis | reverse complement strand
GCAGTGTTCAAGGCCAGGTTGGATGGGGCTTGGAGCAACCTGGTCTGGGGGAAGGTGTCCCTGCCCATGGCAGGGGGGTTGGAACTAGATGGTCTTTAAGGTCCCTTCCAACCCAAACTGTTCTGTGATTCTGTGATTCTATGACTTTAGAAAGGGCAATTCACCCATTGCCATCCTCAGCCCAGCACCCATGGCAGGTCAATGCTGCAGGATTGCAACTAGATGATCATTAAGGTCCCTCCCAACCCAAACCAGTCTGTGGTTCTACGTTGCTTTTGGGCAGCCTCGACCGCCCGCGTGGGACTGTACGGGGACCCTGTTTGCATCCCTCACCGCTCGCGTCCGTGCAGGACGAGAACCGCGGGATTTTAGTTCGAGTTTCAACGTTATCCCCTCAAAGATCGAAGCGGGACAGCCGTGCCGCCCGTTCCAGCGTCCCCCGGTCCCTCCCGGGGTCTCCCAGCCAGGTGCAGCCGGGTCCCCCCGCCGCCCCCCGCCGCCCCGCTCACCCGCAGGGCCTCCCGGGGCCGCCCCGCCAGCAGCTGCACGCAGCCCACGTTGAAGCAGATCCTGGCCGGCGGCTCCGGGATGCCGGCGAAGCTCTCCAGGGCCGCGTCCCAGTGCCCGCCGTCGGCCGCCTGCACGCCCTGGTGCCAGCGCCGCACCAGCTCCCGGTACGCCATGGCCCGCCGCGGCTCCGCCTGCCTCACCTGCCCGCCGGGCGAGGCCCCTGGGCGGACGAGGAAGTCCGGCCGCCTCCGCCCGCTCCCCGCCTTCCTCGGCCGGCCCCGGGTCTGCGGGGCGGGGAAGGCACCCACGGCCCACCCGTGCCGGGGCCCCACCGGGACTGAGCGGCAGCCGGGGGGGATGCTGGCTCGCTTAGCTTCTGGCTGTGAAGGGCAACTGAAGAGCCACCAGTGATCGGCCAGGACTGGCACAGCCCATAATGCTGTTTTTTTTGTGGTTTTTTTTAATTAAAAAGAGATATTCTCACGGCCATAATGAAACGCGCGTTAACTACAGTAATTACGGTAGGCATTAGGGTGCCGCCGCGCTCTGGTAAATACGGTAACCGCCTCCTGCTCTGGCCCCGCCCCTCGGGGCTCGCAGCGTTGCGACGGGCGGCACCGCCCCCTGCTGGCGCCGTGCGTCGGTGCCTCCGGAAAAGAGGCCGATGGGGGAGCGGGGCTGCACACGGGAAGTTCCGGGACCGCTCGGGTTTGCCGCACGGAGCGGAAAAGCGGGCGCGACGGGGGAATATTTTGAGCGAGGGACTCGGGAGTTCTCGTTGCTGCTTCCGGGTTGGTGCCAGGTGAGTGGCAGGAGCCGGCGGCCGCACCGGGGCAGCTTGGGGCCGGGCTGCGGCTCCGGGGAGGCCCAGAGAGCCGCGGCGGAGCGGCGCCGCCGCTGGGCCCGTTCCCTGCGCAGCCCCCGGGCGTGGGGAAGCGCGGCCCGGCCCTGTGCGGAGGAGTCCGGCGCGGCGCAGCGGGCTTTTGAGCCTCGGAAGCCCGAGAGGAGCGGGGTGGGCGGGGGCGCGGCGGGGCCGCTCCGGGTGTACGCGCTTCCCAGCCGAAATAAAGCCACGAAGCGTCTCTGGGCCTCCCTGGCTGGCGCCTCCCGGCGGGGCTGCGCGCGGGGCGCCAGTACGGCAGCGCGGGGGGGGGGGGGGGGGGGTGCCCCTGTCGGTATTTCCGGTAGCCCCCGCGGTACGGCGGGGGGGAGGCTCCGGGCGGAGGCCCCGGGGGTCGGAGCGGGCCAGACCCCCGGTGCCGGTGTATGGAACGGCTCCCCCGGGGCCCGGCTTTGGGCTTCGGCGGGGGGTGCTGGCCCCGCCTGAGGGATGGAGATCGGGGCCATGAGCAGTTAAATCCCGGGCAGCTGCCCCAGGCTGGCCCACAGGTGTGTGCTGTGACATTAACGTCACCTTCACTATAAATGGGAAAGCTGCTGGGGATGGGGGGCTCTTGGCTCTGCTCTCTTCTCAATGGTTACTATCCCTGCAGTGACTTGCCACTACTCTATGGGCTAAGTATAATTTTGTGTCTTTTGTATTAGCATCGATATTGTTTTTCTTATTTTATTAAATCTGTTTAAATTTTAACCCACGAGTCTCCCTCCTTTTGCCAATTCCCTTTCTTGGTCAGGGAGGGGACACTGGGTGATAGAACAACTGGTCACTGTTTAGCCCTGGGTGGGGGCTAAATGTAGACACCATCCCAGTATTCCTTCTTGAGAGGGGATTTCAAGATCTGTTTAAGTCTGCTGTTGGTATAGTTTGTATCACATACTTGAAATTCTCTGAGGAATTTGACTCTAGTGTGACCTGACTAATTAAACAACGGTGGTGGTGTAAGGCAGCAAGGCAAAATTTAAGAATGAGCTTAGGAACACATCTTGATCATTAATTGAAAGACATAAATGGGTGTGGGCTATTTCCAGTCAGCTCCTCTACTTACCAGTTCTTTGTTCAAATACTACTACTGACTTAAATTATCCAAAAGGAGGTTTATAACCTTTGCTGTTAAAGTTTACTGATGACAGATAGGTGAGGTGATCAGTGACAAGATGTTACTGCTTAGCCTGGTCTGACCTTCCTGGTTAGATGGTTCCAAGTGGGAGAAGGATCTTAATATAATGGAAAAAAAATAAAAGTGTAAAGTCTAGAAACCATGATAGCTTCTTACGAGAGACACAGGGGTGGCAGAGAGTGACTTGCAGGATTTAGTTTCATCAGTGACACGATCTGAACTTCAGTGCTGTGGGAAGAGTTGATTTGATTGTTGTCTTTATTTTTTTTTTAAAGAGGATCAAATTTGAGTCATCATGTGTGGGCACATGCTGGGGTTAGAATAGGCTACTAGAACATAATCTGCAGTTGCAGTAGCTCTCAAGTAAGATATGAAAATACCGAAGCGTTCAGAGGAGGCCACAAAAAATGCTCTGGTTCTGGAAAACAAGCCATGTAATGGACTTAACGAACTCAGTTTATTCAGGCACATCCAAAAGGAGAGGGTTGAGAAGTGACTCAGCCACTCTGTGGAAATCCATGCCTATGGGAAAGTTGTCTGATAGCTGAATATTTTCAGTCTTTCCAATAAAGGCATAATGAGATCCAGTAACTGAAAGTCAAAGCTACACAAATTCTTTTAAATATGACACAATTTCCTAGCAGTGATGGAGGTTAATTACAGGAATAGTTTACGGGAGAGGTTAAAGGCTTGCTGTTATTTGGAGCTCTTAAGTGGAAATGCTAACAATCTTGAAGATGGGCTTAAACTTGAAGTCTTGGGCAACTTGCTGGTGAGAGGCTGCCCATGTAGTTTGGGGGAAACGGGTGAGATTATCAGCGAGTTACCCTGTGGGACTCTGTACTTCTTAGGCTGCTTGGCTGCAGAAATAGCAGGATTTTTTTTTTAATGTTCATTAAAGGGCTGTAGTTCTAAATTAAGATGGGTTTAAGCAATCTTATGCTTTTAGATGAACCTCTACTTCAAGGGGGAATTCTCCATGCTGCTTTTACAGAGGAAAGTTAAAGTAATGTGTTTCTACCTCTGCTGTTCTTTAAATCATCAGTTTGGCCACAGAGAGCAGACACTGAGTTGGGCAAACAGGTGTGCTATACTAGTTCAGAGAATACCTTCCCTTGTTGTCCTCGTTTTGCAGGGATAAAATTTATAGAATCACTTTTCTGTTCCATGTTTTTTCAGTTTGTGGCCAGCTGTGGGATGGTGATCAAGGTCATTAGCAGTTAAATCCAGGGCAGCTGCCCCCAGCTGGCCCACAGGTGTGTCCTATAGTGTTATCATCAGGTTCGCTATAAATGGGAAAGCTGCTGGGGATGGGGGAGGTTTTTGCTCTGCTCTCCCTCTTTCTCTTCTCAATGGTTGTGATCTATGGAGGGACTTGCTACCATTCTGTGAGCTAAGTATAATTTTGTGTCTTTTTGTATTAGTATCAATATTAGTTTTCTTATTTTATTAAATCTGTTTTAATTTCAACCCACAAGTCTCCCTCCTTTTCCCAATTCCCTTTCTTGGTTGGGGAGGGGACATTGGGTGGTAGAACAACTGGTTGCTGTTTAGCCCTGGGTACGGGCTAACTGGAGACACTTGTTTACTGTGTCTTCCCCATATGTTTGCAGTCTGATCCAGACTGAGGTCAGGAAGGGATTTCCAGGAAAGTCTGATTTATTAAGGAGTCATATGGGTTTTTCACTCTCGGCAAAGCAGAGTTTTCCTGCTGGGACTTTCTGCTGGCGCTGGTTTTATCTCATCAGGTTCTTGTGAAGGGATTTGGGCATCTGTTTGTGTCAATGTATTGTTTCGATAGGACAGGAGTGCTTTCAGGGTGGTGGGTTTTATAAAAGGGTACTGGGTGGTAGAGTCAACTAGAGGATCTGTTGACTCACTCTGAAATTACGACTTTTTAATTAAAATACATAAATCAATTAATCTCCCTGTGCTTCGGTGAATAGTGAAACTCTGCCTTTTACGTAGCACCGTGTGTTTTGGTGTGCTCTGAGGGCTTGCTGCCTCCCTGGTTCTGTGTGGAAATAGGCACCTGCTCGTGGCTGTGTGTCAACTTCTTGGCACAAACATCACCAATAGCTGTGACTTCTGGCTCCATATTTTTTCTCACTGCGTGCGCAAGCAATAGAGCAGGAATGATCAAACCTTAGCATGTGGAGTAGAACCAGCAAAATGCATGTTCTGGGATGCAAATGATCCATCAGAAAACCTCTGTTTGGAGTTTTTAAGGCAATAATGCTGTCTGTTAGAATAACACTCACCTGCACAAAGCTTTGTGGGTGCTTACAGTTTAGCAGTTACAGCCAACTTTTCTCAGCTCTCTGTGTTTGGGGAGCTGAACATGCTGCTTGTATGAAACTGCCTCAGGCCAACGTGGGGTGCACAGAGCACGCGCAGAGGTTCGGGAGGACTGAACTGCAACGCTTCAAATTGTGCCTTTTCCAGTGATGCAAAGTAGCGTTGGTCCTTAATGTAAGCTGTGGCAAACAGGAGTTGGTGAAGCTGGAAGAAGTGTAATTTCTGTTCTCCAGAGGTGAGAGACAGAAGCACGTGGTCCCTGTAAACGCACTCAGTGTTGTGAGTTCCCTGTTCAGCTCTGCAAGGACACTCTGATGTTATAGCTTGGCTCCTAACACAGAGGTAGACGTGTCCATTCCCAGCTGGTAAGAGGAGCAGGTCTATGCATTTATACTCTTTGACAACCCAAGCAATTGCTCCTATGAATAAATAATTTTACCCAAACTTGCTTTAAAGAACTTGCTGATATGTGATGTTGCCTGAGAGGAGTGGGGATGAGGGGGCACAGGCAGCCTCTGGGTTAGCTAAAGAAACAGTTTGACAGAGACCTTCTGTTGGAATTAAGAGTGTTTGTCTCCTGAACCAAGTTTTAATAATTTGATAGGTGAGACCTGACTCCTGTGTCTTTCACTAAGTGCATATTGCTAAGCTGAGCATTGCCGTGAGTCTTGGTACACGTTACCAAGCTAGAGCAGAAGAGCCTCCAGCTCTTCCTGTATTTCATCATTTAAATAAATTCCTCTTTATTACTTCTCCAGCTCTGCCAAGGTCACGCTTCATGTTAAGTCTAAATGTGTGGTTGCTGTCATTTTAGACAGTTCTGTTTAAAATAATGCTGGGTTCTTTCCTCATTTTATGGCTAGTTATACCCATACAGTGCGATTTATTCTTGGCTGTTGCTCATCTTCAAAAAGCAGAATACTTTACAGTACAAGGGGTTACCCTTAGAGCTATGCACATAACTGTGCAGTTCAGTTACTAATTTCAGAGGTTTTTTGCTCATACATTTTTCCACATTTTTGTGGAAACTTTCTGCTATATGGTTCAAAAGGCACTTTTATGATAACTTGATTTTCATGCAAATTCATTGAGCCTTATTTGCGTTACATGTTCTTGAAAGAAAAGTTGTTCTTTTCCCCCCCTGCCCCCCACAGGACACTGTCTGTCTGCTGCTGATCTTTTTAATGTCAAACTCTGCCTGAACCTCCTCAAGGAATAAGCTGTTAATGTCAGGAAAAAAGTTGGCTGGAACATAGCAGTGTTTGAAAATGTGAGAGAGAGTACAGGAGGAATTCTGCACTGCTTGGGAAATGCTTGCTGTATAAAAATGCTCCATGTGGGTTTTCTTAGGTTATACAATTGCCTGTAAATTTTTGGAAAAATATTCCTTGTGGACTAAAATCTCACACTGTTACAAACTAAAGGGAGGTGGGTTTGGCTCTTTGAGAAGGGGAATGCAGTTTTGCTTTACAGGATAAATAGCTGCTCTTTCAGACTGTGCAAAGCAGGTTTTTATTAGCTGTGTAGTTGAAAGTGTTATTGTTTGGGTTTTGTTTTGTAAGCAGTGGTTGCCACTGGGACATTCGGATGGATGGGAGTGGAGGTTTCCTGATGATGTTCTGTTTGTTAAAGTGGGTGACCTGCGTGGATTAGGACGGTGGTTCTCTGGATGATTTATAACATTGGTATGGTGTTCTTGTTAGCCCTTTGTGACTCTTAGCCTCGAGATCTTAACATTACAGTAAGGATGTTTAGCAAGAAGTAAAAATGTTGGCAGGTATGTAAGGCTCTGGTTCAAGAAAACATTTGATGCCTGCCAATCTCTGGCTTTCCAAGATAGCACTTAATGAGGTGCCTAAGTTGGGATCAGTGGAACCTGGGTGCTGCGTTGGTGAGTGTACAAAAAGCTCCGTGTGTTAACGGGCCTGTTTGCTTCCTCACAGCTCTGTGGTGGCAGTGGAATTCCCCAGACGTCACTCGTCAGATAACACCTTCACCATCCTCCTTCAGGGGTGAGTTTGCTGGGTCTCTGAACCCAAGAGTTCAAAGGCATCTGACAATATGGGGGCAAACCCCACGTTTGGCAGGATGAGGGCAGTACAGCTTAAGGAATTCCTGCCCCTATCTAGTCTCAGTTTAGAAAAGAATCATTTTCAACTGTAATTACTTTGTCAATCTCTTTCACCTTATGTGCTTAGCTTGGGTGTTTGGGGAGCTACTGAGTGGGGTGCCTTGGTGCAGGAGGGGGTGGGAGGATGAGGGCAGCAATTGCACAGGTCCTGTGACTGTTCTGATCTCACGCTGGGAAGCTGTGCCCTCATCACCTGTTTATAGGTAGATCTTTTAAGTGGAACAGTTCTATTAGGACAATTTGGCACAGAGATTATTAAAATTAATTTCTGTTCTGAGGATCAGTATTGGCTTTTCTGTGTGGAGTTAGTTTCTGAAAGTAATACATCTTTTTTTTTTGCAGGCTGTTTATGTAGGTAGGTGAAAGGGAACTTGACAAGAAACCAAGTACCAGTTGTACACACTTGTACAGTAGCAAATACTGTAAAACAGTAGCAAAACCAGTAGCAAATACTGTTTCATCACTAGTTTGTGTGACCACTCTTAGATGAAGACATCCTTTCAAATAAGCAATATTTTATGGTACAGCAGTGTATTAGGGACTAGATTTATGAGGATTTCATTTTGATTTGTGAACTTCATTCATGATATTCCCTTAATTTTGTAAAGATTGATTTAACTGTTTCCTATGTTGAAAAGTTACCCAGCAGTTCCTTACAGATAAAGTAGATTGTGTAGAGCTCAGTTTATCTTAAAAAGTTGTACTGGGTTAACTGCCCTGGGACTTCATCTGATTCCGTATCCTTTCTTCTCTCAGAATGGGAGAACTGTGATCTTTCTCTTCAGTTCTGCTGTCTCCTGAGATGTTTACCGATGAGGGCTTGCATAATATGAGGAAATATAAAATGTCTGTGCAGGAGCAGTCACCAGTTGGTGTATATTATGTTTTCCCCTTTTATTCAAATGGAAACAAAGTTTGGTGTTTAATGAGAAATTTCCGGAAAGTCTCATTTTGGGTTTTTCTAGTCTCCCCTGTGTGTGTTCTGAAATGTGGCTGCAGCTTCGTTAGAGGGCACTCTGGATTAACATGTCAGATGGCATTCACCACATCCTCTGCAGAGAAAAGTCCCCATGCAAATGTCATTGCTGCCCCAGAGTAGAAAGTGTGAAGCTCGAGACAGATTGCCCTATATACTTCGCTATCTCATGATGCAAGGCAAGACTGACCACGTTGCAGGCTGATTTAATGCTTGTGCTGGAACATAGCAACAATCTATTAGATAAGTCACTATAGTTTTCCAACTGTGGATTAATTAATTTAAATAACTTGCTTTTCTCATGGCCTTTATCCCATAAACTGCATTGATCCTAAATGTATGTCAATTTTAAAACTTTTTTTTTGTATTGTTGCTATCATCTTAAGAAAAATAAATCCTTTAGAAACAATAAATTGCTTCAGGAACTCTTGGGGTATTAATTCCAGCCCTTACATCAGTTCCTTCTGTGCCTTTGAGAAATAGGTTATGATGTCTTTCACTTCCCTTCTGTAATAAAAAGGATAATGATTTTTACCTTGGGAGGATTAATCAATGTGTGTGTAAATGTGCTTTGAAATCTGAAATGTTTTAGAATTTTTTAAAAATATAATTAAAATGTAGAGCAAAGCAGGAGTCAGGGAAGTCACATTTGAGACCACAATTACTGCTCAACTGCTCTGGTGCTTCTTCTGTTCTGGCAAGATTATAGAGCCAGATCATTTGCATTACCTTTGACTTTTCTTGATGTTTTTGGGTTTTTTTTGTCGAAGGAGAAGCATTCTTTGTATGTAGGAGTCAGATTGTCTGTAAACATAAACATAATCTTAACTTTGTCCAAAACATACCTTGTTTTCCTTTTAAAAAAGCATACCAAACCGGTGTAACTTGAAACATTTTTCAGAGCAATTAGCACTGAATCATACCCACACTGAATAGGCTTGGCAAAACCGAAGTGCATGTTTCCTATGCTGGAATCATGCCTACATAGCATAAACCTCAGCTTTAATATAGTGCTTTACTTAGCCTCTAAATTCCCACTTCTGTGTTAGCGTTACTGCTAGTAGCCAGGTTCTACGTAGCCACTCATCGGTGGTGCTGGTGTGCCTTCAAAGATGAGAGCCAGAGGCATCGCGTGGGGCTGTGATTTGAAATAAGGTCACAGAATAAGGCAGTAACAGCTCTGGACAGAATGCAGCCGTCTGGCTGACTGACCCATCTCCTTCCTGGGAAGTATTCCTCCCAGCTGGGACTGGCACATCTTTCTTGCCAGGGGTTTAGCTTTACTCGGAGGTGACAGCTTTGTCATCTGTGAGTTCAAGGTGGTAGACATTGTCAACCTGAGAGTTTATCAAAGCAGATTCTGTGCTACAGCCAGAAGATAGTACTTTGCTCTGTGTCCTAAAGAACTGTGTAGTGCTTCCATGAACTCTAATGGCCAGGAGACTCCACTCCTCCAAAATTAGAGCAGAAAAATAAGTAGTAGTACTTGTCAGGCCATCTTTTTCCTCTCCTTTTTTTTAATCTCCTCTTGCACCTCCGCTTTCTGTCCCACTAGTATGGCTCCTTGTTAGCTTTTTGGCAAAGAGTGGTTGCTTGGCATAAGGAAGGAAAGCTGAGATGTTCCTTCTCAGGAGTCCTTCATGTCTGTCCCAACTAGAGGGTACATGAGGAGGCAGCAGAAGCTGAGCTGAGACATGGTACCATGTGGGTGGCTGCAGATGTATGGAAAGAAGCACTTTGGAGAGGTTCCTGCAGAGGGTAAGGCAGTTGACTGGAACGAGGTGAGCAGCCCTTACAGTAAGGTCTTGGCTAGGCAGCCTTGCCAAACAGCTGTGGGGCTAAACGCAGGCACAATAACTTGTATGCTTCCCATCTCCCACCACGTGTTGTGGGAGGGTGGCAATAGCAGCTTCTCTGGAGTGAGGGCAGTGGGTCAGGGAGAGTGAGCAGCCCAGACCTGACCCTCGGGCTGTTGTGTGGGCCCCTGGGTTGTTTCGGTGAGTTGGGAGTAGGGCAGCAGGCGAGGCAGGCTGGACAGTCAGGCTATCAGAGATGGCATCTGAGTGACACTGTCAGCTGTAGTTTCTGAGGCAACTTATTTACCCGACTGGCAAATGGAATTTAAGGGGAAGTTGAATAAATAAGGGCTTCCCTGGTAGAAAAAAACAGTTACCAACCGTAAAGCATTTTCATCTGTGGGGCTGGGGATTGTATTTTTAATGATTTTGAAAAGCTCAGCTCTTGTGATTTCTGTAAATGATATTAGAAATGAAATTTTAAATGACAGAAGCTTTAGCCAAAATCTTCGCCCCCTCAGTGTTATACTCCGTCCCATATGTAGATGCAGTCTCACGTGTTTTACCACATGTATAGTTTGGGTGTTCTAAAAAATAATAGTGATCTAGCAGGCAGTGACATCTACAGAACGTGCTGAAGAGGAGCTCCAGCGTGCTTGTATGAAATACTTTTTTCCAGTGTTGAGTAGTGCCTCCTACAAATATTTTCTCACACCACATTTCTGTGGAACTGAAAGTTCGTTTTTATGCTGATTTATGTTTTGGTCTTTGTCATTCTTTGAAGCCTAGCTGGAGTTGTGTGGTGACATGTTTGCATGGGTTAGCCAATGCCATCTTCATGGCATGATGTATTAAAGGTAATTAGTAGATGCTAGTGTCATCTTTGCTTTAGCTCTGAAATCAGTTCCAGGTACCATCTGATTTTTATTAAAAAAAATTTATTAAAAGTAAATATTTTTAACTAAAGCAAATGCAAAACTTTGGGGATATACTTAAAACACAAAAGAAAGAAAAGAAGAACAGAACTGAAAAAACCCTTCTGTGTACAGTGTCCAGAGCAATTTTAGAATGCTCTTGTTCCACGCCTAAACAAATGGTTGTTTAAGCTAAAGAGAAATCTTTTCTATTGATTTATGACACCAATTTAGATATAAGCCCTCTGTGCAGGATTGTCAGTTTAATAGAACAGCTTGCTTTCTCCTTTCAGATTTAATCCACATGTTGTTGTATCAACAGAGCCTTTGTCTCTGCTCAGTTATGAGTTATCCTTTTCTAATAAAAAAAAAGTGAAAACACATGTTTGTTTTTTTTTTTTAACAGCCCTGTTACAAAAAAAGCGTAGAATGACATAGGGGAGAGGTGACCATCAAATAGTGACTCTGATTTGTAGGTAACTTCAAAGTGGTGCTGCAAATAAAAGAGTGAAAAATGGACCTTTCACCTCTCCCTGTCGCAGTGACTGTGGAAAGCCCAGCAGTGACAGGAGGAGGCAGCATTATCTTTAGCCAGGATTTCCTAGGGTTTTTTTTTTCCCAGCTTGTGCAGTGATGCTAAACATGCTCTTTTTAGTTAACTCTAATTTCCTTCCTTTTTTTTTTTTTCAAGGGGGACTAATCCAGAGGTGTATGTAATTCACATTTCCTTCCTTCCTGCCTCCCTCCCCTGCAGAGAAGGATTTCTTTCTTGGACCCCTCCTGTTTTTCCAAATGGAGAGGAATTACTCTCAGGAAACTCATGAATTTGGTATTATTTCTATACTTCGTTTTGTGAGAAAACATTTATTTGACTATCAATGCTTACTTGATACCTAGATGAGGGTTCAGAAGTTCATGTTAGAGCTGCTCAATAAAACAGTTGACTGCATCATTTGGTTACAACTTTTACTTGGACTTTATCAGGCAACTAACTCCTGTAGCATCAGGAATTAGTTATGAAGATTTACTTCAGTACATCCTGAACCGGCAGCTTGGTGGGCTGAATGCAGCCAAAGGCAGAACAGTTGCAATATCTGTCTCTCTGGTTCCAGCCTGGTTTCTTCCAGCTTGCGTTAGACTCCTCGCAGTCATCACAGTCTCCCTTAATTCTCTTTCAGATGTCAGCACAGCAGATCCCAGCTCAAGTGTCAATATAATTCTTTGCAGTGATGTGATTTGAAAAGAAGCTAATGATAACGTGTCTTCAAGCAGAAGGAATTTGCCTGGCATTTAAAAAATGTGGCATGGTCGTATTCTACTTCTCAAAGTTATAGAAGAAAGTAAGAAAAGAATCACCTTAGAGGCTTTAGTAGTCAGTGATGGGAAGAAGAAGGTTGTATCCTTGCTGCCTGAAGCAGATAGCAGGCCTGGCAGTGATGATGTAGCTCTGAGGAAGGAGTGGTCTTGCTGTATCAGGCAGATCCCTCAGTCCACCAAGCTCTTGAAGAAAGAACACAAAATCCTTGGCAGCATGTGTGCAGGTGCTGGGGACCGGCAGCGTGTTTTTGTAGAAGTTAAACTGATCTGGCTTTGTCAGAGGACAGGTGAGCCAGGTGATGGTTAGCAGCCTGTGCTAAAAGCAGGAGACTCTTCATGTTTAAGGCAACTTAGATGCTATCAAATTCTCTGGATGTTAACTCTGCAAGTGTTTCTTGCACAAGAAGAAAAAAATCCCTCCCTTTGAACACGGCTGTGGAATGCAGACTTACCGGGGGTGGGTTGTTTTCCTGCAGGCTGGCCTTTTGCCACTGCCTGCGTTTTTCTTTTGAGAGCTGAGCATACCTTTCCAGTGTAAGATAAAACATGGATCTTGGGAAGATTATACTTTCCAAGCTCTCTCAGACAGTCTCCTGTCCTCAAGTCTGCATTCTACCAAGTTAAGTTCTCCAAACCTTGGTACTAATGGATATTTAGATTAGATTTGTTTCCTTTTCAGTTATCACTGTTCTTAATGGCAGCTAGCCATTACTACTTCTCAAAACAGCTTAGAACTTGAATCTTTCCAGAGCAGTGGTAAATGAAAGAGGTATTCAGCTAGCAAGAACAATTTCTTTATATGGGGATTTTGTAGGGCATCGTACTATGTTGTGCTTTCATCTAAAATATCCTTGGGCAACCTCGTCCAGCTTTGAAGTTGGCCATCCTTTGAGCAGCCAATTGGATTGGAAACCTCCAGAAGTTCCTCCCAAACTAACTTACTGTGTGATTCTGTTTTCTGGTAGAGTTCTGGCAAAGATGCTTCATTTATATCTCCCTTCATGCTCAACAGCTTGCTTTATGTTCCCATCATAAGCAGTTCTGTAGACTGAAGTGATGTGTAAACATCAGGAGCAGTTTCTAAACTGTAACATGAGTTTCCTTCCTTCATAGTTTAGACTGGTTTTTGTGCTGCCATATTCAGATAATATGAAAAATCAATTTTCTTTTATTGCTATTTTTTAAGAGATTATCACTTTTTGTCCTCAGAAACAAGTATTTTGCCATGGGGCCATACAAAGGATAATTTTCTAAAAGCTAATGGGTCTTGTTCTTACGTTGGTTTTGTTCCTTTGCACTCTTTCGTTGTTGGGAAGCTGCAGAAGGAGGAAAGACAAAGAGAAAAGAGCTGTGTTGTTATTTGGGATTTACAAGACTGTCTTTATTGCATTTTGAGTGAGTGTTGCATTTGTGAGTTAAAAACTGAAGTTAAGAAAAAGGGATTATTTTTGTGGATATTGGTACCTATTATTCAATAGCTCATACTTTATGCTGTACGGTATTTTGCTTAAAATTTAAGCAGTTGCTTAAGTTACTTTGAATAGTTATGAACTTCATGTGTCTTACTAACTCAGAAACTGTATGCATGACAAGGGAATGCTGACAGTTTGTTGGCTTGCTTGGATTTATGATTTTATTCTGAGGGTAGAACAGGATGGTGGGGCGATTAGATGGAATTACGTATACCAAATGTATAATTTATCACATATGTACTGCAAACTGAAGTTGACTAATCTTGTAGTTCATGCTTGCTGTATGTTCAGACTTTAACCTCTCTGTTTAGATTGCCAACGTGGTGCCAATTAGTGGGACTGTGATGTGGACACTAAGGAATAGAACTCGCTTCACGTGGGTTACCAAACAGTTAGCAGATGTTAAGCTAATGGTTCTTGGCTACTACCAGCCTGACTTGGATTTCAACCCAGAGGTGAAATAATTTATTTCTCTCCTGTTACCATTTCCCTTGGGCCATGTTGTCCTGAGCATCGAGAATTCCTTCACCTTTCTCTGGAAGATGATGTAAACATTTCCCCTCCCCCTTAAACCTGTTCTCACGGTGTCTTGTATGTTCCTTGATTTTTATGTTAATTTGCCTTCTTTGGTATTTGTTTTTCTACTGGTAGGCTTTATGGTAAATGGTGAATGAAAATGTAAGCACTTTAAACATACAACTGAAATTCTTAACAGGAGCAGTTTGTGCTGAGGGTGTGGCGTGGTTCATGTACTGTACCTGCAGCTACATCTCAGAGATGTGGCAGAAGGTCTATCCTAGGATTGCTGTTACTACTTTGAGTAACAAAGGCCATGAAGTGGTGGGTCTGGCTTGCCTGGGATCCTGCCTTTCTTTGTTCTCATTGCTGGGTATTATACTCTCAAACCCTGCGAAAAGTGTAACTGCAAGGCCCATAGTTTTTCTTCTAGGGATAAGTCAATGATGAATAACTTAACTGGCAGATTCTGCAGCTTCTTTGGCATGATTTAGAGCAGCAGGCAGTAGTTGTTACTCAAGGCAATTTAAAATATGGTATGAGATAGAGTGTAATAACTGGAAAACATTAATTGCTTTCACTTTATTTTCTGTGCTTTTTCAAGTGATAGGTGTGATAAGGGGCTCTTTGACTATATGACCTTAGCGTCAGGAACAGAGATAGGGTAGTGGAGGGCTCAGCTGAATGAACAGTAGCACTTTACTACTTATTGATGCCTAAATCCCATTTCACGACTTGCTGTATAGTCACCTGACATGTTTAACCAGTGTGTGTAATATTAGGGCTGATGCTTTTTGTTCTCTCTCCTGTAACTTTGTCTTTCCTTCTATGAGGTTTTAGCCTTTGGCCTAAAAATGTTGGCTGTAACATTATGTCCAGCATTCAGTTTTTCAGCAATTTCTTTACCTTGATCATTTTATGCTTCGGTAAAAGGTAATGGTATTAGCATTAACAAGTGTTTGAAAAACAAAATCACATTTAATGATATCTTTTCAGTTATAGCTTATTTTCTTACTGATGTGCTATTTTGAGGTGTCAAATGTGATCAGCATCAACATGAACATCAACAGGAAGAGTTGGGTGAGGGTTAAATAACTGTCAGTTATTTTTCAGAGAGCAATGAAAATAAACTCCTTGCAAGGTCCTGTCATTTGTTGCTTTTCTTCGAGGTTCTAAAGAAAATGTTTCATTCAGTGATGCATTTGATGCTGAATTTCCAAAGAGAGCAATTATTTTTAATTTCTTGAGATGAGCAGAACTGTTTGTCTTGTGGATTCATCTTTCTTGATGTTCATGTATTGACTGAGGACAACGTAACAGAAGTAATGAAAACAATTATTCTGTACTTAGATGATGAATATGTAGGTAAATACTAATTACCTTTCTTGAAGAGTAATTAATAACTTTCACATTTTCTGTAGAATGAACAGGGAAAACGCAACATAATAAACTGAGAAATAAGCTGAACTATCCACTTGTCCAGAGTGGCAGGTTATCATGTGTCAGGTTTTGGGTGATAGGATACAAAATTCAACAGCAGTTTGTAACTAGGTTTGGTCTTCTCTTTCTCAGTAGTTGGTCAGTGCAGTAGATGCAGCCTTTCTCTAGTGATTTCCCTGTCTCTCTTCCTCTCTAGACTTCCATGTAGCTCTGTGTGATAAATTACTCTTCTTTGTTTTTTTTCCTTTTAAGAGACTTAAGAAGCACTGATAATCAGGTCTGATTTCACATGTATTTTAGTGTATAGGTTCAGGGACACATTGAAATTATAATAAATATGGAAAAATTTCAGAGTACATGGTCATGTTCATCTAAGTTTCTCAAATATATACAAGTTAACCCCCAAATCAAGACACCAGAACATTTCCCTCCTTCCCCTAGGGCTGATGGCTTAATTAGTATAGATTTTGTCTCTTGTCTGTAGTGACTAGTAGAAAATACACTTGCTGGTTCTTTTTTTCCTTCCGTATAGATCTGTAGCCTTTTTTTGTTGGCAAATAATAGCAGAAAAACTTTAGAAGTCCAGAAGAAACTAAAATGCTTGATGCAAGAATTTATTAGGTAATTGTTCAACCAACACTTCCCAGCTCTTCTTGAACATAGCTGATTTTTTTAATCACTAAAACTTACACCCACCATGTTCGCTTTGTCATTTTCATCATATGACAGTTTTCCCCCTTAGATTAGCATTGACATAACATGAAAAAAGTAGAAAATTGGACCAAATATGTATGTATTTCCAGACATGCCCTGAAATCTTAGGAAATAAGGTGGATGACCTAGGGAGTTTGGGTTTTATGTGAGACTCTTAAATAGGACTAAGAAAGTTGATGGAAGGAAAACACCAACTGGAACACCCTAATGCCAAGTTATAGATTACATAAGAATGCCAGAGTGGTTCAAACCTATTGGGGAATAGTACAATGTCTTTAAAGCTAGATGTCAAATCAGGAAAATAACTGTGTTAATAACAGAATCCTTAAGATTGGAAGTTCTTGGAACTTGTAGATAGGAAAAGTATAGAAAAATAGAGTATGTAGTAAAGTAGGAATCGCAATGGGAGCAAACTGACACCCCAGTCCTCAGACATCACAAATGACACCTTTGGGAAACATCTGGTCAGGGAACTCAGAAAGAGGGAAGATGCTTTTGACTTTCTCCTGGAAATCATGCAGAACTTCGTACAAATCTTACTGCCAGTGGCCCTCTCATAGGTGTGGACACAAGGGTGCTTACACACCCTTGCAGAAGTTATTCAAACCAACAAGTGAGCTGCTATTTGATTCCATAAGGGAAAGTACATCAGAATGAGGAAGCTTGGTAAAAAGAAACTGAAAGGAGCAGTGCAAATGGTGCAATGTTTGTAGGTAGCCTGAAGATTGCTTAAAGGCACTATACTGCAGAGTGAATGCCTCGGCCCTGTCAAAAGCCGATTGAGAGAGAGAAAAGTTATGATGTGAAACAGCAGGGAAGAAAGGCTATAGAGTCAGAGGCATCCTTCCAAAAGCTGAAGTCATGACCAAGTGAGGAAGACAGAAAAGAACAAACACTTTGAAATGCCAAAAACTTAGAGGAACAGCTTTCAGAAAGTATAAAAAGTAACACTTCTTTCCCAAATAGGCTGGGAATAAGAAGCTTGTCTAAAAGTCTGCGAAAACCCTTTAAGACTAGGGTGTGAAAGAATCACTTGCAGAAGGTGGAGCAGAAAGAAACAGATGACTTTGAGGCTTTCTTTACCAGAACCCATCTCAAACCCAACTACTAATGGAAGAATTTAAGAACGCAGTGAGCAATAACTGACTGCAGGGACGAAGATGTTAGAGCCCAGGAGGGATTCAAGGGAGAAACTGTTGAATTATTAACACTTGTGTGCAACCTTTCAATTAAAACCTCCTCAGCCCTAATAGAGAATAGATAGGGCTGACACAATGCCAACTTGCAAAAGAGTTCCAGGGAGCTTGGGGAACGGCAGACAGAAATCTGGCTTTGTGTTGTGCAGCGTCGTCAAAAGTATAATATAGATTAGAATTATTTGGCACATGATTTTATATGAACATGGAGGAGTCAACATGTCTTTTGTAAAAGGAAGTTGCACTTGACAAATCTTCAAGGATTTGAAAGGCTCAACAGACATCTGGATTGGGGTGTTCCAGTGTGTATGGTATCCTCAGATTTTCAAACAGCTTCTGACATGGTCCTTTGCTGTAGCTTCTTAAGGCAAGTGATCTTTCTGGGGATAAGAGAGAATGGTCTTTAGTAAACCAGTGGCTGGTTAAAAGGTGAGAAAAGCAGTAATCCTTGCTACAGTGGAGGGTGATTACCACAGAGTGACACAGGATTCATATGAGACCTGTGCAGTTTAACACTCTCACAGATGATCTGAGGAAGGCGATGCATAGAGAAATAACAAAGTCTGAGTGAATTAGAAGTGCTTTGGCATAGTCAACTCTAAAGCTGCAAAAGTACCTACCTTATGGTACTGTGTGATTGGAAAATAAATGAGCAGGTTAAACTTGGCATCCATAAATGTAGAGTAATGTGAGAAAATGGAATTATTCTGTTTACAGCTATGGCTAAACAAGGTACTGCCTCCCCCAGTAACAGATGATGGAACAGCTTGCAAATGAAGAATGTCCGAGCCTGAAGAAAAGATGCCTGAGTGGGACAGAAGATATAGCAATCATTCCCCATTTCTCTTTCATTCCCTAACAAAAAGTAGGTACATCAAATGGCAGTAGGAAGTGCCAAATAAACAAAAAGCAATGCTTCTTTGTGATAAATACAATGTGGCAGCTGTTGCAACAAGACTCTGGTGCTGGGAGTTTGTATGAAAGCGGTTGGATATATTCTTGGAAGAAAGATCTGTAAAGTCTATTTCATACCAATACGGAAGACCTGTCATGTGGAAACGTTAAGCTACAAGTTGTTGGAGGCTCAGGGAATGTGTTGGTGAATTGTCCCTGTTTAGCCCGCATCGGAGGCTAAACAACAACCAGCTGTTCTATCACCCAGTAACCCATCCCCAGCTGAGGAAGGGAATCGGGAAAAGAAAAGGAGACCTGTGGGTTGAAATGGAAACAGATTTAACAAAATATAAAAACTAATATTAATACTAATGCTAATATAAAATACACAGAGTTATACTCAGCCCAGATAGTGATCTCAAGCTGTGCACTCCCAGCAGAAGCCCACATACCATGGCTGGCCACAAACTGAAACAAAGTGTCTTATATCAGCTTTGTTCCCACCATATTGGGTGCTGCACTTTTCTCAAAAGTGCAGCTTTTCTGAACAGAAAATTGCTTCTGTGATTCTATCCCAGCAAAACCAGGACAGGAGTATAGCTGCCTAGTTCTTTTCCTTATGTATTGGCCGCTGACCACTGTCTAAGACACGATATTAGCTAGATGAAGATGCGATCTTGCTTCATAAGGCTCATCTCTGGTGCCTTGTTCTCTTTAATTGTATTTTGCTATTTCTGCACTCGTCTGTTCCAGCTACTCCCTCCTCTCTCAGATGCTTCTCCTACAAAATAAATGAAGTTTGATTTTTATGAGAACACACTTTTTTGTCTGTCTTTTTTGTTGGTGTGTTTTGGGTTTTTTTTGTGTGTGTGTAGTACATTGAGTTGTCGTGTGTAACTTAAGTTTATTGTATTTGTCTACAGACTTCTTGGAAAGAAAATGGAGCTGCTGCTTAAGCATTTCCATATGTGTTCAGCTATATTGTTCAACTATATTCTTCACCTAATGTAACTTGTAAAAATAAACATCTTTAAAGTGTTATTTTTACATGTTGGTAAAGAGTTAATGGAACTAGAAAATGTTCCAGACCAGTATTTGTCCCTCCTGTGGATTGCAAGAAGGCTGTGTCGTGTCCTGCTAGTTTTTAAGCAACCTATAGCTTCATCTCTATGAATCTGATGACCAACTAGTTGATCCCTTTAGGAGACTTAGTTGAATACAATCCTCCTGACATGAGAACACAGCAGAATACTTGAACGTTAGCAAGTTTTCCATGTATAAGGGAGTTGTTTGTTCAAAGTGGAGAGAACAATCCACACTCTGCCAAGTACATGCTAGGCCTACGCAGCCCTGCTGGCCTCAGACATGACGTGTTGTTGATTTTGTTTTTATTTAGGGCAGATTTGCAAAGCTGGTGTGTTGATAGGGACATAAGGGAGTGTGTGATATGTCCCATCTGTGTAAACTCAGTTTTCTATATGCTGTCTTGCACAGATGGTATGCTCTTCTATGGCGTTTTATTTCACACTTTTAAGCTGAAGAAGCCATGTTTGAGATGTGCTATATTAATTGTCACTTGTAAACTCAAGAGAGCTTGTTGGTGAAGGGGTAGGTGGCAGGAAAGAGTGGTCACCTCTGTCTTCTGAATCAGCCCATGCCTCCCCACCATTCAGCAGGTAAAACTATTGTCTCCACTTTTGATTCCATCTGTGGAGTTGAACCATTTATCGCTGTAGGAGGAGGTTAATACGAGTTCTGGGAGGTTAATACGAGTTCTGGCATGGAGGATGTTATCTCCTTGCCTTCTGCGTGAAAAGATGCTTATGCGGGAATGAAAACTGTGGCAGTTGCTCTAACGTTGTCTGCTTTCTAGTTCCCAGCTTTTCTGTCACCAGTAGAAGTGAATGAAATAGGAACAGTGGGGTGAGGTATGAAGAGCCCAGTATTGAGGCAAAGTGTGTAGCCTTTATATAGAAGAAGAAATTAGTTCTAGATTCCTGCAAGGTGTGGGAGGAAACTTGTGATGCTCTAGTCTCCTAAATCATTCCATTACTTAATGTAACGATTATGGTATGGAGTAAATGTAGGATAGAAATAAGGTTTTTTTTCAAATGTCCGCTTCTGTTGCAAAGAGAGAAAGGAAAACATGATGCTTTAGTGAACTTTTACTTTTTAATGCAGAATACAATCTAGATTTGAGCCTGATGTAATAATGCCCCTAAGCTTGTGCTTACTTTCAAGTATTTCTTTACTTCAGACTTTAAAAGTAAATTTTACAGATAGCTATGATGTGATTTGCTGGGAGTTTAAGGAGGATATTAGGCACAACAGGGCATGGAAGTTGTTTAAAGTGTTTGTTTGACTTTCTTTTTCTCTCAGTGACAGTTGCACAGACAATACTTGAAAGCTACTGCGTCTGGTTAATACAGTCCAGTTTTCCCAGTCTGCTAAAATGGAGACCAGAATCCTCCTTTCTCAACTCCGTGTTGCTGAAGATTAAGTACATTCTTGGAATAAGGGCTGTCTGTAGTTTCTTATTCACACAGGCTTGGAAATGTTTATGCCTTTCTACTTGGTATTGCTGGGTGCAGCACGGGGATGTTAAGGCAGCTTTGCTGCCGCTGGCTGCGGGGTGCGTCGGAAGCGAACCTGCTTATCGCATGGTCCACCCCGCTGCAGAATCCCCGGGAGAGCCCGTGACCAAATAGCTCTGGGAGGTTACAAGGATATGGCTCCCCAAAGTCCTTTCCAGGCACATGCTCTCATTGTTCTTATAATTGGAAAGGATTTAAATGACAATCCGTGCTGGTGGCATACTCACAGCTCTCCTATTCATTTGATATTTACTACCTCCTTTAGAAACAGCAGCATTACATTTAGAGGAATGTACACCAGTATGTTTCTCTGTACTCGAGGCTGAGGACTACTTTTCTGTCATGTCTACAGGGGCTCAGCAGATTTATTTAATTGAAGCCTTATTTTCTTTTCTGGCTTTGAGCAGATGACCGAGAGAAGTTTATTGGTAGATGTTACAATAAATGCCTGATGACTCTAATATCTTATTGATAACAGAATTTATCCCATTGTCTCACTAGCTACTGCTGAAACTAATGTAAAGGGGAGCGAGGTCTGAAATATCTTCCAGCCTCCACCAGAACTCAGCATTCATCTCTGAGAGTTCTTTGGAGGTACTGATAAATGTAGTGAGCCATGAGCCTGGGATGCTGGAAATGCATGTGCTTACCAGTGCTTTTGAGAACGATCCATGTTCAAATTCTGCTTAATCACAGAAGTGGATTAATTTGGTATGTTTGTGTCCAGTTATATTTCTGGAAGCATAAGAAGAAAATAAATTGCTGTAGTTTTTCGGTTGATGTAATGGCCAAAGAAAATAAAGGAAACTTCCTGAAGTTTTATATTAATAAAATCCAATCTTTCAGCGTTCCAGAAAGATCTGTGATCAAAACTTTGTTCCTTTGAAAAATGGATCAAAATTAAAAGCCTGTTCATTGTCAACATTTAACTCTGTATTTTTTTTTTTTCTTTATTCTCAGCTGCCTTTCAGCTATTGTGACAAATCAGTGGGATGATGTTGGGCTTGGGTACTAAGGATCCCATCTGCTGCACACTTTATATAGTTGATTATTAGTGAAATAAAGAACAGGAGTAGGGAGAGATTGTGAACAATCTCTAATACCGGAGTTGTGGAGCTTCAAAATAACACTGGAAAGATTTAGATCAAACAGAGAGATACTTTTTCATGCCACGTAGATGAGTTATGGAAAGCTTTGATGCAGGGTGGTACAAATGCTAAGGCTTTTGTGAATTCAAGAAGCAACTGAACAAATTAGTGGAGAAAAATTCCATCAAAGACTTCTAGAAGCACAACCTCCGTCTCTGCCTCAGATCCCCTGTGCAGCAGATCTCTAGAAGCTGAAAGTGTGTCAGGGAAGTATCACTTCACACCTGCTCCATTTTAATAATATTCCCTCAGCATCTGCCGTTGTCGTCCACTGTTGGAGTAATGAGATGAGCTTTGTGTCTTTAAGTCCTGTTTTAACATGATAGTCCTCTGGCCTGATGGCCAGCTTAATCGGCTCTGTCATTTTCTTTGGTGCTTCACTGAGGTACCAATAAATTCAACATGTAAAGGTGCCCCATGGGGGAATAATTCATTCCGACGAGAGGGGAAGGATATTTTAATCGGATAGTGTGTATTTACAGCAGGCTAGTCCCTTGGTTAAACAGTTTATCCATTTGCTAAGCTCCTGTTTATTTGGATGTTGTGGCCAACCCCTATTAGTCAACCGGTGAAAGGGAAGCTCTGGCTTTTGGTTTTTCCCACAGCTGCATCTGAAACAGCTGCTCTGATTTGGAAGCGCGGATGGTAGGTCCACAGAGTAGGTACGCAGAGACCTGATGGGATGCTGATAGGTGCCGAAATCGTTTCTGTGCTTGTTGTAGTTGTGGGAACCCTCCACACGGAAAAGCTGCTGGCACTTCTGCTGCGCTTCAGGGAACTGGAAAGGACGAGGCAAATTCAGAAAAGCAGTTTGGCCAACCAGCCATTTTCAGTGTTTCCATTGCTGCCATCTGTCCTTGGAAAAGAGTCGCTTCTCCTCCATATGTGTCTTCAAATGTTCTGTTCCTCTGGCTTTTTTTTTTTTTTTTCTTTTAATCAAGTTCAGACCTCTTGTTTTCCCCAAAAGCTTTGTTCTGTGCCTGTTTTCTGTTCCTCAGTATCCCTGGTGAATTCTGCCTTACAAAATCTGTGGACATAAATTGACCCATCATTAATACAAAAATAAAATAACAATGAAGAGACACTCCCAGATCCCTTTCAGTCTTTGGTGTGGTCTGTCTTAAGACCATACCCATACTAGTGAGGGACTTGGGACATGTATGGGGCAGTACTTAATGGTAACACCACGATCCAGTGGTGAGGTCATGGTCTTCTCTTCACAGAAATCGGATCTGGAAATTGTCTTGCTAACACGTTTAATCCATTTCCTTGCCATTGTCTGATTCTTTCCTGCAGTACATTTGTTGGTGGTATGCCCAGTCTCTCATAAAATACCCACGCAAAAGCGCTTCCACTGTTTCCCTGAGGAATAATTCCTTATATTGATTCTCACTCTTCAAGTTTGTTGGTTTTTTTTTTTTTTTTCCCCTCCCGGATACTCAGCCCACCTTTTGCTTTCTTAATTTCATTGCTGCCATGCCTGCCTGTTGGTGTAGTCCTTGGTATTCTGTGTAAATTATTTTACTCTCAAGGCTTGCACCTTTCAGATTGGGTCTCCCACTGCCTTGACTGTGCTCAAATACTCCCTCTACCTTGTCTCCAAATCCTGTGTTCAAGGGTTCCCCAGTCCTGATAGTGTTGGTTCAGGTACATTGTACAGCAACTGGTATTTTCCTGGTAAGATGCCAAGATTTCAGAAGATGCATTTTCACGTAGGACAGTTAACTCCAACAGACAGGTGAGATCTGCTTCTTGAACGCTTGTGCATGTGCAGGCCAGAGCACATGTTTCCACGACGCCTGTGTCTGCATCATCATCCCGTGTTCTCTGAAAACCCCTGGATGCCTTTGCACACTGGGCTGTTCTCGCTTATTCTCATCCATTTATTTAAGAATATTTTGATGCAGTACATTTAGTTTACTTTTTTCTCAACTTCCTTTGTTTTTCATTCATATGCTTGAGGTTACACAGGGTTTCTGTTTCTGTGGACTTCTGCCAAAACATTTGAATAAGGATAATCTGCACAATTTTTTAACATATTTACCCGTTGTTCAGAGTTGTGTAAGAAAGGTGGAGCCAAATAACAGCATCTTTCCAAAGGAATCTAAATAGATGCTAACTGCAAGACTTTGTATGATGTTTTGCTTTTTCTCAATTTTGCAGTTTTATGAAAAATGAAAGTTAATCCTTTCTGTTAGTCTGGCAAGGTTTATTTTGCATGAACCTGTCAGTGGTTTACTTATCACTAAATTTATTGAAGCCAATTGCAAACCATAATGAATTAAGCTGTTGATATTCTGTGTTTCTCAGCATCCCATTTCTAATGTAAATCTCTTGTTAATACCAGGAATGTTTTCCTTTGTGAAAATAACTGTCACGTCACAAGTACAGTATTAACGTGTTTCATGATTAAAAAAAAAGTATTAGTTTTGAAACTCACCTCTGTATTGCACCGACATCTAAAAGTGGATTACTGGGAAAAAATGGAGGAAGTGAATGTGTTATTCATTTATTTGTATGTCATTAGAGTGTTTTTTGTCCACAGGTGTGGACAGAAACAACTAGCAAATGCTTACTAAGACAAAATATCCCCCCTTTGTTTTTAGCGTATGTGTTCAAATAATATTGCTTTCAGCAAGAGGAATGGTGTTGTCTGAGCCTTGAGACATGGTGCCATATTTAGCTGCCTACATAATATTTCTTCCCTTTGCTGACAAGGTTAAATAGTGAAATAATTTTTCCCTTTCAGTTTATTTTATTTTTACTGATATATTTTATTTCTGCTTTATAATATTATAATTGAATATATTTATAATATATTTCTGGTAGACAATATTTCTTAAGAAGTTACGATGGTTGGCTCCAATTATCTGCATAAGCTGTGGCAGATATGAACTGAAATTAAATTTGCTACTCTAGGGAGCTAAAATTTTGCTCCTGTAAAAGGTCTTGAAAGAACTATAGGGAAGCAAGATGCTTCAGTCCATGTCTTCACTGGAAAAGTGTGTGTGATGGGGGATGCTTATCACCTGAGAACTCTTATTCTGCAGTTTCCTTCTTTAAGGGAGAGAATTGCGAATAAGTTAAGTTAACCCGCTTCTGGGAATCACCTTGCCTGAGTTGGTGTAGATGAAAGGTGCCTACAGCTTGTTCTCACTAGGTTTATACTCATATGAGAGCTAATGTGTGTTTGCTCAGTGAAAATACATATTTTTTGGAAGGGAATACAAAGCCTGTGTCATGTAAGTGACTTTCAAGTTTCCAATTTGAAGAGAGTGATGCAACAATCCTTAATTATGTCTCTGCCAGACTTTCACAAGCTCCCAGCAAGTACCATTGTTCTCAGCAGGAGGTGCTGGCACCAAACGCTTTGGAAGATCTGGACAAACTCAGGCACAAGAAGGAAGCCTACAGAGGGTGGAAGCAAGGACAGGTAGCCTGGGAGGAATACAGAGAAATTGTCAAAGAAGCCAGGGATCAGGTTAGGAAAGCTAAAGCCCTGATCGAATTCAATCCGGCCAGGGACATCAAGGGCAACAAGAAAAGCTTCTGTAGGTACGTCAGTGATAAAAGGAAGACTAGGGAAAATGTGGTTTCTCTCTGGAAGGCAACGGGAAACCTGGTTACCTGGGATATGGAGGAGGCTGAGGTACTCAATGACCTTTTTGCCTCAGTCTTCTGCCATCCAGAGGGACCTTGACAGGCTTGAGAGCTGGGCCCGTGCAAACTGCGTGAAGTTCAACAAGGCCAAGTGCAAGGTCCTGCACGTGAGTCGGGGCAATCCCAAGCACAAATACAGGCTGGGAGGAGAATGGATGGAGAGCAGCCCTGAGGAGAAGGACTTGGGGGTGATGGTTGACGAGAAGCTCACCATGAGCCGGCAACGTGCGCTTGCAGCCCAGAAAGCCAACCGTGTCCTGGGCTGCATCCCCAGCAGCGTGGCCAGCAGGGCGAGGGAGGGGATTCTGCCCCTCTGCTCCGCTCTCGTGAGTCAAAACCATGATTTAGAGTTAACTTTAGATGAAGTTGTGTTGATCACATTTCAGTAACATTGTAAAGTTTCCCTGATACTCCTAAGCATGGTTTTGTAAATATTTTTGTAGGGATATCAGTTTTTACTCACTGGGCACAGTGATAATCTAATATTGGTATTTTTGGAAAGGTATCATGTGTGAGATTCTTCCCAAGTCCGGAAGTAGTTTTTAATAATGATCCTGGGGCAAAGTCCTTAAAGGGGGGAAGAAAAAAAAGTCAGTGTCATGCAGTATTCCTAGAGGCTGGAAAAATGAGCTGGTACAGTTTTTAGTAACAGTTTATGAGCGAGATCCAGAAAAGTCCATTCTTGGCCGAGACGTTCATGTTAACCCAAGGCCTTTCAAAGAACGTTCTGGGAAGTCATTTCAGGATACATAAAAGTTGTAGCCTGGAAGGGGTCTACATGCGTGTGGTTTTAGCAGGGGCAAAGATCCTGGTTTCTCTGAGCTCATGCGGAAGAGAACATAATGTTCTCTTCAGAAGGCGGCCGCTTACAGAACAGCTGCTCCGCAGCACTGCAGCGTTCAGTGAGCGTGCTGCGCATCTGGAAAGAGAGATTTTTCTCTTTTTTTTTTCTTTTTTTTTTTTTTTAATTAAGCTGTGGTCTAAACTTATTCACATCAGTTGGGTTTGACCTTAAAACTCCTCCTTCTCTCAAACAGGGTATGGATTATTGATGAGTGGGCACTGTCACTTGTCAGCCCTGGTATGAGAAACGTGCCAGGGGGGAGATCTTGTCCTGGCAGAAGGCAGGTGACAAACTCCTCCTTCTGCCTGTTTCCGTGTGTGGCGATAGCTACTGTTAGTAATGAGCATTCTGCTCCCTGGAAGTTTTTCTTCCTCTGTTCAGATCAAGCTGAATGTAAACTTGGGAAGAAAATGTGTGACATGTGCACACCCACGTGAGGTACTTGGGGAGGAGGGAGGCAATGTGGAAGCTCAAACTGTATCAAGATGATTCCTTGGAAATTCTTCTGCAATATACTTTAAAAAAAATCTTCTAAGCTTTCAAACACCGAATCTGTCTTTAATTTATGAAAACAAGCTGGCCATCTAGTTCAATTCAGGGTTTTTTTTAAGTTAGCACTATAACTTTTCAGTTGATAATTGACTATTTCCTCCTCTTAATTACCATAACAATCCTTTCTGTATTCAGATTACCTTAACGCCTTCACTTCACACTTTAATTTCTTCACTGAGTCTGTGCATCTCTCAATGCCAAGGATGCCGTGTGATTTGCTGAGGAGTGCAAGCCAACATCCTATTGACCAGTGGTTTGGTAACTTTCCTTTTTCTTGAAATGGAGATCAAACACTGTACAGAGATGCGTTTATTTACCTTTGGGTGTTCATATAAGCATGAGCGGGATTAAATTAGCATCTATAAACAAACAGGTCTAACAACCCAAGTGAATGAAAGATGCATGAACATTTTGCTGACATGTCGTCCCTATTTTCCAAGGGTTGTTTCCCCCCCCGCCGCCCCCAATTATTGTTATAAACGCACTAGTAATCTGTTATTCTTGGCCAAAAGAACAACTGTTCTATTACTGTGACTTTTCATTTATAAAGATGAAAAACAATAGCTGGTTTTGTGTTGGTTTCCAGACTGATCAAGGCAATAACATAACACCATCTCGTTGCTGTAGAAACATTTGAATTTGGAATTGGAAATATAGCTACTAAATGTTTCTTTAAGCTTTTAGGATTTTTTTAATTTGATATTCTGTAGAAGTAGGTATAATGTTGGCCTGGTGCGATAGGGAACTGTGACAATTCATGCTGTCTTGTGACGTAGTCATCAAAGCAGCCTCCTAAGACTGTTCAAACATTTTGTTAGAGAACCACCAATTTTGTTACATGCAATAAAAACTGAACAAACACATACTACCTAATTCTTAACAAAGCAGGTAAAGTTCATGTTTTACGTTTATTGTATGTGGTCCATAACCAAAGGATTAGTAAAAGGATCAATCACCACATAATTCCATTCTTTGCCTGTTGCTAAAGCTTTGATCCTTGTTTTTCAGTAACGTGGCTGGTTTTATTTCCCCATCATTATCACAGGGGTAGACACCAATAGAAGCCTCTTCCTCTGACTGACACTGTTATTAATATGGAAGCAGAGTAGCTCTGTGCCTGCTTATCCACAGCCAGGCTTCTTGAAGCATGATCTCGGGGTTTATTGGGACCTGTGCTTGTACAGGGCACAGCCTCCCAAAACTCGACTTACCTTGTTGCATTAAATGAAATCCCGGCTGGTTGGATGCATTGTGCTTCTTTGAAATGTCCCCTCTGGCTAAGCGTTTTCTTTGGTTCTGGAGATTGCTGATACACTGTCCATCCTTACAGGGCAGATGCTTTTTTACCTTCATTAATGGTTATTTGTATTGTTAATTCCAGTTGGCAAGAAAGGAGGAAGAACTAATATAACAGTGATTCTTTCCTGTGAGGGTAGTGAGATACTGGCCCAGGTTGCCCAGAGAAGCTGTGTCTGCCCCCTCCCTGTCAGTGTTCAAGGCCAGGTTGGATGGGGCTTGGAGCAACCTGGTCTAGTGGAAGGTGTCCCTGCCCATGGCAGGGAGGTTTTAACTAGATGGTATTTAAGGTTCCTTCCAGCCCAAACCATTCTGTGATTATGGTGATCTCGTGGAACAGGATTTGGTCAAACTTGAATTCTTCAGAATTTGAGAGTGTAAAGGATGTGGAAAGAAGGGTATTGTCCACCCAACCATCTGGAGGAGAATATAAAAGGTCCCTGGAGATGTTGCATTGTGCAATAGCTAAAGCTCATGACTTACCTTCAAGAGCTCTAGATAGAAAACATGTGGAGGGTGAAGGGCAAAATGTAAACAGTAAGCATCAAAGAAATAATAAAGCTGGCCCGGGTGCAGCATGATGTTCTGACCGAGAGATCCAGACAGTGAGGATTGCATTATTCAAACAGGAAACTGGAGGAATGTTTCTCCAGTGCCTGTCTTTCCGAATCCTGGAAGCTGAGCTTTATCAGCTAATTGTTAGGCTGGGCTGATAATGAGGAGACATTTGTCCTCTAGCTGCAGTGTTGCCATTCCTAGGACAGTCCATAAGAACCACAAACGATGTGCAGTTTGTGTTCCCTCAACAGTCCTACTTCATGAGCAGCCAGCATGATCTCCTGCCCACTCTCCTGTTTGGTCCGAGAGCACCACATCTGAATCATTGGTTTGGTCTTTCTTGAAGCCTGAAAGAGGCAACCAGTACTTCAGCCCCAAGAAAAGGGGTTTATCTACCATTTGGGCTGATGGATCTCCTTATCAGAGCCAGCTGTGTCATTAGGAAGTCAACAGAGACAGCAATAATAGATGCCCAAATGATGAAGTTGTACCTGTCATGTGAGCTATGCAGACAAACTGGAGCTTCTGACTGATGTTTTCAAAGGTCTCTTAATTATAGTAGCTTTCTGTTGAATAGAAACTCAGAAGGGTGAAAACAGAATTGTTAGTCTTTGGCTGTTTTGCCCCCAAAGCAGCTTTTGACAGCAGCATTCTTCAGGTAGAAGTCTGTTCATTGTTGCTTTGAGTTTTGTGGGTTTCTGTGCAGTGGTGATAAGGGATGCACCAATGGCTCAGTAGTGCAGTGATTCTAAAATACATGTTGTGTCAACATTGCTACACATTGATGCTTTTGTGGTGTATTCAGCATGAACCTTGTGTTCCTACTCCCTCTCTGTCAGCCTTTCCCCTCTTCTGCCTCCTTTCTTGAATCTGAGGGCTGAAGGCCCTTTGCTTCCTCTTGCAGACAGAGCTGGATGAGAGCTGGTGTGCAGGAGACATCTGATATCCACTAGCCCTTGCTGAAGAAAGTGGGTGAAAGAGGGGTGTGCACTGACATGGAGGATCTTCCAACCCAGGAGGAGTGGGGAGGAGTTGCGAGGCTGTAGCACTATCCTGCGGTGTACCAGGGTATGTAGTGATGCCAGCAAAGTTTCGTTTTGCATCCACCAGCAGCCGGAGAACATTTATGAGCAAAACCATTCTAATTTCCTTGCTCTGTCTGTAGCTCACCAACAAAGTCTGAGGAAATGGCAGGGAGCTAGAGGCTTGTTACAGGGTGAGTGATGACAGGCTCACTGAACCCCTGGAAACTTTATTGTTCTCCATTGACTGGATTTCTATATTACATGCAGTGAACCTTGTTGTGGAAGCCAAGAGCAGGAGTTACCCTACACCTGTGGTTTTGATCTACGCTGGAGTGAGGAAGAGGATGTGTCTGCTTTGCCTTCCCATTTGTGATTAGCTGCCCCACAGGTGGGATTTCCCCATTGCAAGACAATATGTGGTTATGCTGCTTTTTACAGAGCATCTCAGTGTTGGTGCTGTGCCCAGTGCAAGGGCAGATGGGGTCTGTCATTCAGACAACGTGTATTTTAAACAAGAGCAATGAAGTAGAGAGATGATCTGTGTTGTGCATTAGCGCTTCTTACTGAGCCAAAATAGCTTCAGAGAATAACTGCCCTTGCCTGCTGTGTCTTCTCAGCATTTCAGCTAACAGACCTGATGTGCAGAGGGCACAGTCTAACTTTTTGACACACTTCCATTACAGGTTTTAACCCAGTGGTGTTTCTCACGTGGGAATTCCTTCCTTACAGCTGGATGAAAATTTCTCCTAAGTTTTTCACTGAAGCCACTTGGTCAAGTCAGAAGTGGGGAATTACATTAGACCTGTTAGTAGAGGAGTCACCTTCGATTTAACGTGGTGAGTCTGATAGAAGAGGAGAGGTGTAGAAAATGGTTAGTGCTGTATATTAGGATAGAAGTTTTCTGTGTCTTGTAATCGTGCCTTGAACACTGCCAAGCATTCTTATTTTATCAGGTAGTTACTGTTGTTTCTGGTGAAATACGGCTGACGAAATGCACAGCTTGGCTTCTTGTGCAAAGGGAGCCCTTCTTAGGAAGCGGGGACTCCTGCAGCATGAGTAACTGATTAGTACCGGATTGCAAGAACTCGTAAAATGATTTGGAGTTGGTCGGAGAAGTAAGAAATAAAATAAGAAACGAGAATGAATTGCAGATGTGCGTTGTAGATTTTAAACTGGGAATCCTAAAACCACTTGCCTAAGTTGAACCACATTAAGGGCTTGAGAAACACCAGGTCCATGGGAATCCTGTGCTGCTTGGCATTGTGTCCAGAAGCCTCTGTTTTTCAGGCTAGACACCACATTTTCAGCTAGAGACTGTTTGGGTTCCAAGCAGATTTTTTTCATTTTGTTTTAAGCTAAATGAAAAAAAAAAAAATGCAGCCAGCAGCCAGGAGAATATTTGGCTTTTGTTTCTTTACCAGCTGTTTTTGTTCTCGGAAACTCATTTTAGCTCCTGGTGTGTTTCTTCAATTTGTAGCTTATGAATTGCAGGAGCAGATGATACGCTGCTGAGTGCACCCTCCGTACGGAGCTGTGTGAGAACTGAGCAGTTGTGTGTTAGCAAGGGCAGGCGAACGATTTGTCATGAATTCCTAGAAAGAAGGAGCTTTTGGGTGAAGGTCGCTAGACAGGATCTTGTGATGGAGAAGTTGGCTGCTTTCAAGACATCTTGCTTTGTAAGAAGGCTTTAATAAGCTCCTTCCATTTCATGAAGTTTTGCCGTTGGTGGAGCGGTGGGCAGTGCCCGCTGCTCTGGAGCCCGTTGCCCCAAAGCCTGTAAAAGGTCTATGCGTGGAGCTCTCGTTTACACCTTCTTCTCTTTCTGGTTGGGGACAGCTGCTCGGCCCCGCTAGCCCTGGGTTCTGGCTGGCGAGCTGCTGTCCTTGCCCACAGCCCTGTCCCTCGGCGTGCAGCCCTGGCCAGCCGGCACTCGCACCCTGGGCGGTCTCCGGCCCCCACCAGCCCTCCTCCTCCTCCAGGCTGGGGTCCCTCCGGGTTTCAGCATTTCCTTTGATCTCCTGCTGCTCAGCCTTGGCAAAGTGACCGCGTCACTAGGGTGGGGGCCAAACTCTTGCCTCCTCGCAGCTATAAACCCAGAAGTCTGGTTGCATATTTGTTGAGATGCTTCTTATCTCAGCCATTGTTTTACCTTTCCTGCTTGTTCCCTTAACAACCGCTTTTGATCCAGCTCCATAGCGACTAACCCATCGCACACCCACGCACGGAGGCATGCATCAGCGGCAGGGAAAACAATGCCGTTATCTCCCACTTATTGCTAATGGCGTCAATATTATTCTTCATTTGTCTGGTGTAAGAATGAGAAAGAAAAAGGCTGCGTTGGGACCTCTGATGGTGTGAACGCCTGGCTTGTCGGCCTGAGCCCTTTCTGAATCCATTTATACTTTACAGTTTCTTCTCTTTGATCTCAGCCCCGTGCGTTTTCTCTGTAGCTTTGATTTGTTAAAGCGTGTTATCATGTGCTTAATTTTCAGCACAGTGAGAGTGCTTATGTGCTCAAGCTTGTTCACAGATGTGTTTGTCTCGGGACTGGTGCGTGAACGAGGAGCCAGGGGTTGTGGCTTAATTCTAGCAAGGCATCTAGCTGGGTTTTCATTCTGAAGAATTACTTTTTAAAGACATTACTTTTTCTGCACAATAATTTATGGCACGGCATGATAAAAAATTATTTAGATTTCAAATGCAAGTAGCCTAAAATGAGGAAATGCCAGAGTTAAGGATGCCTGCACAGCACCAACCTACCGCAACGTGGGCGTGAATTATGACAGTCTTTAATTACATGACCACATACCTTTTTTTTTTTTTTTCCAAAGAGCTGTTGCTTTTCACAGTGTTGAAGATGGATGTGCTCCGGAGTGTGTAGCTGAGAAAGCTCTTGTCTGTCAAAGCTCTGCCTCCCTTGTTACCATAACCAGAGGGTGTAGAGGGAACTGAGCAGTGTGTTGCAGGGGAAAAGGAAATATGCCATTCCTACAAAAACCTGACTTCTTACTTCCTCCGTAGAGGTCTTGTACAGAGGCAGCTGTCTTGAAGCTAAGCACACCTAGAGCCATTGTTCAGCGTTTCAATTAAATTCTCTCTGGAAGGAAAAGGCGATGGGACTTGCAGAATAGAGAAAAGTAAGAGTAGTGTCAGGGGAGCGGGGCTGGTGAAGGAGAGCCGTGGTGAGGGAATCCTCCTTTGGGAGGAGAGAGCCAGGTAAGTAGTTTGTGACCTGTGGAACATGATCAGTGGATAGAGGAGGAGGAGGTTTAAATGGCACAAAATCCCTCCTCCTGCTGCATTACCTACGATGTGCTTCTCTGCCTAAAATCTTTCATAATTTTTCCGCCATCCTGGTTGGGATAGTTTAATAAAAGAGATTTGGTGACAAACCTAGAGCAACATAGCTATAACAGTAGCACTTGTGTGCTCAAGCTGAATGCTTTAAAAAAAATAAAACATAAACCCCAAGTTCCTGAGATCTCAAGGTGTGTTGCCTCATGGTAGTGGAAATGTCTTGTCTCCCTCTGTGTTTCAGTTTCCCATCTGAAAAGTAAAGGTAACACTACCTGGTACACTTGCTTTCTCATCTCATGGCTTCTAGTCTCAGTACTGTTGTGTGTTTTGGTGCATCATCTTCTCTTTTGAAGGTGGTGATGCTGGGGAAGGAGATGTTTTGCAGAATTGTAGTTCTTCATCTGATTTTGTTCCTCACAGAAAACTCCAAGTGAACATACTTGACTGTATTTTCAAGATAAATTATCCTACTTTGTTTTTTTGTTTTTTGTTTTTTTATCCTAATGGTGGTCCCAACACCACTCCCATTCCTGTATCTTTAAGGTAGGAGTGCTGGAAGCTCAGCGTGCTGGGCAGGGCAGTGCTGGGGGTGCAGTGCTGGTGGGATGAGCTGCAAGCCGGGTTGTAGCCAAGCTATAGATGTGTTCAGCCTGGAGGTTCCTCCTCTGCGTAGAGTGGGAAGTGGAAGAGGTCTGGAGCAGCTCTTTGACTAAAGATCAGTTTAACCAAAGGGGAGGCTTTAAATCAGGATGTTTTAGTCCTGAGTTCCTATGAGAGCTGAGCTCTCCTGGGAGAATCCAGTACTGGTTTCTGAGATGGGAAGATGTTGAGCATCGATGCTGGTTGTCTCAGTTGTGGGGTTGAATGTTGTTTTGAATGCTTCTGTCTCACTTCTGATATTGCCTTAGAATTACAGTTAACATAGCCCTGTAATTACCGTGCCACGGATAAAGTTGGTATTTATTACACTGTATTTTATGTCATGTTTCTCCGTTGCTTTAAATTAAATATTTTTATAAGACCAAAAAAGACCCCAAACCCCCCAGATGTAAGCTTTGAAGAGAACTGCATGTTTTCAGAATCTTTGGCAACGTGTTTAGTTTGATTCTGAATTTCCATCATGTCCTTGTGCCAGCTTGCTGCAGGTGTGCTGGATTCATGGCGTGCTGTAGCTGCTCCACGTGATATAAAAAACTTTGTAAATGCAACAGCTAAGAATGCAAAGTAGAAAATCCATTAGGGTGGTTCAGTTAAGGCTCTTAACTGTTGCAAAACCAATATCAGCTATTGCAAAAACTGAGATTTCCTCATTTGTATTCATTTCTTAAAATTGTTGGATTTGGGGATGGATAATTGTTTTGCAGCATGAGAATATGTATCATTCCCAAATACTTCAGCGTAGTACCGCTTGAGCAAGTTACACTCTATCTTCCTTTGTCCCACAAAATCCCTTTGCTCTATAGTGAATCCCACAGTACCAAAAGCGGGGAGACTTTTTTTTTTTGGATGAATAGCAGTTGTTGTAATCTTTTAAGTTCAAATTCTCTTCTGTCCAAAACATGTTCTTACTGAGGCTTGGGCAGTTTGAAAAAAACTGATGAGCAATTTACTTCTTAATTTTTGTCTTACTAAGCCTGATTATTGTTTTAAATATCCATTGTTATTGTTTGTGACCTTCCACTAGAATTGTTCAGTATGAGTTTAGAAAGATTCCTGCTTTTATGTGAAGAGGGTGTGACTGCGAGGAAATGTTTGTTCAGTTGGGTGGAACAACTTATCTTTCTTGTGCTTGCTTTGTGGGACATTCGTCTTCAGCTGGATGCTGGAGGATCGCTTATTGAATTGTTTATCGCCTCCAAATAGAAAACGGTATTTTAGATTTAGTGGATTGAATTGTCTGTTTCCCAAAAGCCTCCAGGTTATTACATTTACTGGGGTAAATGCTTGAAGGACACAGAAATGCTGTTGGTACCCAACTTTGAGCATATAGGAAAAGAAGGAAGAAGTTGGAGGGAAGGGACTGGCCAAACCTGAACTCCAGAGACGCTGCTCTCTGCAATCAAAATGTTTTACATTTGAATTGTGCGGTGTAGCCATGAGGCAGCAACTGAATGTGCTTTAGTGAATAAAGCATTAAAATTGTCACTCCGTAGTTTGTAGTTGGTGCGTTTCTGGTTTGTATCTCGAGGAGTTAAAATTCCTGCGTGGTGGAGTCAGGGGTTTGATGTAATGTTGGAAAGCAAACTTGGAGCCTGTGACTTTAGTAACTGGCGATCCTACTGCGTTATCCATAACAAATGGACAGTTCAAATGCTTTGTGTTTATAGAATGAATTTCCTAATTTAAATGCCTGTTTAAAAGCTCTGGTTTAGTGTTTCATTTCTCGGGGACCCCGTTGTATTGAGGGATTGTGTTTCAGATCAGAGTCTTTCTAGCTGTAACACAGTATGTTTTAGGAGCATTGTGCTCTCTGAACTGTACTGAATATGAAAACCACTCTTGGTTGCATAGAGATTATGTGAGGTACACTGGAGATTAGAAAATGTTCCGTATATGGCTGAGTAACAATTATTCTGGAAAGCTTTATAGATGTGAAGCTTAACCATTGTCCTGCAGACCTGTGTATTATTAATAAAATTATTTTTAAAGAGGTCACAGTCTAATGCTGATATTTCATGGGTACGCTTTGAAAAGTATCTGGTATTTGAGATTGGACTTCCAGCTTCTTCAGTAAGAAGAACTATATAGATACATGTTTTTAAGCTTCTATGCACCTTACTTTATATTTAGTTTCTCAATTGTAAGTGCCATTCAATCTTTAAAAACCAGTTGCCAACATTTTATGTTTTACATCCATGCAGGGTTTTTGAGTGATTTGTTTGGGGCAGGGTAGAAGCAAAATAACCAGAGGACGGACTGACTTTTTAAATAAAGATTTCAATGCAATTACTTGATATACAGATTAGAACTTTATGTAGTAGTGACCAGTAAAAAATTTTTTTTTTTTTTTTTTTTGAACAAAACAACTTAGATAAAGGCAGTGAAACTGTAAACTACAGAAACCAGTGTATCCTTTTCGACCATGCACGTTTGGGAACAGGTTTATGTTCCAGCTTCTTAAAACCATCATCTCTTGTTTTAATCAGTAGCGTGCTTGTTGAGAATAAACCGAACCTCCTGGGGGGAAAACAAATGAATAATGTCCCACTTTTCATTAGAATCTCATTAGTTTTGCAGTTATGAGGTATAAATCAAAAAAACATAAGCGAAACCAGCAGTTCCCAAAACACAGCGCTGTTTAGATTCCCGCTAATGGCTGTCTGGCTCCTTATACTTTATGTCAGTCTGTGATTGGAATTCAGCAGGGCACCGCGAGGGTTTTGGGCTTGGCCTGGTTAGTACAGATAGTGCGAGAAAATATATCTGGTAACGTACGCGTTTGAAGGTAAATTCTGCTTCACATGATGTGAAAAGGTGGGAAGTCTGCTGACCAGTGTGTTCTCAGGGGTTTGTGTCCACGGCGTATTTGAGCATATTTAACTTGGCCTGAAGAAGATGCATTTTTAAAGAGTTTCTGCCATGATTGTGAAAAACATGTTTTAAAAAAACAAAAAGGCTTAATTGAAACTTTTTGTCTTGGATGCGTTTTGCAACGCAGTGATTTTAATTTTAGTGAAATACGGACATTGTGAAACTACAGAGATCTGAAAATGGGCATGGAAATAAAGGAAACTTAAAATGTGTTTCCTTCACACGCAGTTTTTGCAAGCTTGTGTTCAACCAGATAGTCGCAAGAGCAGGGTGTGATGGTTCATGACTTAAGCACCTAATAAAACTTGCAGAGGTCACGATGGGGAGGTGCACTTCTTTCCACATAGTAGCTTTAGTGGTCTTGGGGGAAAAAAATTCTCTTGCTGTAATAGAAAGATTGGTTTTATTTCCGAAGCTGGCTGTGGTGCTGTGCTCTCTGGTTGAGTCCTCATGAACATAAGCTCTTCTCCATCCTGTCCCACCACTGTGGCTCTGGGTGTCCGTTTCTTCTTGCATCAACAGGCTTTTCTGTGGCAGAGGTGCAAATCCCAAAGGAGAGGAGTGGGTGCAATCTGGGGTCCGTCAGCACAATCTCATTTACTGTGAGTACAGGAATAAGAGTAAGGCAGCGTAGGGAGCAAATAACAGGGAGAAAGTTAGGTGATACTGTCAAATCACTGTTATTAATGTCATCAGTTCAGAGGGAGCCTTGCTTTGATGTCATTATTAACCTGTGCAGAGTGCTGTGCTGGCTGAGGTCTGGGAACAGTACAGCCATCATCACACCGTGGGAAGTCAGGCCGATAAACCCTGTTCGATCTCACACTGCTTCCATTTCGAGTTCGAGTGTCCCCGCACTGCCTTCCCAGGAGTGGGGAAGGGTGGCTTAGGGGCACGAGCAGAGTCCAGCCAGGCTGTTGCTGTGCCAGATGCGAGGACACCCCCTGCCAGACCACTGTCCCTGCTCTGCTCCTCCATGCTCTGAGGCTGGGTGCTTGTGCCCACAAACCAGCCTGGGTCCCAAGCAGCCCTTCTGCGGGCAGGCAGAGCCCTGAGGTCCAGCACGGAGCTGCCCTCCTGCCTCTGCAGCCCATGTCAGCCTTTTCCATCACCTGGCATGGGCGACAGCCCTTCCGCAATTCCAAATCCAGGAATGGGCTGCACTCTAACAGGCACAACACAACCCTACACAGAAAAAAAACAAGTCAAGGAGGAAGCTGATGGCCTTGCGATGGGTTAAGGAGTGAAGCAGATCATAGAATGGTTTGGGTTGGAAGGGACCTTAAAGACCATCTAGTTCCAACCCCCTGCCACGGGCAGGGACACCTTCCACTAGACCAGGTTTCTCCAAGCCCCATCCAACCTGGCCTTGGACACTGCCAGGGAGGGGGCAGCCACAGCTTCTCTGGGCAACCTGGGCCAGTGTCTCACCACCCTCACAGCAAAGAATTTCTTCCTCATCTCTCATCTAAATCTCCCCTCTTTCAGTTTAAAACCATTTCCCCTTGTCCTATCACTCTATGCCCTTGTAAAAAGCCCCTCTCCAGCTTTCCTGTAGCCCCTTCAGGTACTGGAAGGCTGCTAGAAGGTCTCCCTGGAGCCTTCTCTTCTCCAGGCTGAACAGCCCCAACTCTCTCAGCCTATCTCCATACCAGAGGGGCTCCAGCCCTCTGAGCATCTTTGTGGCCACCTCTGGACTCGTTCCAACAGCTCCGTGTCCTTCTTCTGTTGGGGGCCCCAGAGCTGGACTCAGCACTGCAGGGGGGTCTCACAAGAGCAGAGCAGAGGGGCAGAATCCCCTCCCTCGCCCTGCTGGCCACGCTGCTGGGGATGCAGCCCAGGACACGGTTGGCTTTCTGGGCTGCCAGCGCACGTTGCCGGCTCATGGTGAGCTTCTCGTCACCCATCACCCCCAAGTCCTTCTCCTCAGGGCTGCTCTCCATCCATTCTCCACCCAACCTTATTTGTGCTTGAGTTGATGAAAGGGCTCTCCTTTGAGTGGTGCTGTAACTGTGGGCAACTGGTCTGTGGGTCTTGTCTGTAATGACTTGTCTTGTATTTAGCCAGAAAATGCCAGTTTGTTGGTTGCTGTTTGTTTATGGCAACATCAGACCCACACAGGCTGCTGTTACCTGGGGAGCCTTTTCATATTAAGGCCTTTAGGACAAAGCTAGACTCGTTTGCTTTCTGTGGTTGTCTCTGCTTAACCACATGGCTTTTAATATAAATATAGTCGATAAGGTATACAGCAGCTCAAGGAGGGGAAAATGTCTCCAGTTTAACCAAATTCTATGGAAAATCAATTCCCCCTTTTAGTATTACAACAAAAAGACTACCTGCTTGCATTTATGTAATAAATGTGTAGTTATTACACGTGTCACTTTAAAAAGTGGTACCTTCTTTCATACAAACAATGAACTCGCTGGGCCCAAACAGATTTAGTAGCTGAGATTGGAGGGCGCATGCAAGTCTGTTCAAAATCTGCTGTAATTTGACAGGAACTTTGATTTCCTGCCAACCTGAAAATGTAGGTCAGGAAAAACAGGTACTTGTTTCTACAACAACTGTTTGATTGCTGTGGTGTAACTTGCAGAAGGGTTCTGCTTTTTTTTTTAAAAAAAAAAAAATTTGCATTGATTTATAAATCTTTAAATTTAGAAAGGCAAACTGGTCTTTCACTTTTTCCAGAAGTGCTTCATTCTTTCCACAGTATGTCTTTGGAAATCTGAATGCTCTTTTACTTGGAGAGCAGGGGAGAAAGAAAGTAAAATGCTCGCCAGTTTGACGTTTTACATGTTTTCGAGCGGTGCAGGCTGTGCTAACGAGCGTTTTGAACCCTTCCCGCCGCAGTGCCCTGGGATGCCATGTGGCCTCATTAGCTTGGTTGCTCCGGGAACGGATTGAAAGCTGCTATTTTCATGTATATTGTTTAAAATTTGGCTGCAGTGTTGAGGTGGGAAGGGAACACCAGGGAAGGGAAAAAACAAAATCAGGAGAGAGCAAGAAAAAGAGCCTTCAGGCCGGTATTGCTGGTTGTTTTGTTACAGATAGGGAAATTTTTGCAGTTTTGCTAGGATAACGTCATTTTGGCTTTGATATATTCCATTTGGGATGTCTTCTTTACACTTGCTGAGTTTAACTTGGATTGAGATGAGGAACTTGTTCAGATTTGAGCATGGCTCTATAAAGTCTCTCTTGGTGGTAGGTTAAAAATAGAGCAGTTTTGCATTTTTTTTCCCTGATGTGGTCTACATGAGGTGCAAAAAGAAACAGACTTTGTATTGTACGTGCTGTCTCCTGGGTTTCCTCCTGTCTTGAGTACAGGACCCATCGCTGTTGTGTCTCTTTTGGAGGAGCTTTAAGCCAACTGACAACTCGTTGAAGGTAGGGCTGAGCGAAGTCAGGCAGATGGACACCTGAATACCTCCGTGAGTCCCTCGGTAGGGTGTCCACACTGCTTAAGGATCTCGCACTCTTGCTCTGTTAGCCTCTGTGGATCTGTGATGAAGTGAGGTGGTTTCACTCTTCATCTCAGCCCAGAGTAGGCTAAGTCTAGGTAGTCATTGAATCGCCATCTGAAGTGGGCATTGAGTATTTTGTGGAGGAGCAGGGGAGGGGTTTTATCTTCAAAGCTAGGCTGTGATGCAGTGGAGTTGCTCAGCAGAAGACAAGAGTTGTCCCACTTGTGCTAAGCCCTTCGTCCTCTGCTGTTCTCTGCGTGAAATGGTACTGTCAGGTACTGCCTGGGTGATTGGCGAAGATTTTGGTAATCCCGTCTTTCTGACAATACAACCCATGATGGATTAGTCTGCAGAGGGCCTCGAGCTTTCTTTTGGTGGGCACTGAAGGGTTTTCACACTTGGGTATTATTCAGCCTTCCCTTCCCACTGCCCCCTTCCACCTCCTCCTCCTCCTCACCTTTGATACAGAAATACCCCATTTCCTCCTTAGTCAAACCAGCAGATGCATATGAATCTCCTAATATCAAATGAAGCCGTGGTTATCACCAGTTACAGTCGGTGAAGCCATGCATGGCCATTGCCACCGGAGTGCCCTGCAGGAGAGCGGCAGGGGGAGCCACACGTGGGATGAGAGCGAGGGCTGCCCACCCAGCCTGCTCTCTGCTTCTCTCCTGGGAACGACAGTTCTGCAAAATCTGTGTGTTTTAAAAGTGATTAGTTTTGGTTTCAGGCTACTGCATTTGAAATCAAAATTTAAATTACTGGGTAGTCTGAATTTCCTATAGAAAATAAGCCTGAAGTGCTGCTGGTGGTATGAGCAGGAAGAGAGAAACTTTCATGAAGGAGAGCTGTGACAGGTAATGGCTTTTGTTGTGATTATGTCCATGGGGTAGCAGAGCTGTGCAGGGGGGAGACACCCCCCCACCCCGACCCCACATCAGGAATACAGAGACGGGACGTACCCACAAACCTTGGGATTCTGCAACCTGCAGAAACACGGACCTCGCTTCACATGAGAAAAGAGTTGCCCTCTCTAATTTCTGGTAGTCGTGGTGTATCCACCCCCCGAGTGACTCAGATGAGCTGTTCCCTTGGGTACCCGGGGCTGGAGAGCAGCTTTGAAAGTGTGACTTTCTGAGTCTGTAACGGTTGATGAACAGCTTTAACTGTGCAGATGTCAGAGCAAGCCTGCTGCCATCTGATCAAAGCTTTACCATGTGCAAGCTCTTTCTTCCCTGTACTGAAGTCAGAAGAGGGTACTGGGAATGCATCTTTTCGCATCTTTTGCCGTTAGTAGATCAAAATAGTTTTAATTGTCAAGTCTATCCAGGAATCGCTTCTTTTTCCCCTCCTGATTGTCCGCTCAGCCCTTCAGAGGCCTGGGGACTCTTTAATGGCGTGGTATCAGATCGATTGTTGGTGTGTCTGAGGCGTTATTGTCTCAAGCTTGGCTTCTGATGCTGCGTGCAGCAGCGGCGCGCTGCGAGCCGCGGAGAATGACAGACGAGCCGGGGCTTCCTGGGGAGCAGGCGGCGCATCCCCCAGCTGGTTGGAAGAATTGAGGGAGAAAAAAAAGGAGAAAGGCAGATTATCCCATTCTGTTTACAGGGCATCGGTCACACAAACAATGACTGTCCTCTTTGACAAGGGGATTGTTTAATTAGTTAAGGGTTTGATAAAGAGATGACTAAACACCCAGTGCTCTGAAGGCATCTGCCTTTTAGTACGGCAGGCACGTCCTCCGTCCTGATACGGTGCTTTTCCTTTTTCCTGAGGAGCGCCGGAGGTCTCCAGAGCTCTGTTCCAAGTCTCAGAGCTGGTTACTTTGAGCATATTAAATGAAGTTTCTGTTATCTGAGAAACAAAATTATAATTTAGCTGCCTGTGAACTAGTTCTGAGCATTCAGAAAGAGTGAGGCAATGTAAGTTATACTTGGAAAGGCATATTTTATGTATATATTCTGGTATCCTTAGTCCTCCTATCTTCATAGCTTTTCCCTTGCTCCTTTTTTCTTCTTTTTAATCTGTGACAAGCGTTGCCAGGTTAAATTCCCTCCCCGCAGAGTCTGAACTGGACCAGAATGAGCATCTGTGTAAAGAGATTATTACTTATGCATAGGTAAGTGGGTGTGAAACAGTGGCATTCAAAATGCATGTTGCAGTGGCCGTAAGTACAGTATTACTCTGGCTTTGTCTTGCTTCTGAATTTGAGACCATAAAATCCAATTTGAGATGCAGAAATAATGAATAGAGAGTGAGCTCAAGTAGTATATTGCAATGCTGGTGTTAGCAATGATTCTAGTCTGTGTATCTTCTCCAAACCAAGGAGTGTACAGAAATAAACCCAATATTCAGTACTTTGTGAAGCGTTCCATCTTAGCCACGAAATAATACACATTTAACATCCTGCTGCACTTGCAATGGCTTTTTTAATTGGCATCTGCCTTTGTAAACTAATACTGACAAATAATTACAACACAGTCTGTGTAGTAAGAAATAATGTAGCAAATACAACTCTCTTTATGGAAGCTACCTAAAATTGTGCTGTTGCTGTATCGCACTCTTAAGCGCACACTTAGAAGCCACTTATTTCTTGGTGTCTAGTGTTTTTTTTAGGTTTCAAGCCTCCTTTTTTTTTTTTTCTTGGAGGCTTTTCATTCTTTGTAGGGTTTTGTGACCATAGAACAAATACTCTAATCTATCAGAGCGTGTGTGTCATTAGATGTTTAATCACGGCCAGTGACGGTATGTATCAAGCATTTTAAATTCACGGGGGGATTGTGCATCAGGATTAACTGTCCAGCGTCGGGGACAAACTGCCTCTGTGTCTTCCAGTTATTGATCTCGCCTTTGCGAGCTTCCCCTTTGTTTGCTGAGTGTGACAAAGTGGGTAGGCTGTGCCATGCGTCAGCGTCCTTCCTCATCCGGGCAGGGGAAGACAATGCATTCAGCATCCCCGGCCGTGGGGGAAACGGTGATAAAGCTGTGAATGCCGATTTAAGCCTAGGTCAGAAATGCCTTCGTCTCAGATACTGGTGTTTATTTTCTCTGTGTTCCTTTCTTAAAATGACTGGGCTGCGAGTTTGCCCCAACCCTCAAGAAAATGAGCTGTTATTGCCTTTCTTAAGATTAATTAAAATGTACAAACATCGCTGCAGCCTGGTGCTTCAAAGATCTTATCTGGACGCAGACCCTGTGCCTCTGGGGTCCTCTCTGCTCATTCTCCTTTATGCAGCACCAGCTTGATGCTGCCTGACGCAGGGGAGTCGCAGAAGGATGGTGAAGCATTTATGTTGGCCCTTGCTGCTTGCAGGTCTCACGGAAGCTTGTGGAGTCCCATGTTAGCACCTCACTTGCCAAATTTCCGTTATAGCTTCCTAGAGGGATACACAGTGTTCTAAAAGATGTTTTTCCTCCCAATAAATAGCAAGCAGCCTTCAATTACCGTCGATGAACAGCTTTCCTCCTCCTGCTGCACCCGCGTGGTGTCTCTGGTTCAGGATGCTGTTGGCCCAGGCTGTTCCCGTCTTCCTGTTTTCCACAAACTCTTAAGCTAAATGAGGTAGGAAAAATACCTTGAAAGAAATTCACGTTGAGTATCTCATCAGCACAGGATGCCACTTCATGCTTTCATACCAGTGAAGACCAAGTTTCTCTTCAGTAGGATCTGTGCCAACTTCACCACCCACAGCTTTGACAAAGGGTATTGTTTCAACATTTCAAGTGATTGATAAGTTTTAGGAGATTGCAATTTTCCATTTTCAGTGTGTTGCCTCAGATTTCCTTTTTGTGTCCCAGAAGGTTTTGGAGAAGCTGAGGGGCACGGTGAGGAGCATTTGTGCTCATCTGCATGGAGGAGGGAACGTTGCAGTTCATCCTAAAGTGCATTGTGTCCATCCAGCCCTGTACGTGAACAAAGTTCGTGATTTCCTCAGTTTCCAGCATGTCATCCTTGTTGGGATTGGAAAATCCCACTTCTCTGTTTGCTTTTCAGATCCTGCAATTTCTGGTAGGCATCTGCAAACTCAGAGAGTGGAGAGCTTTGCGGGAGAGCATTACAGGGTGAGATCTCTCTCCAGTGGTTCCTTTGATCAAGTGCAGACTTGTGCGTACATGATGCTCAAAAGAGAGGTGCTTTATGGCGTTGTGGCAAAGCAGTGCAGATGCACACTATCTTGATGTAGCTAACTTGCTGCCCTGTGAACAAGTGAATTAGACTATAACATCCCAGAGCAGACAGGGCATTTCATGTTGAAATGAAAAGGGAAAGAATCCCAATCTTTCCAGCGGTTGCCCACAGCTTTGCTGTTTCACTTTGAATTTGTTGCCAGTTGTTCAGATGCCAAATCATTTGGCAGACATAAATCAGATATTCATGCCCGTGCCTAAGGAGAATTATGTGTTGGTTCTAACATTTGTGTTATTTTATGGGTTGATGCATCATTACTTAAAGCCCTTTCAAAAGGTGGTTAAAACTATGCATAAACTGTAGTACTTTCTGAAAAATTAGACCATGATTACTGCAACTAATAAATCATACTGAGAAAAACACATGCCTTTCAGGTTAATAATATTCTTTATGGATGTGTAACAGTCCAAAAGCTGGCTAATACAGCATTTTTCTCAACTTCTTCTGAAGATAATGATAGAATCTTCTGTAACTATTGAGATCTCCTGATCTGAGCAGACAGTTTCACAGGGACTATGCATGGTGCTGCTCAAAATGCTTCTGAAAATTAATCTGAGCCTTTGAACTTGGTTACTCTGTTCCCCTGAGATGGTCTGACTGTCTGTTGGGTGATGAAGCAGGAGACTGGAAGGTAAAGCCCTTGCTTGTTTATCATAATAAGAACCACAGGGCAATGAGAAGGTCATTGAAGACCCATCTTCCAGTCGTGTGGAAAAACCTGGCTCACTATCCATGAGTTTCAGGGGTGGATTCTTGGTGCTGGCCTTCCAGGGGTGCTGTGAGGAGAACAGAACAGAGACTTCAAAACTCTCCTTGTTTTGGACAATATTATCTCCCACAAACTTGATTACAAACAGATGTCCCATGTGAAAGTCATTTATGTCACCGAAGATAACCTTGTTAATCCCGCTGATGGCTTAATCACTGCATTCAAAGCCTGTTTTCTGAGGAAGACCTTCTCTAAGCTTTTTCTGGAGATGAAGGGTGAGGAAGAGCTCTCCCTGAAGGAGTTTTGAAAGCAATTTATTGTCAGCATTGGTGTAGATAACACTGATATGGCTCGGGAAGAGATCAAAATTCAGTGCGCAGTTAATGATAAATAATGTGGCTCAACTTTGTTCTGACTTTGTGGGATTTGACATTATCCCTGCACTCCAGGAGGATGTTGTTTCTCCTGGAGCATGAGGAAGCCTACAAGGAGAGCATGCTAGAGTTATTGGCTTCGTGATCTAAAAGCTTGACAGAGACTTAATTGACTTTGAGCAGCCTTAATTGACCTTGATGTCATCTGGTGATGACAGTGAAAATGCAACTTGTTCAGAAAGAAACAGTGAGAACCCTGAAGGATTGATATGGGGGTGTCAGGCCCTTAGGTGCCAACAGGTGAATTGTTCAGGTCAGGGGTCTTCTCCGAGAGTGGGCAAACAAGGCCACTAGTGCATTGTAAGGTTTGATCTTGTGTTATAAAGAGATCTACTGGTCAAAGTCTCAAGCCAGTAATCGGTCATCCCTTAATTTATATTTAAGTAGCAGTCAGGATCTTCAGCCACAGCAAGGCCAGTGTCTCCTCCAGCTTTTCAGTCGTTACCAGATATTGGCAGTTGATCTCTGATTGCTGCAGCTCCTGCCTCTCCATCCTCTGTGTCATCCTGCGTTCCTCCCTCTGCTCTGCCTTCTGTCGCAGCATTTAACAAAGAGGGTATTCCCTGAAGGAGGTGGGATGACCTGTAGGTAATGATGTGGGGAAAAGAAACAGAAATAAGAGGCAAAACTTACTAAAACAGGCAGCTGCTTGTTGTTGACAAGGTGTATCAGATCTCAGGTGAGAAAAACTGTGAAGAAAATCTAGGTCAAGCCCGATAAGATAACCTGGAAATTAAAATGCCAATAGCTTGTCGGACTCCTGAGTTCTGCAAATGTTGACAAGGCATAATAGCAGTGGGAGGCAGAAGAGGAGCTTGCCCATGAACTTGAGTGTTGCCTGAAACCTGCACAAGCTGCCGAGCTGCTGGCTCCACTCTAGCTGTGAGCAGCCTGTTAGTAACTCAGGTGGAGGAGGGAAAATGAGGAGCTGCAGACAGTTGGGATCTGAGGGATTTGCTAACAACAGGGATAACAGAGGAAATGTTGGTTGGAGAAGAAATCCTTGGATTATTCTGCTTTGATTCTAGTAGCATTTAGACGTGGTTGGGAGTGAAAGTAATCAAGGAGAAATCAACATGGCAGAGTTTAAGCTCCTTTGAGTGACTAGAAATGGAGATTAGCAAGGGACGTAGATCAAGATGGAGAAAATTTACTGGATTGCTGAAATTACTCATCCATCCTGTAAAGGTTTGTGTGTTTAGTGCTGTGCCTATAGCTAGAGCTATTCAAGCAAAGCCCTCAGGAGAAAGAAAATGTCAACTCTTTAAAAAAAAAAAGTGGTTTTGTCAAAGACAAACTTTCCTCCCTCCCTCCTGTAAATGCCACAATTCTTAAAATTGTATCTGTGTTTTCTGGGAGTTTGCTTGAGCATCTGTCAGTCAGGAAGGGGTTGTTTTTACCAGACTTTTACCAACATAATTGTACTTCCAAAACTTTGTAGTGTAGATGTGGCTGAAGAGTCTCTTATGATCCCTTAGGAGCAACCCCCGAAGTGAAGTATTCAGCGGGAGGTAAGAGTTCGGCTCGTGTTCCTACATGCATCGGCGATCTGCATGTGTTAGTGCTCTGACTCATGTCTGCTGGCCAAACAGCTGCAATAATTTAGGAGATGACTGTCCCCCACTGTTTATTAGTGCTGCAGAAGGAATGTGTCCTTCTCTCTCCGTTTCTGTAGCTCCAAGCCCAGCAGTTTTGCACAAATACTTTCACCCGCTGTTCACATTAACGTGCCAAAATTGCGAGCTGAGGCATCGGGCGTGCAGACCTCCATCCAGCTGTGCTGTCTCCTGGCAGAGCAAGGTGGGACAAACAGCTGGCGAGAGCAGTGTCTTCAGCTGCCGCAGCTACATTTGCCAGAGCCTGTCCCTCAAAGCCTTTTAGGAGTGTCAGACTCTGGAGGATGGTTAATGCATTTAAAAAAAAAAAAAAAAGAAAATAAATAAGTTTTTGCAAGATGATGAAGCTTCCTCAGCAATCCAGGAGAAAACATTCAAACGCTCTCTGTCACAGAGCACTGGGCAGATGTTAATCATGCTGGGTGCGTTGCTTAACAGCGGTGCCTGAACTTGAAATCAAAATGCTGGGAAGCAGACAAAGGGCCTGAAGAAGTCAAAATGAAACAGCCCTGGCTCTGTTTTGGGAAGCAATGAAGTCACATATTGAGTCCCCAGTGGTGGTGTGCTTACAGCTTTAACACAGGGCTATTCTAGGATGGGAAAAAAGAAAGCAAAGTAAGCTTTTTAATCTGAGAGAGAGCTCAAGAGATACTGAATTGTCAGCATTTAAAGTAACTACCCTGTATCTCCTAGTAAGGAGGATTTGCACGTTACTTTTACAATCATCTTGATTATTTAGTCCCCTGGCTTTTTAAAGTTTTTCAAATTTTTTTTTTAATATTATAGTGGCTTTCTGTAGTCGCCAACAAATTGGAATTAAATTTGTAGAGTGTGTCCACACTGACCTATTTTTCTGTTTGCTGAGAACTTTTTTTTATACTTTGATTCTTGTTGAAATTCTGCGTTGCATATTTCCAAAGCTTCCTTAGGGTTTTGGGGTTTTTTTTTTTAAGGTGCTGGTTTGGAGGTGGAATGATCCTTTGGGATTCTTTCTGCTGAAGTGGAGATCCTTTGGTAGGTCAAGTACAACCTGCGTGTGTTTGAAATAGCATTTAGAAAGTACCAGTGTAAGTGTCTATTCAGCCTCCAAGCTGTGTTTCGGTGTACCCAGCATTTGATAACTGTCAAGCAGAGCTTGTTCTTCTGGCCTTTCCTTCACAGGAATAAAGAAAAACCAAGAAGCGGAAAAATGCAGCAGTAACAAGGCTGGAAATCCATCTCTAAAGTTAACACACCTCAGAAGGTTAGGGTTAGGTTTCGGTTTCGTTGTTGCCTTTACACAGAATATTCTGTTCAAACATCTCGGTGTATCCACGTGCCTTTGTGTGAGATGCCGTGTGTTGGACACGATGCAGGGTTGGTGCTGGTGTACATGACAGAGGTGTGTGAGGTGATGTCTTCCCTTTCATCGGTGCCAGGTTGCACTGGTGGAGGGGGGTGGCACAGAGCGCCCCTGCCAGGCACAGCTCTGGCTTCTGCTGCTGCTCCTCCTCTTCCCCCTGGTCCTCCTGACCAGTCCAGGGACACGGAGGAGTCATGATGCTACAGATGCTGTGACACAAGTGTGGGGTGGGGACTGTTGAGGGAATTGTGCATCAAAAGTATGGGACTGGAAGGGTTCGGATGGTTCCCTTCCAGGGGTGATAGGCTTGGTTATCCCCAGCTGATACCTGAGCAGGAACATGGTGCTTTGGTTTGTTGCCTTTTTCATTCTCCAAATTACTGTTGGAGTTTAGGTCACCTCCCTGATACGTACTTTTTCAGAAGGAAGGGAAGGGATAGATGCTGCGTGCAAGGTGCTGGGCGTCCTTGGAAGGCGGACAGGATGCGAAATACAAGGGGTTTTAGGTAACACCAGAGGCAGGAGTGTAGGGAGCCTTCCTTTACAGAGTACTCGGTTACTGGAGCAAACCAAGGGGAAGAAGGGGCATCTGTGATATGTATAATTTTATGGAAATCTGGCCAAACAAATAAGAGAAAAGAAACGTTAAGTTATGAAACATTCAGCTAGAAAAGGAGATGCGGATTACGTTAGCGGGCCATGGCCCTTCCAACCTGAAACTTCTGTCCGTGCTGTGGGCACTGGCTGGGCGTGCGGGGTGGGACAGGTCGGTGGTGGTTTGTCAGCAGAGGGTGCCAGAGACCAACGAACGGATCGCTCTCTGGCAGCCTCCAAAGGGAAAAGCAGGTGTGAACCACAGCACCTCGTGTTCTGGAGCCACCATCCTTTCATAGGGCTGGAGCGTGGTGAGAGAACCACCTCGGATCCCAAGAAACACCCTCGAAGCCTTGCCCTGAGTTTCAGCAGTGACTTTAGTTGTGCTGGTTATTTGCAGAGTTTTCCAAGAGACTGAATGTGATTAAGGTGTTAAGAAGTGTGAGATGAGCAGGGGAGGGCTTGGTCTGCAGAGTGGTACCCGTTTGTGTTGCTGGCAGAACAGGACTTCACACATACTTGAAGAAGGTGGGGGGAAATAAGAAAAATAAGAAAAAAGATCAGCAGTTGTAGTCCCACACTTGGATGTGTAGGGAAGTCTATAGCTGTGAGCGCTGTCGGCCTGCAGGAGCCTCTTGGTGGGAGTGGAGATTTGCAGGATGTCAGTCTGGGAGCCTTTTAGGAGATGCTCAGAGCCAGCAGTGCGGTGAACGAGGAGGCTGCTGCCAGGCGCTTTCTTCTCTTGGTGCAATGAGCCTCTGCTTAGATGCTCTGTTGCAATTCGCTTCCAGGAAGGCAGATAGCAAGCTGTCTCCCAAGTAATTCTGGAGGTTGCAGGGATACTTAGGAATCACGTAAAGTATTTATTTCATCCTCCCTATCCGTGACTCTTCAGATCTACAAGAAGAAAGGACAAATGTTGTTCTTGCCAAATGCCCTGATAGGCAAATACCCTGTGTGTGTGCCCGGGCTGCTTTCCTCTGACCGACACATGCCTTGGGGGTCACAGTGTCCCTCCAGCGGGAGAGCTTTGGGGCAGAAATCACTGAAGCATCACGTTTAAAGGTCCTCCTGGGCTTTCAGAAACTGAAGTCTAAGCTGTGATTTTTTTTTTTTTTTTCTTTTTTTTCCTCCTTTGGAAAGGAGGACTCATCTCACTGCAAGAAGTTCTGTTAGACTGTCCCTGCCCACCCTCTGGAATAACCCTCCTCGCCGTACCGCTGCAAATTGAATGAAGCAGTGTGTCACTGCATTAACTTCAGTCGGATGCTGCTGGTAAACTGTTTATCCTGGCTGGAAGGGAAGCGGTGACCCGGCTGTTTGAAGTTGCTGATTTTATAATGTAGGGTCAACTCTACTGTCAGGAGTAAAACATACAGAAATGAGCTGCTGGCCTGTGATTTGCACAGTCAGCTGTAGGTTATGAAAGGCTGGGTATGAATGTCTTGGTTTCAAATATTGCTCTGCGTGGTTGGTACCTGCATACGGCGATTGTTTTGTTCTTTATATCCTCTTGATGCCGATGACGTGCTGGATGCTCAGCATGTGTGCAGGAAGACGTGTTCACTGGTGTATGGGGCTTTCTTCACGGGTTCAGGTTTTATTTATGCCCTTGGTGTCACAACAATTTGCTTATTGATGTTAGGAACTTGGGCAGGAACTTCCATTAAAAATACATTCTTGTCAAGCTGGCAGGTTTCACCATGCTGAGGGGGATACCCTTGATAATCCAACAGACTGGGATAGACATCTGTTGGTATTTTGTCAGATGTGAGGTAGGCTTAAAAATCACAGTATGCAGAAGACTACAAATAAACATTGCTTCCTAGTATTTGCCTTCTTGTTTCTAAAGCTTTAAGTTACTCTCACTTCACGTTTTCAAATCTTTTTCCATAACCAAGCGGAATAGAAACCTCCTTTTTTGTTTTGGTGTCTTTTTCTGAGGAGAAATAAGTTTCTCATGCAGTCTTCACCCAGCTGCTGGGCTTTAAGGAAGGTACCAGCTACGGCAGGGCTTGAGATAATGGCACAGGAGTTGACCCCACAGAGGGTTAACAAACTATCAGGAGAGAGATTTACTGCTTTCCTTGGAGTGGCTCTGAAGATGAGGGTTCGGGAGTGTCCCATTCACTCTAGCACCATGATAGTGGCCCTGCTTGAACTGAAATTGCTCAGAAGGAAACCAGTGGCCTCCAGTTCTGTGTCTGGTGGTAGCTGTGGCCTCAGCTCTTACTGAGGAAGCAGGACAGTGAACTCTGTTTGCAGCATCAGGTGAAAAAGCCTCCCCATCCACCTGGATGTCACTTCACCTTGGGGGCAGTTATAAACTGCAGGCAGAGGATGTGTCAGATACCTGCTAGACCTTCATCCTTTTTGCTTCAGACCATGTGCATTGTTCAGGATGACTAGGGGCAATCATTAGCTCATTTTGCTTAAATATGCTTAAAACACTCCTGTGTGGCACTAGTCCTCAAATCAAGAGCTCAGTCTAATGCTGAATGTGGGATAGATGTTTTCAAAGTTAAGTATCATCTTTGGAAGAGCAGGAGGCTGTGACTCTGAGGTCATCCGGATGCACTGCTTGTTCTGTGTGATGTCCTGCTCAGTGATCCCTTACTTATACTGCTCCTAACAACAAAAAACAATATACTGGTGTATACCTTTAGCCTGTTGTACAGTGACTTAAATCACTTGTTGTTATTGTGAGTCCGTTTGTATTTTTCTAAGCGTCTGTCTTCCACCAGCACACTCAGAGTGAGTGCTCTCGAGGGGGAATTTCCTTCCTGATAAACAATTCTGCAGTGTGATTCAGCAGGAAGGATGTGGTGGTTTAAGGCACTGGACTGGGATTTGGGAGACATGGGTTCTGTTCCCAACTCTACCACAGTCAAGATGTGATGAGTAGAAGGGCAAGCAAACAAAGAGGAGGAGCTGTTTAGCTACGGCAAAAACATACTTTCACGTGGACTGTTTGTCCAGTTTGGAAGTTAGATAGGTCTAGTTTTTTGTTTGGTTAATCAAGTAAACAGTGTTAGAGACTCCTGTTTGTGCAGTTGAAATCTGAAAGCTAATCCTGACCTATTCCAGGAACCCAGATGTTGTTTTAACTACATGTTGTTTTAACTTGCATGAGATCTCAGATGCCGCTTTTCAGTGATTCTTGGTTGGCATAATTCGCCGATTCACCATTTAGTTCTCTGAGCTTCAGGCAATGTACTATGACTTTTACACTAAATTCTATATGCAAACAATTTCTCCACTACCTTGCTTAGATACAAAGGCAATGAGCCACACACAAGATAGTTCCTTTGTCACACAGGGTGAAGTTCCTACAGTTTGATAGTAACCCTACATTTTTTCTTTTCAGAAGCAAGAGCGTGGGCTACCAACTCTGAGCTGTAGACCACTAAGCTCAGCATCCTGATTTGGTGCCACCTTTGGGAGGATGAATCAGGACAGTGACTCAAGTGATCAGCCCACTGGTGAGTTGCTGCTTGTCCAAGTGTTTGCCTGTCTTCTCCTGTTCGTTCAGCTTGACTTGCTCCCCATTTATTTTCCTTAGTGCTGTTGGAGGAGAATGCTGAGTCACAAATAGAGCAAAACCTGTGAATTCAATGCTGAATTGGGTGCCATGAAGGTTACTGCATCTTTGAGGTTTCCTGGTCCACATCTAGATATCAACATTCTTAGAACTGTACTCCAGGTTGAAACTTTTTATAACGGCTGTTTTTATAACTTCTCACCAATTCAGAAGAACACATGATTTTTATTACTGTGTTATACAACTCATTCAGATTTTATCCATAGTTTGGTTTTCTCATTAATTGCTTTACCCTATAAAGTAAGGCCCAGGGAAGATGCACACACGTACCATTTTCATGTATGTCCCACGAAGTTTCAGTGTTAGGATCCTTGCTGGAAAGATTGAACAGACAGGAATTTGTTACTTATTCTGGCTCTGTCTTGCCATAAATTTGCTCTCCTCTTCCATCCCCATCTTTGGTTATTGGAATTCAGTATCATCTAGTGCTTCTGGCAGTTTCTGCAAGGAGAAGGGCCTGGGAGCACGTAAGCCAGCAGTGCTTGACAGCCTCCCAGGCTTTGCTCAGCTGTGTGCTTTTTTGGATGTGTAAAGGGGCATTCTTAGTTCTGACGCGAGGGCTATTTTTTGACCGTTTCCATTGTTCCCTACTCTTTGTCGATGGGTGAGATCTTTTTGTGTGATTCCTTTTTCAGAAATAGAGGCTGTTGTGAGAGCTCTCTGCTCACAGGTTTGGGGATTTTTCTTTTCTTGTCAAGAGTCCTGAGAGTTTCTTCCTCCCTTTTTCAGACTCGCTCAGGCAAACTCATCCAGACAATATCTGCCTGAGGGGATTGCTAGGATAGCAAGGAACGTGGTCCTCATAGCCACCACCCTTGTGCTGTGCTCTTGCTGTCACAGTCCCTGTGGCTGTAGGCAGAGCAGGTTGATGAGTTCGGAGTTCTGGATACCTGCCTGCACTCAAGATCTTGCTGTTGTCTGTGGGTTTGAATCCGTGAGTTCAAGAATGGAAGTTTTTTTTTAAAATTCCCATGGTAACATGGAATATCTGTTCTTTAATACTCTGTGTGTATTTTTATTGCTGTGAACAGATGATAGTTACACATCAGGATGTCATGCAGATTCATGAATCATCCACAAAGGGTTGGGGTCTTTGGAAAAAGACATTCAAAGAAAGTCTCCGTAACACAACCTGTCCTGGGTGCTCATGAGAAATGTGTGGATCGCATGGTCAGAATATTCATGGATTGCTCATTACAGCGTTATTTTTGGTAGGGGTAATAAATGTTATGCTGTGAGTTTAGACTGACTCTCTAAAACAGGCTCAGGAATGAAGCTGTCAAAGGGGACACATTTCTGATGTACTTGGGTGCATGTTACACCTTCTGTTGAAGTGCTTAGTACTGACTACTCTTGGAGTCAAGATACTGGGTTGAACAGGTCTGATCCACTGATGATTTATATCTTGCCTGAAGATCGGGATCTTCAAATTTGGGCCTCCATTTGTTCAGCTGCCAGCACCAGCCCTCTGTAGCCACCCAGTACATTTTCCATTGTCGGTTCATTTCATTATCTAAGCCTTGCTATGACTGTAGCTATACTTAGAGAGGAAGGATATTATAATCTTGTGAAAGATTAAAATATTTTTACTGTAATCCAGCTGGAAGGGTAGCACTTTTCTCAGGGTAAGAGGCAGCCAAGGTTTTTCCCATTCTGTCCTCCCCTTGTATGCAGGAAGGAAGTGCTGGCAAAGGCCCCCTCAGCTTCCTGTCGACTCCGGAGCACGTTTCCAGACACAACCTTCTCCACCATCCATCACCCAGCCCAGGCGAACAATCGCGGCAGCGCAACGGGAAAAACACACATCTCGCATAAACACTTTAGAGGCAGCGTGAGCGCGAACCAGTTTGATCTGTAGGCTGTGTCTGACAGCAGGTTACTGGGGATTTTTTTCCTTCCCTTTGTAATCAAGTACTTCAATAATCAAAATTCCCCTTTAGAAGAAGCAGCTTAATGAAGACAAAAAGGGGAAAAAGAAGGAAAAGGGCTGATGTTGAGTAAAGAAGCTCCTGCACTGGCAGGTTGTGGAGCCTTAAGCCCAGGAGATGCCCAGGGATGCTCTGTGGTCCAGAGCACACCGGGGTGCTGTGTCTGGCCACAGGGGATGGAAGTGACTGTCGTCTGGCAGAGGTTTCTGTCAGGTCCTTGGGGTAGGGCAGTGATGAGGCAAACGGGATCTGTGATGCCTTAAAGAGGGAGGAAATAACGAAGGTGGAGGCCTCACCTTTAAATGAATCACCTTTGGATATGGTTCTGTGCCTCTCTCCAAGAAAAGGCTCAGAACTGAACCGGGATCTTTTTCTTGTATTACTGGTTTTGTTTAAAAGCTGCATTACAATATTTAGATAATATTTTCAGACCGGTCTGCTCTGTAACCTTTTTTTTAGCCATTCCTTAAAACTGCTATTTAGTTTTATTTTTTTCAGTGTGGCTTTAGTATTGTAGCCAGCTTTGAGCTGGGAATTTCATTTTGGTTCTGATAGCAAAAGCCTGCAAAGATCAGCTGTTAAGAGATGATGAGCAATCACTGAAACACCTCCCAAGATCACTGTGTAATCCTCTTGTACAACCAGATATGACAATATCAAGAGTCTAACTTGACAGAGAAACAACTTTTTGATGTTTGAGGCTTCATTTTCATTACACATCTAGCCTGGATGCTTTATGTGTAAGGCTGAGCACATAGGTTAGTCTTTCTGGGTGTGAGCATCCACACAGACAGACCCGTCTGCATTACCTTGTGCTCACTCTGCATTTTCTGGTAGGTATTTTGGAAGCCATCCTGTTGTTCTTTATCCTGAGATACTCCAAAGCTACCTCCTAGTAGGTTGTGTCCAACAGCAAGAGGACTGGTTTGTGCTTGGGAATGGAAGGAGGGGGATGGAAAGACTATCAACCGCCACAGCAAGTACGCCTGCCCTCCTTGTTTCAAATTGATGCTGCCCATGTTGAATTGCACCCCGTGGTTGAGCCCACACCTTGGAGTCAGCTAAAGCACATCAGCTTGTAAATTCGTGTGGAGTTAAAACACCTCCAAGTCTTCTCTGTTTGGGTCATTGGAGGGTTTGGGGTAAAATTCAAGTCAGAGTCCAGCTTAATGGTAAATTTAAAACTTACCATGAAATTTCGGCAGTTGCTTATAGCGTAAGAAGAAAATATTTTGTGGGGTTGGGTTTTTCCTGAATTATGTGACACTACAGGATTCCTTCAGCCTTTCCTCTGACTTTTCTCTGAAAAAGGCTACTGCCAGTAATTTCTGCAGCGTCACTATCTTTGCAGTGTGCCCAGTGTACTCAGAGTCAACAGAGTATTTACTTAAGGTCACGTTTTGGCGAAGTTGGGGTGAAACTTGATTATGAGTGGAAGCTCTAGTATTAAAGAGCATATTCTTTTAATGATGAGGTTTTTAGGCTAGAGTTGTGGAAGTAATCGGTGAAGATTTTCCAGAAGCAAATTGCATACTACTGGAATCTGGCCACTCTGACCCCATGTGCATACTGGCTGATGTAGTGGTTCAGTTTGTAACACATCTTTCAGTGCAGTTTGCTTTTTATACTTTTTTATCATGTAAAAAACAGTGTGTAACTCTTAACAGACTTGATAACCAAAAAATCCCCAGCTCCATGCTGACTACCTGCACAAGCACCTCGTCTGCCCAGCCAGATGTGCCTGTCTGTGGGTATTTCATTCCTTCTCCTCTGTTTCACATTTTCATTGTCCTTTGTCTGGGCTTGCAACAGGCATGGGGTGGGGAGTAAGCTCCTTAAATGCCTTTACAATACTCTGTGGGACAGAAATTATTTCTTATTTAAGGTCTTTACAGAATGCAGTATTATGGAGTCCTCATTTAACATCTGAAGGCATTTCTGAAATGTTAACAATTATTTTTAAACTACCAGACATGCATGCGAATAACACCAGTTGAAAAAGAAAAGAAGGTAAAAGTTACTGGGAGTGGGAAGGATAATAAACAACAGTCATAGCTGTATGTTTATGAAAGCTGTAAGAAAACCAAAAAACCTTACCCATCAGGGCAATGGCCTAGAACTAGGAAAAGTCAGGTTTCCCCCCTGGTCAGGGCTGAAAGTAGATGCTGTCAATTGAAGTTGTCAATTTTAAATGGGGAAAAAAAAGTAAAACTCTGCAACCTAGTTTCAGGTCCTGCCATAGACCCGAAGTCCCCAGACAGTTTGTGGCGTTTGGCAGTCTCATTTCCCTGTTGTGTGAAAGTATTCATCTTCCCCTTTGTGAAGCTGCTTGACTGTACATGGGAAAGTGCTCACATTAACAGCATGCAAAATATCTTAATTTCCTTCTAGAAGATAATTTATTGTGTCTTTGCTTGTCCTGGCCATCCTGTTTGGAGGAAGGAGACATCACTCCAACAGGCCACGGGTGCGATAATGCTCAGTTCCTACATGCACTGTTCTCTTATTTATTTTATAAATCTAATTACTCACTGTGACAGCAATGGGTTAAAAAAAAAGACAGGACTGTGATTTGTTGACAGTGTCCCTTTTAAATACGAGAGTGCCAACTTGAAATCAATCCACCGCACGCTAGCCCAGCAATGTGAGGAACGCGGGATGGCAGTAACATGATCGGGGCTGCTGAAACCACCAGGCAAAAGCGCTGCTGTGCCGGGAGAGGCTGCGAGCGGGGCGGAGGTGTTTGTTTCAAGAGCCTGTGGTTGGGAGGACTGGTAATTCTCAAAGAAGTGAAAGCAGGCAGGGACTTGCGAGCCCCTTCTTGACGTGTGCTGGTGCCTGTCGTGGTTCGTGGCTCAAGGGAAGGCAAGTCCTCGGGACTGCCGAAGCCTCTGAAAAGTCAAAGAAATAGGCTTGTGATAGTGAGTGCTGTTTGCCCAGGGATACAAAAACACTGTGTGATTGAGAAGAGTTGTGTTTAGGTTGGACATGTGGTCACAGGACATAAACTGATTGATAACAAAGTTGTTTTCCATTAATTGTCTACGGGTCCCTACATTCCTCTTTGCAAAAAGGGATGGAACATAAGAGCTGTTTCTTCCCACTCTGGTTCTTTCACATAGATCTAGTGAAGACAAGGATCAGGTTAAATCCAACAGTCCCAAACAACCTCACAATGTCCAGGTAACAAACACTGGAGGAGGAACATCCTGTGAAATCAAACAAGCAGTAGTTATGAGAAAGATTGGAGGTGAAACTGTGTCCTACAGCCCAGGACTGCGTTACTGTCTCTTGGTGCCTAATACCATGCAGCGCATTGAGAGATTACAAGGCCTTCTGCATCCTCCTTTCCCTGGCTCTACAGCCCTTGTTCACTAGGCAGATGTCCTCTTCTCCAGCTTGGCAAGGACCCGCAGGGTGGCACGGCCTCTGTAGGAGCAGAGGGGGTTGGCTGCAGCCCGGAGCTGCAGATCTTCTCACCCAAGGTGTCTGCCCCTCAACAAAAGGGTTTGGGAGTCAAAATGCAGCCTCGGTTTGTGTGTGGGGAGGGAGGAATGACTCTGCCACTTCAGGGATTCGTTTGTGTTTTAGTGGGAACCATGAGGCAATAGAAATGTCCTGCTCCCAGTCTAAAGCAGCGTTTGCTGTGTATGTGATTGTACGTTCTTTTAAATTAAACTATTTTGCAAGCACTTCCTTCCTGCATTTCTCAGAAGGAGGGAGGGGGTGTGTGTGCAAAGAATGTTTAACTGCCTTTGACGGAGGAGGAAAACTGAAGAAAACAAGAGATGCAATCCTAACTACTGACCTTTTACTTGAGCTTGGTGATGTTTTTCAGCAGCAGAGCCTCCAGGGAGTAACAGCATCCTCCTTGCTATTGTGCTGCCTGCCCCAAAAGGGGGCTAAAGTTCAGCTTTTATGATGTTCTCACTCTGGGCTTGTGGGAAAAAGGCCACATTCCCTTTCTTAGGTCATACGAGTGCAAGAGATGACAGAGTCCTACAGTCTAACCCCAGGGCATTAGACCAGTTCAGAATGAGACTGGGATAGACAGCTTGGTAAATATGCAGCCAGCTTTTTCTCCTTACAGAGAGTCACAGCAGGTGGGAGGGTAATTTACATTGTTAAATTAAAAGGCACTGATTTATTTTATGTTGGTGTGTTTTTGTTTCATAAAAGCACATGGGTTGCCATTACTCATAATGGATTCTTGCACTTTATTGTTAAATACTCCTTTTCCACTTTGGTCGACAGTTACTGGAAATGAATGTTATCCAATAAGACAAAAACAAGAGGCAAATAACCCCAACCTCCTCCCCAACAAACCACAGGTTTTTAGGGAACCCTCCACTGTTTTGAAGATTGAGGTTATTGCAGTAGATGTTCTTCAATTGTGCTTCTTGTCCATCAGACTGTTTATTCCTTGTGCCATGTAGTAGGAGCTAGTGAACCATCTGTCCCTTTGCTCACAGGTTCTGATCAGGGTCCCCATCTCATAGGTGCCACCTAGTCTTTCGCTCAGCACTTTCCCTCAGGCTCATTGTTGAAGTGTAGATACTGAGCTGGTGTTTCTAAATGGCACAATCCTGGCTATGGAGAAGTGGTTGTGCTTCCTGAAGACTTGAGCAGAAGAGGAGGTTCCGCCTGGAAAGGCTGCCTATCTTAAGGATAGATACTGTTTTAAAGTTACTGTAAGACATACTGTTTAGGAAATAAATCTGGATGATGCTGATGTCCATGTGTTTATTTGTATCCTTTCAGCAGTGCTTGCAACTCCTGCTCAAGGTGCTGCAGCAGCTTAGCTTGGCCATGTGTGCTGCAGCAGGCTGAGAGGTCCTGTCTTGTGGCTGATGTATGAGCTTTACCTTCTCTTTTGCATTGTAGAGCGCATAAAACTCAACATTGTACCTAGCTGCCCTGCAGTTCCTGGAAGAATACGCATTGCTATTGTATAATTAATAATGTGTGTCTCTATGTTATAGGGAAGGATGTGTGTTTTGGCAGAACGGAGCAAATGGAAGTGCTGGCTGATGTAGCAGCTTCGTTGCAGCTGCAAGGGAAAGGTCTCGCTCCCTGCCCTCCTCCCTCACGCCCTCGTACCCAGTCCTGGGTACATGAGTCATCCTCTTTGCTCCAGTGCTGCTACCTTGGACCCTTCACTGAGTTGGTTCAATTCACTGGCCCAGCAAGAACTGATCCGTATTTTGGCTGAGTTAGTTTATAGGCAACAGCTTGGGTGGGCCTGGCTTGTGAACGGTCTGCTGAGGACCAGAGCCTGCGCAGGCTGGGGCAGGGAGGGGGCTGTCCGCCTGTCAGCGGGGCAAGCTGCTGGGTGGGAAGGGTTTGGGTTGGTCAGTGTAACTGCACTCACATGCGATATGCAATAGAGATGTAACGAGGACGAGTCGTTTTGCTTTTGCACCAGCGAAGTGGTGAAATGCAGCCAGGTATTAATTTGAAGTACTTGAAAGATGCGTGTGTGCCAAAGCATGCCTTTGGGTGGCTGTTTTATGGGTGCAGATGAGTTAGGTGTCCCCCCATCAGTTGTGCTTTCACCTTCCTGGGTACCACACACCTGCGACATGGTGGAGTGTGCGATTGTGGCGAGGTGAGGGCCAGCTCGACGCACCTTGTGGGTTTTGGGGTTTTTTTTGTCTTTTAACATTGAGCCTTGTCTTTGCAGCATCTTCCAATGACTTGACCCTCAAATTTGGTAAATACAAATATCTGGTTACCTGATATGTGCAGGCAGATGTTTGGGTTGTGGAGGAGAGAAATGAGGTACTTGGAGGCTGTCAACTCTGGCATTTCTGGTTATCCTGGTGAGTGGCAGAGTACAAATTAATGCTGGGAAAACAGGCTTGTAGATGAGGGACGTTTGCCAGGAGGTTTGCCGCAGACGAGAGAGTTGGACTCATGATGTGAAGCCAGTGGGCAATGGCATTCAGATAACCCCAGGAGTGTGTCTGATCAAGGCAGAATCACAGTTCTTTTAGCCAACTTGAAAACTGATTAATATTAATGTGTCTTTCTGACTTGCAAGTATTGATTTTCATATATACAAAAAATGCCTGTGGCAGCCTGACATACAGTCCTGTCTTGGCATAGGTGCTGTGTAGGTGCTCTTGCCCAACTGCCCACCCTGCACCATCAGCTATGTGAAGAGTGGCTTTAGTGGCTGTGGAAGAGCCACCATCTGTGTTGACTTCCAGGGAGTGATGCAGTCTGACAGAATTGGAGGCTTTGGCTCTACAGATCATTCATTTAACCTTATTTAATTTTGCCTGATTGAGGAAGTATCTCTTTTCATTTTCTTCTGGATGCTCTTTGTACTTAGCTAAACAGACATGGGGAGGGAGAAGAATTTTTCTAAATTGTTTGTTTTATCTTGGGGAAAAAGAAATGAAGATTTATTACTGGTTTTCCCTCTCCAGGGCTCTACCTCAGAAACATCTTCTGTAAAGGAATTTTCAGCTTTTACTTCAATAAGTATGTAGCAAACTATCAGTAATTCAGCATAACAAAAGTTCACTCAGTTCAGAGCTTTCATGATTACAGAGAAGCTTTTCTTGGGATTTTTAAAATGTCCTAGACACAACTAACAGAATTTCTCAGCAAGGAAAGTGCAAGCTGGGGACTCTCCGGCAGATGTAATCACTCAAGGAAAACTTTGTTTGGCTTGGCTGGGTCCTGCCTTCGTTCCATGCTCTTTCATCCCGCCGCTGGTCTTTGTCTCTTAGTCTTTTGCAGTGTCTCTCTGTCTTTGTGTCTCTCCCTCTTTCGATCTGCCCCGCATTCCCTTGCAGGCTGAATGGGACAGCGTTAACCTGGCTACTTCCAAGACAAACAGCGAGTCAGATTGAAAGAGGGGGGCCTTTGGCTGTCAGGAGACTTTGTGGTCGCTCACTTCCTAGAATTAAAGGCTGGGAGTTGATCTGTAAGCCAGCCAAGCCAGAGACAATGTTTGGGTTGCCATTTTGTTCCTTTGGTACTGACTTAAATATGTGCACCAGATGGGAAAACAAAATTTACATAAAAGTAAGTCAAAATCCACTTTCTTATACAGATCTGTTCTGCCCTGTGTCTTCTGGTATCACAGAATGGTTTAGGTTGGAAGAGACCTTAAAGACCATCTAGTTCTAACCCCCCTGCCATGGGCAGGGACACCTTCCACTAGATCAGGTTGCTCAGAGCCACATCCAGTGGATGGTAATGGATAACACAGGTAGCAAAAGTCATCCGGTGTTCCCTGAAGGACTTTGGAAATCAGGCGTGCTCTTAGAGAACTCATTTGTGAATGAAATCCTGACTGTGGTGTGGGTTTTTTGGTAGCCCTGAGAAGATGGGACTGGTGCAGCTGGAAACCCAGTGGGTGAGAGGAGACTGCACAGAAGTGTGGCGGCTCCCAGCATGGCTCGTGAGGGACGTTGAGAGTTCCCATGGTCCCTGCCATCCAGGAGCGTCTGTGCCTTCATTGGGGGCTGCACACTGGGTTTCAGAGCTGCTGATACCAGGCTAGAATAAATTAGAAGTAATTGTTAGAACAGCTGGATCCATACTGATGCGAAAATGAGGGAGGTCAGGATCGGGCACCTGTTCTGGTTTCCTTGGGCGTTCTGCTGGGAGACTTTGGGTAAACTGCTCCACTTCCCAGTGCCCGTGTGTGGAAGAAGGGCAGCGTCTTTGTGCCTTATAAACTGTAATGTATAGCCTGAGGTGCAGCTTTTTAAGGAAAACAAAACCTGCTCAGTGTAGAAAAGCAAAAATACAAACATGGAGGTCTGTTGTCTTCGCAGTAATACACGCTGTTGGCAGCTCTTTATGGTAGTGCTTCATTCAGCACTGCTACTTTGGGATATGTCTTGGTAGCATCATGGACTTGCAAGAAAGTGTTGACATGGTCACAGTGAGGGCTGTAAAAGGATTGCATTTGGGAGATCAACACATCCTTGGCTGCGTGCAAGTCTGATAGGGAGATTTCAATCGTCTTTATTTCAAATGTCTTTGAAAAAGAGAAAGTATGGTGGAGGAGGGCAACCACCTGGAAAGGTGTTTCCAAGCTGTACTTATTTTAGGTTTTTCTGCTATACCTGTCCCTAAGTATACCTTATCCTTTCTCCCTGCCTGTGGGGAGTTCTCTTTTCCCAAATGAAAAGGAGTGATGTATTAAAGCAAATGCGAGTTGACACTGGATCACCTGTGGTCTGTTCAGCCGGTTCCTGGCTACATTATCATTATCTTGTGCTGTAGCTGGATGTTTCTAGCTGGGTGTATTGCCCATGCATATGGGTGACAAGAGCATGGGTGCTCCAGAACTCCCCTGGGACGATGTTGTGCTTTTTGGACATGAGCTGATTTTCAGCTTTAAACTGCACTGTGCTGCTGGGCTGTACCAGCTCATGTTAATTAGCGGACAGCAGTGATTGCAGCACCGTACTCTGCTGCATGAGTTGGGCGTGTTGCAAGTTCCCTTGTTGATGAAATTGGATGACCAGTGATAAGGTTCCCTCTCAGGCACACTGGTGGACATTAAAACGCTACAAAGTACCTGGCAATGATTGCTCAGGTTGGGTGAAGGGCCTGAGAAATGCCTATGAAATGGTGCTCGTTGCCACAAACAGCTTTATAATCCAGTCTGGCTTCCCTGTCCAGCAGCAGGACCATTGCAGCACCCTCATTCTCTGCAGCCCACCCCGTCAGCGGGTCCCTGAACTGACTGTGGTTTTGGGAGGCGGTAGGATATTGCACACTAAGCTGTTTTTCTCAATTTTGATTCAGCAGCGTAACTCAGTACCTCACACTAAAAAGACTTTCCATTGGTATTCATGGCTCATATAACAGCTCCTCAACTGTTTCCTGCGGGTTCGGAGGGAAAGGATCTTTCCATGCATAATTTAATCACATTCACCAGTGCAGCAGTTGGATGTTTTTTTTCCCCACAGAAAATCTATAACATCTTGTTAGTTAAATCTTATAGTTTTAGAAATGTCGGCGAGCTTGCTTATCTTGTTCATTCAGATAAACACCTCTCGACATCCTGTTTTTCTTATGTCATACGAACAGGAAGAGAACGATTGTTTGAGATGTGCGTCAGTCATCATTGTAACCAGGCAGCCGCGTTACCCTCCCCATTGCCATAGAAACCAACAAATCTCTTCAAACATGTTGGTGGTGAGCTGACAGGTGCCCTTTCTTTTCTACTTAACCTCCCAAGAGCTATAACTTTGCAAGTCATCTGTAGGACCTCTCAAAGATTTTTTTTTTTTTATTTTATATAAGAGGGTGCACCTATAAATTTTACAAGTGAATAGCCATCGCTGCTTTTATCCTAAGTAGGAGGGATATCTTTTATTTGGCCTTGTATCTAGTACTAGAAACACTGAAAAAATCCAAGGCAAGCTTTTTAGTGCAGTGTGAAGTACTGGGCAAGTTTTTGCCTGAGACTGCATGTAATGTCTGTAACGTGTCCTAGAGAGGAATGGTTTGAGCCAGCCGGCTTATGGAAAAGCTCTGGAGATATTAAAAACCCGCCTGGACACGAGCCTGTGGAACGTGCTCTAGGTGACCCTGCTTTGGCAGGGGGTTGGACTGGATGATCTCCAGAGGTCCCTTCCAACCCCAACCAGGCTGGGATTCTATGATTTGACTATTTTGCAATTGCTGAAAGGTGACCTGGAGAGCTTTGTGCATGGAGGGAGCAGATTCAGCATTTGGGACACGCTTCGGAGTAATTGGAACTCTTCCTGGCACCTCAGGATGGGATTTTCAAAAGCAACAACAGGACCAGAGTTATGTATGAAGAACACGTTATTTGAAGATTCTTGCTTTCTGTGGCAACGTTGAGTACAAGTACTGGAGACAGAGTTTTAACGTAACACTCTGAGATGTAATTAGCTATAGGAAGAAGAAGGAATTTTTTTAGTATAAGAATTTTACAATTATTTTCTTCAACATAAGCAAAGTAGCAATTGCACTCTGCCTGTGGGAGAGCTTGATTCAGCCTGGACGAATCAAGCCTTCTCCACTTTGTTTACTTGAGTCTTTTAATTATGTTATAGGTAACCTGAAGGAAAGCTGAAAAGCTACTTTACAAGCCATACTTTTGATTCAAAGAAAGCTATGATATTTTCTCAAATAGCATTTAAAGCAAATCAGTTTGGTTCGATATACTGCCCAACAAGAGCGTGGAGTTAGGTGACACTCTCCTCAATTTAAGCAGAAATTAATTGAAACCTGGATTAAAAAATTAGGATATGGGCCCAAGCCCAGTGAAATTCTTCCTTAGTTGATGTCTATGGAAATTTCTGTTTCAGCTTCATTGGGTGAGAGTTTCGTCCATGGAGCTGTTTCTTCAAGGAGATATTTAGGTTTAAAGCTTTGGCTGAAATAAGTTGGTGTCACTTGGGATGGGTTAAAATACATGGACTTCGTAAGCTGGAGGTCTGAGCCTTTGTGTTGGGGTACTGAAAGTGGACCGAAAGTTTTTAGCTTTGCATTTTAACATGTGCTTGAACAGTCTAAATACTTCACGAACATCAGCTCTCAACATGTGAAAGTTTCTATTTCGACTTCTGTTTTTAAAAACAATTTAATTCTCATTGGGATATTTACAGAATAAAGTTTCCTAGAACCTCATTAGCTATCTTTAGTGATCTGAATGGTCTCAGCTAGTTAAAAAACAACACAAAAGTTAATTTCTGCTTTACTGAAAGGGTTCTTTTAATATGCTTCAGAGATGCTGGCAGAAGCTGGAGTATCTTCAGGCTCAAGCTGTGGTTCTCAGGTCTAACCTACAGATTTCTTTTGGTGATTGGGTTTTCCAGCCACAGATGGAAACAAATTGTGATTGATATTAAATACCTGAATCAGCCATACCAGTAATGGAACTGGGTAGATAAGAAATGGAAATCCTGAGGAGCTAGGAGAAGCGGGATGCCCTTGGTGCCTTTCACCTTGCTGATAGGGATGAAGCTGCAGCACTTTTGATTCCGTAAAGGGCCTGGTTGCCTGGTCTGTACTGGCAGAGGTCGGCCTCAAAGGGAGAGGTTCTGGCCCCTGGTCAGCATCTGCTGATGCTTCTTAAGTACACAGAAGTGAGGAACTGGCAGAAGAAAATGTGGGAATGGCGTTTAAACAAGAATCAAACTATTGTTACTGTTCTAAAAAGAAAGTTGGATGGCTTCAAAATATGTACTGCGGCTTTTTAGTATTAGCAGTTGGGTTTTTTCATGGAAAACTACTTAGGAGAGACAGTTAAAGGTTGTTAGGGTTAGAATTTGGGGACTTCCAGAGATGTCTGGAGTGGGGAAAAAATATATATATCTTTTTAGCTTTATGATAGTACTCTGCATCTGATGCATCTTTCCCAAACTGCAGTTCAGCCCACTAGACCTGCTCCTGCTGTTGTTCCTGACAGTCTCAGTACTAAGTAGCCAGAAAATGAGGACATGTGTAAGAAGTTCCGCCTTTTATCCTGGACAATATTAGTTTTCTTCACCTTTTCAGGATTTATAAGCTTCAAAGAAGAAATTGTTAGTTTTCTGGAGTGCTGTTTTAAATGTTTTTAAACTCCTGAATTTCTGTTTCCGTGAAAGTGCCATTAAGTTAATGTAGGGACATTGACTTGTACCCTGGCTGTGACAGATCCCTTCTGCGCCTGGGCTGGCGGGGGTGTGGTAGGGCAGCCCCCATGCTCAGCACCAGGACGTGAGAAATGTCTCGTTCCACGGCAGTGAGTGGTGTCAGCACTTCTGGGAGCGCCATGACTCGCTCCTTACGCTTCCCTCCAGAGAGTTTTATGGGAACAAAAACCATTTCTCACTGAAAAAATACATAGAGCTGTTGGCTAAAATAAGTAAAAATAGTTTGGCTGAATTTTTGGAGGAAAAGAACTATTTTATGATGAAACTGTGTTTTTTTTGCTTAAATAGGTTTGGACACAAGAACACAAGCCGTGGTTTCGGCAGGATGGGCATACACTGAGCTCAGTGTCTTCAGTTGCCTCTGTCTGTGCCTGGTGGTGAAGACATGGAGAGAGGGTGTGAAAAATCAGAAGGGCATGAGGGAGTGCACTGCTGTCCTCCCCTCCGGTGTGTGCCCCAACTCCCATCAGTCTGCAGCTCCAAGTCCTCCTGTGCCAGTGACTATATTGTCATCTTGGTGCTTAATAACCTGTGATATTAGGTTATAGCCCATCTAACAGATGAGGAAACCATTAAAAGTGTTGCCAATTACTTGCAAAAGGTTAACGGTTGTTATATTTTTAGGCTTTTATTAATTTGGATTTCATTGCCTGCCTAGAAAGCAACTTCTTAGGATTATTTTTAGAATTGCCACTTATGTAAAAATAGGTGTGCTTCTCCTTGCCAAGCCAGGGTGTATTGCAAGCATCCAAAACTGACTGCTGTTTGTTTGAGGCACTGACCCATGGGTGTGTTCAGACCAACAGTGTGAGTTGCTCTCCTTTGCCACTGTGCAAGGGGAAGGGATGTTTCTCCTCCCTGAGAGTGGGTCATCTCAGGCCCTGCGTGAGGATGTTCCCAAAGCTGGGTAACTTCTTGCTTAGGTTCCATTTTTTATTTCTTTAGTTGACACCAGATCTGCAGGGCATCTTCTGCTCACACGCACGTGCAATGCCGAGCTGCCGTTGTTGCTCAGGTGTCTGTATGCACTGAGTGGGAGAGGAATGTGAGTGCCCTGTGGAGCTGATATGGGGGCAAGGAAGGTCCTTGTTCGGGGTACCGGGCTGGCGGTGTGTTCAGCCTGCCTGCCTTACCCGGTGGTGACTGGTGAGCAACTCTCCATTGACAAAAAGCGCTAAGAAAATCATAGGAAAAATGTTATTGGCTGTTCTGCTCGAACAAGCGAGCCTTTTATTTTAATGAGAGTGCATTTTGTTTGATCTGTGTTTTTTCGGGGGGAAATGATGAATTTTAGCCATTATGAAAACAAAACCCATGGTTATTTGTAAGGATTGTTTTATAAGAAGCATATGTGTGCTTTATTATTCTTTTTCTTGAAGTGTGGGGATTGTTTTCAGTTGGGAGGGTTGCATTAGAAGAATGTGAACTTCTGACTCACTGAGAAATAGAGCGTGTATTAGTGAAATTGTGAGGTTTCCTATTATGTTTTCATAACTCAAATTTCTCAGCATGGAAGGGATCTCTTTTGCTCTTAGTAAAAGAATGACTTTTGCTGCCATTGAGAAAGACCAGACTCTTTTTCTTGAAAAACTTGTACTGCTTTCAATTCACTTTTACTCTACCCACTGTTCTTCATTTCCCTTTCTCCTCTCCAACATGGCAGTTTCTCTTTCTCAGTGTTCTGCTTGTGCAGCTCATTTTCCAGCTGTATTTCTGCTTGGTCTTTATATTTTGACTTTTCAATAATGATGCAGTCGGTGGCACTGACCAAGGTATCGCCTAACACAGTGATCCCAGGAAGGGGTGGGCTCAGCTAATGGCCTCTGAGGAATTCCAGCTTTTCTCTGGAAGAATCAACTGAGAAACATGAAATGGGCACTGAATGCATAGCCACATGCTTTGTGATAAGCTTTTGCAAGGATATCAGAGAAAATACAATTAGTAGAGCTGACCCTGTGATGTAATATTGCACGCTGTCACATTAATACAGTAGAACAAAACCAGAGACTACAGTTCAGGAACTGCTGGCCTGTACCTTGCTATCCTACATGCAAAGTACCTAATTGAATTAGACGTTTTTATTAAATCAGGTCTGTCTGAAACATGGTGAAGAACCACAAAAAGATAAGCTTCTAGATGCTAAACCCCCCAAAGTGAAGCAAAATGTTTTCTGCTGAATGAAACAACTATTTGAATTGAAATGAAGCTTTCCCCATTGCTTTTGATACAGGGGGAGAACTGGGGTAGGAGGAGTTGTTTCAGGTTGACCTGGCTGTTCCGTCAGGCCTACGAACGAAAACATAAACTGGTCTTGCAGTTCGAATTATTGTCTGGACCATGTAGTGGCAGTGTTAGGTGATGTGAATGCCTCTATTTCAGTGGTGATTCATCTGCTGTAGAGAGACTGCAAGGGAAACCCAGCCATGGCTACAGATCTCCTCTGCTCTGGCAAGTGGGAGTAGATGACTGTCACGTAAGGGCATCACAGGGCTGGAAGAAGTGCATCAAAAATGGTCACAGCTTGTTGACAAATGGAGAAATAAGGAACCGTTCATGTTAAATGAGGATTCTGGCTACTGAATATGAGCTGATGCTCATGATCGGGTGATTACAAGTGAGTTTTGGGGGTTTTTTCCCTCCTTTTTTTTTTTTTATCCCCCTCCTGCCTGATGCAGATACTTCCACTGGCTGTGGCAGTGCACAAGGTGAATCCGAATGTGAATGAAGAGCTGGAGGAATAAGTAATGAATACTTTTCCTTTGGTGAACCTAGACTTACAGACCTCCCAAAAGGCGAAATCTTTAATGTTAAAATTACAGGGGAGGTGTGTGGTATATGGGGTTTTTAAGACTGCGGTAGCTGCGTGTGGTTACTTCCCTTCCGAGATCTGAAGCGTTCTGTGCGGTGGAGTTCAAAGCTCTGACGATTAGAAAGCTGTAGCTAAAAATGGAAACCGAGCCAAAGGCTGGAGTGAGCCAGACATACCTTCTAAAGAAGGACCCTCTCCATCTTGTTGCTTCATTTCCTCGTTGTTTGAATTCAGCTCAACCCACATAGTTATACATTTAAAAAGCATATTTGTCTTCTGCGGGAGACGCAGTTAAGGAATTGGTAGCTCGGATGGTGAGTGAGTTTTGGAGCCCTGGAAATCGTGCTGAAGCAGAGCAATTTATTGCTTCTGAAATGAAATAGTTTTGTGACATCTGATCCTCTTGTAAATTTTGCACTGGAGGATTCAGTAGTGGGATGTAATTAACATTTAAATTGATGAGGCTCTTACAGCAGCATTCCTCTGCCTGTCTGCAGACACTGCTACTGGAGACATTTCCCTGCGAGCGAATAGCTCTGGGGTGCTTTTATTCTTAGTGGGAGTCTGATCACTGCAGTCGGTGGAGATGGGGATGAATCACCGAGTGGTTACTCCTTAGTCATAGTGTTCTTGGAAGTGAACTGTTATCGTTCCTGGAAATATCTGTTTTTCCTAAGACACAGAGTCTGCCGTGAGAAAGTATTAGAGAGCCTTTGACCCCCTTGGTGCAGGTGCATCTGAAATAGGAGTGGAGTGAAAATCCTCCCCACCCCCAAGATGGTGCAGGTTTACATTTGAAAAGTAACGTGCAGGGGTGGAGAAGGATGTGTTGAAGTTCATCCAGGTCATGGTGTTGTTGGAATAGGAGTTGATATTCCTGAAAAAAACAATCTCCCTTAAGACAACTGTATACAACTGAACTGGTAGAGACGAGGTATCCAAGAGCCATAGACCTCGTCGGTTCAGGTGAACTTGCCGATCTGATCAGACGATGACATGGACGCTCATTAGCTAATTGATGCGCAGGGTGCACTGCCTGCACAGTCCACGCTCATTTCCCCATCCCTGAGAGCACGGTTGTTGAGTGCTAATTTGGGGAGAAGTACTGTGGGCATGGGACCCTGGGTGCTCCAGCAGCATCCACAGACGCTCACCCACCCACACGTGCTAAGTGTGAGCCAGCCCCGCAGCCGCGGCTCGGACCCGGACCTCCCTGAAGAAACATGTTTTGGGGCACGGAGGTGTGGGGAGAATAGAGGGCAAACACGGTGGTTGCTGAAGGGTTGCTAAAGCCCTTGCTTTGGTACTGGTGGTCTTACCAGGGTTTCTCAGTACTTTGGAGCTCTGCCTTCTTGGCTGCTTGCTAAGTTGTTTGGTTTTTGATTCTTTATGGGGAAAACTACATTTTTATTTCCCTCTTCACTCGCAGTTATAACTTATTTGGTACAGTGCCATGTCTGTTAAGCAAAACCCTTTGTGACTTTTATATTCAGAAAGTAAATTGAATGAGAACAGGGAAAAACTGACCTTGGGATTGCAGAACACGGTGGCTGTCTCAGCTGATCTCCTCTATTAGTGTGGACGCAGAGCAAGCAGAGGTTGCGTTTCATTGTGGGTGAAGTAGGAAATACGATCCTTGGCACTGTTTGGAAAAATACAGGCAAATTACGGCAGTGTCATTAAATGTCGTTTAGAACACGTGTTCTTAATAAGAAATGAAGAAGGGATTGGTGCAAGGGGGATGGAGCAGCAATACCGACAAACCCGCTTCTTGGGATGTTGCATCTATCAAATTCTGACAGGCTAAAAAATCCACGTCCTGCCTCTGTCTTTTCATAGAATGACAGAATGTGAGGGGTTGGAAGGGACCTCGAAAGATCATCTGGTCCAATCCCCCTGCCGGGGCTGGATTGCCTAGATCATGTCACACAGGGACGTGTCCAGGCGGGTTTTGAGTGTCTCCAGAGAAGGAGACTCCACAGCCTCTCTGGGCAGCCTGTGCCAGTGTTCAGTCACCCTCACTGTAAAGAAGTTTTTCCTTATATTTATGTGGAACCTCCTGTGTTCCAGCTTGCACCCGTTGCCCCTTGTCCTGTTTGCAAGTTGTGATGCACTAATTACCATTTGCTCTTCCCTCCCTCTGAAACCAAGGAAGAGAGTTACATTAGCCTTGCTGCAAGGTTCTATTTTAACTGGATACACCTATGATGGAAACATGACAGTTACTTCAGAAGAAACAGTAATAAGCAAGAAGTTGCCCAAAGTTCCCAGCTCTGGGGAACAACCTTCGTAGGGATGCTCTGGGGCAGCAGGTGGGCTCTCGCCCTCTGCATTTCTGTTTTCAAAGAGATTTCCCCGTTTTGTCCCTAGGTTTGTTGGAGGCGTCATCTCCCACTCGCGTTGCTGATAGAGGGTTAAACGTCTCTTGAAGGCGAGTCTTCAGTACGAGGGGTGTTGTGGCAGGACCAAACGCTGTTGCAATAGCATAATCCTGACTGTTTTTTAAAGAAGTGATTATACCATGTCTGTTTTGATTGGTGACTGTTAACTCTAGTGGCTATGTAGCATGTCAGATATCTCTCCTCAGACCCTGGGATAAATCCAAATAAGAACAAATTACTGAAAACACCTCCTACAAAACAAAAGGAGAATGGCACTGCCATGCCCGCCAGCTAATACCCACATATTCACATATACGTGCTTTGTCTGAAGTCTTTCTACTTATTTTAAAATAATATAGCACTTTACCTTTTGTTTCTTTATTGTATCTACTTCCTCTTTTTTAATTACAACCCAAAATTGTACAATGCATATTGAGTAATACCTGTACATTCTAAAATTGTTTTTGTATCTTTAAAGTGTCATTTCACATTGTCAGGAGAAATTCCATATGGAATCATCTTCTCAAGCTCAAAAATACTGAAACAAGAGTGGAAGGTTTGTTTAAGTTATGTGTGCTCATTAAAAGTAGGCACAGCAAGAAAAACGAGAAGGTGTAAAAATCTGTGTGTTTCTATGGAGGAATTTTGTATCTTTTTAATTAAATCAGCCTATTCTTAGAGACTGAAAATTTGTCACCAGAAAATGTAGGCGTTCATTTTTTTTACATCACCCGAGTGGTATTATTTCTGTTCCCTGTCAGCCTTCTCTTCCACAAATCTAGCACACGCTTGGTGTGAACTACAGACGCTTTTCTGAAAAAAATTAAGGTGAAGTAGGTTTCGATAAGAGACTTTGATTCATTCTCAATCCACAGAGCATACTATTTGTTGGTTTGCAGATGTGATTTAAATTATGCAGTGTTGGGTGTACCCATCATGCTGCTGAAAGAGGAGTTGGCTGAATAACTCCGCTCCCCCACCCACACCCAGTTTATACATTGCCTATACACTTATATATTTTAGTTTTGAAGTATAAATGGGCTAGCTGCACTTATGGTGACACTGAAATATATAGAACCTTTATTTTCCTTTCAGAAAAATAAAGGGCTTGTTCAGATTAACAAGAGTTTTCACAGAGGACAGATTTCAGGGATGTATTGGGGCAGAAGGCACACAAAACAACAGATAATAGTAAAAATTCACTGATTGTTTACTGGGTGGGTTGGATTTGTTATATATTCGATTAAACATTTATTAAAATCCTGTTAATTTGCAAGGCAGAGGTATAAGCTGTCTGCCTTAAGAAGACTTAACCATTAGCATTTTGTTCTTGACCTTTTCTGACCATGAATTTCAGCTGTAATTGACTGTTTGGTGGATGCAATCCTGCGTTTCAGTCCCATTAGCCTCCTTTTTTGGGTTGCTTTTCTTTTTTTGTGCATTCTGTATGTTTTAATTAGTTGACTGTAATTCTTCCAGGTCTTGGGCCGTGGGGCATTTAATGGCTTTTGCCACAAAGAAAGAGTGTTGAGAGATTTTTTCATCGGTAAATTCCTCCTCTGGGGTTGGACATCTCACTTTCCTCATGTGAGACACACACAAGGAGCCTCAGTCAGAAAGTGGGTTTCCTTTGCCAGGACATTTCAGCAGAACCAGTGAATAATGCAGCAGAATTTTGCAAGGCTGCAATAGCAAAACCGCTATTTTACCTCACCAACCCACAGGCACTGCTTTTGTTGTGATCGCAGCAGGTTTTGAGTGATGTATGCACAAAGGAAAAGGAGAGAATGAACAGAAAGTAGTTTATGGCTTTCCTCAAAGGCACTTTTCTAACTCAAAAATGTAAGCCTTGTGGTTTATATGGTTTTGAAATGTAACCACAGATATTGAGAACTGGAAAAGATTTGATTTACCATCTCTTCCAATTTTGGTACCAGATTCAGGGCAGAGGAAATTTATTTTCAGAATGAAAAATGTGGAAAGGAAATGTATGAATGTCAAAATTTTCAAAACAGGAACATACTATTTGGAGAAACTGTCAGATGAAGAAATCAAGGTTGGTTGTGTCTTGATAGGAGTGCGTGCAGATGTGTCTTTTTGAGATCTCCACCAAAGTGCTTTAATCTTGGTTTGGTGAAGCTTTGCCAGGTATTTTATGGTCTGCAGCCCCCTATTTTAGAGCTGTGAAGGATCAGTGTCAGACTCCCTTTGAGCTTGGTCTAGGAACCGAATGGGATCACCTGCCTGGGACAGGTCTCAGCCTCTCCAGCGTGGTGGACCTGGCCATCCTCGGCTGCTCACAGCTGGGAGCAGAGCAAGCTGGTGCTCTCCTACTTGCCATACTGCTTTTTTACAGTTTTACGTGGCCTCATTGGACGACCCTTGCTAGTAGCTGAATCTCTCATCAGTATGTAGGACTCTGCAGACTTTAACTTTTCTTTAGAAGTGGAGATTCTGGGTGTCCTTGGTGTGACACATGAAGGTGTTTTTCTGGCCTCAGTGACCTGTCCTTGCTTTTGCAGGCACTGTTCTGTCACTGTTTTGATACGTGTATCTTAGGAATTGCTGCTTCTTGCTCCTGTTACGATGTCTGGAGGTCACTCCAGAATTTTCCTATTCTTGTCCTCTGAGTTGAGCCCAGATGCTCAGAACTTGTGGTTCAGTTATGACCATTTGGTTTTCAGTCGCTTTGCTTTGTTCTTCCTTCCCTTGTATTTTTTCTTCTCTTTTGTTTGTGTTGAGCAATCGTCTGCTCTCCAGATTTGTTCTGGAAGGCTTAGGAAACTCCTTGTAAGATCCCATCCTTTTTCTTTGGATATTCTGGCATTAGAGCAGGAACCTATCTGGTATTCCAGTGGGAACATAGCAGTTGGGGCTGTTCAGCCTGGAGAAGAGAAAGCTCTGGGGAGACCTTCTAGCACCTTCCAGTACCTGAAGGGCTACAGGAAAGCTGGAGAGGGACTTTTTACAAGGGCATGGAGTGATAGGATGAGGGGGGACGGGTTTAAACTGAAAGAGGGGAGACTGAGATGAGATATGAGGAAGAAATTCTTTGCTGTGAGGGTGGTGAGACACTGGCCCAGGTTGCCCAGAGAAGCTGTGGCTGCCCCCTCCCTGGCAGTGTTCAAGGCCAGGTTGGCTGGGGCTTGGAGCAACGTGGTCTGATGGAAGGTGTCCCTGCCCATAGCAGGGGGGTTGGAACTAGATGGTCTTTAAGGTCCCTTCTAGCCCAAACCAGTCTGTGATTCTCTCCCTGTTCAATCCCCATTCTGGAGAATGGAATGGGAATTGCCTCTTTCTTATCCACAGAACATAGAGCAAACCCTTTTGGTCAGGTCATGCCAGAAGATGGGTGGTTGCCCTCCCCGTGGTTGACCTTCTCCTGCCCCAGCAGTTCGGCACTGCCCTTCGCTGCTGGCCTGGCTGCCCGACAGCAGAGCTCAGCAGCATCCTGAGACATTTCATAGAGATAACTACGTTATGGGTGTGTTCAGATCCAGGGTTTGGGGAGGGAGAAGGTTGTTTCCTCCTTACCCATGCTTGCACGGTGGCATGCTGGCAACATGCTGAGTCGTTTAAAATTGACCAGAGAGATGGTTTTCATGTGTCTGTGTATTGGAAAAAATGGTGAGATCAGGTTTCAGTGACAGGGAGGTAAGGTAGGAAAAAGTCACGTAAGGAAAGGGCTTGTTTTGTTGATTGAGGTTTAGAAAGCTTTTTAACAAGTTGAATTATTGGCTGTATCTGAAGTGAAACACTGCTTTCCTAACTGCTCTCATTTCCTGTATCATTCTGGCTTGTTCTCTGCATTAATTACAGTTCAGATTTACAGTGTATTTGGTTACACACTGGGTTGCATTCTAATTTTTTTTTCCTATGTGTGTATAAATTTATTTGGGAGTCGGGCCAAGAGGAGAGTGTGTACATATGCATGCACACACACATGGGCTGCATTTGACTGTTGGTTGCTAATTTTGTGGGGAACAGGGATCTGGATTTTCTTGTTCTGTTGTAAAAAGAGACTTTTCTTTTTCCAAAGAAGAAGCAGTAGCTGAGAACAGCCAGTGTTTGGAGAGTTCAAGATTTCAGAACAACCAGAGATGAGAGAAAATATTATCTTATGAATTGTGAATGTGGCATTTTTAATTTGGCTGGCGATTCCCAGAGGTTAGTGCATAATGGGAATACTATCGTTCTCTTGGCTCGACCAGCAATCAGCTCGCTACTTAAAATCTTGTATAAATGTGGTGCTTCAGAGTTCAGTTGGATGAGGTAGAGCTTTTCACAGCTGAAGTAGCTTTTTGTGACCTGAAATATGAAGTGAGATGGGATACTAAGCAAGCAATCTAGCATTTGGAAACGAGCTGTTTAGGAACTGTAGAATGCAGAAGGTGATTGAAAGGATGTTTCCTTTTCAGTTTAACATTTTTCTTTTGGCTTTGTGAAAACATAAGAGGAGGTGCACTGAATATACGAGGAGTGTTTTTGGAGAACTCGTTCAGATTTTTCAATTCATTCTTCGCATTTAAGCTGTTGATGCAGTAGAAGATTTTCATTCAGAATATTCTGAGTCATGGTTTTGTAAGTAAATGATTGCGAATTAAATAGAACCAGATATCAAAAATATTTCATTTTAAAAACAGTAACATTCCTAAACATTTGGTGCAGAAATACCGGTATGGTGAATAATAGTATGATGAGTAATACTGGTGGGCTGAATGATAATAGATACAAAATCACAGCTGAATGCAAGTTCTCAAATAACTAGGTGAAAAGTAAAAGAGAAAAATTCCAGATAATGTTCTTTTGAAATAATTGATCTCTCCTTTTTTTTTTTTTTTTTTTTTAAGCCTTGACACTAATCGCAGCAGCATTTCATCGTTCCTCTTCCTCAAACGCCACCTTGCCCGAATCATGTCAGAGCCCAGCCTCCTTCCAGCCCCGTGTCCCTGGCCTGGCGCGGGCAGGCTGGGCTCTCCAGCACACAAAGGCTGCCCTGCGCTTGCCAAGCAAGGCTGATCTTCCCATAAATTCACCCACTCGTGTCTTCCATCCACAGGTTGCGATGGATTTAATACTTTAAAGCCATTTCATTAAAAATGAGCGTGTTGGTAATCCTTTCCAACCTGTGCAAGATGCTTACTCTTGTTAGGACCATTTTGTTTTAATATTAAAAAGGGGGAGTGGTGAGGGGACCGGTGGGGATGTATTTGATGCGCAGCAGCAGCAGCGTGATTTAGTTGTAAATGCACCAATAAAGCTTTTCAGTATTGGAGCCCATGTGGGTGTTTGGTTAAAGCCATGCATGGATGATGTGTGTTATTTTGTTGGGATTTCAGAGTGAGGGATTTTAGCGCTTTAATCCTGACTGACAGTTGGAAGGTTGGTGGTTTCAAACACAGTGGCATGGAGTAGCTGATTTCTCTTCAGTGAAACAATGCCCCAGTGTGTCTAGGCTGCCTGTACAGAGCCAATAAATCTGTTTTGTTTTGTTTTTCTCCTCCCTTTTCTCTCTCTTTCCCTCTCTCTCTCTCTTCTCCCTCCTCCAGGCCAGGACCCACTCCTATTGCTGAAAACCCTTCAGCTTCTCTGGACAAAGAAAGAGATGGAGAAGGTAAGGCCAAGCCTCCCCTCCACACTGCAGTTAATAACTGCATGCAGAGCATGTCCAGACGCAGAGCGCTTAGGTCAGACCTGCAATTCTTCATGATTGCTTTCAGTTCCAGCACGCAGGAGAAGAGCCTATGCATTTGCAGCAAGAAGTGAAAAGAAAAGGTAGCTCTGTGTGGTGTGAAGCAGCTCAGGGGCTTGTATAAAAGAGCTGAAGTTTACAGGGCTGAGTTACAGAAGGGAAAAAAAAAATCAAAGTTGCTTTTGTTTTCTTTTAAACACTTTTTTGTCCATTAAATGGAGGATCTTTGGGGGAGGGGGAAGAATATTTCTAGTGGCTGAAAAAATGAGGGTTGAAGTCAGTAGAGAAGTGCTCTTTGCCAAGTGGAATGATATCAAAGCCTTCATATTCAAAGTATTTTTACCATTTTTTCTGATTTGGTTTGGTTTTGCCTTTTAGAGTGGTGAATGCAATTTACACTGCCTGTCTAAAATTAGTGCTGTATTTTTATACAGCACCCTATGGGCTCTACGTGGAGATTTTCTCATAGGGAGTAAAATATACTTCATCTAAATTTGGGAGCTTGCAAACTAACAAAAACACTAGATGCATCAGCTTAGTGGTGAGTTTCCCATGTTTAACTCTGCCTTGTTCAGGCAGGTTTGTAGCCAAGATTTTTTTTCTAAAAGACCCCAAAACCTGCAACTCACAACGTAGCCACATGTGTCCTGTGTGAAATGGCCGGCGTGGCTGCGTACCTTGGTGTACGTGCTCCATCCTAGGTGTCTGGAGAGTTTAGTCATTGTCCTTGTCTGCTGCACGTAGACTTTCCATTACTGATAGTCTGTGGTTCCCAGCCGGAATAAGTAAACAACTGGAAACACAGTGTGAGAGGTGCCTTTCCAAATGGTCAGTCACCGACAGAGACTTGAACTCAGCAACTCTGAAGCCTTGAGCTTTCTATCAAGTTTTGTTAGAGTTGGAGGAAAAAAAAATATTATTTGTTAGGTCTTGAGGGCAGTTAATCCCACAAAACAACAGTAGGAAAGAGTAATCATCAAAATCTCTGTACTGCGTACCCTGGGATGTGTGTGGATTGTGAAGAAAAATACTCTGAAAAAGACAAAAGCCTCCCATCGACGTGTCCTTGGGCAGAGAGCACCGCAGCTTTTCTGCTGAGGGTGGAAAAGCTTGAGGAGCCCCGTGAGTCACGCTTGCAGCTCTGCTTATTACGTTTGTTTCTGGAACGGTCACCCCAGTGGGACGCGTGGTTTTGGAGAGCGTGGAGGCTGCAGCTCCTCGGTGGGGCAGGTCTGTCCTCCTCGGGCCCACCCTTCAGGCAGCACCACATGGCTGTGGGCAAGGGCAGAAGCGTGTTTCTGAACCTGGATGGTGCGTTTCTGAACCATGAGGAAAGCCTTTGGAGAGAGGTGAGGAGGGCTGTGGTGGGACCAGGCGGTGGCACAGCAGCAGCTGCCTCTAAGGTGGGGAGCACAGCCTGAATGTCCCCAATGGTTTCTGGCACGTGCTTGTCACTCTGTCACTGAGATGGGCTAATCTGTGCTCAGGGCATGGCCACCCTTAGGACATACAGTGCAGACATTTTTCTTCAGAGGCAGCTGCTGCCCTGCCCTCTGTGTGCAACTCAAGGTGTGTGGTGCTGCTGTTGTCCTAAGCCCACCAGGATCACACAGTCTGGTTCAAATAAACGAGGGAAGTTGACTTAAATGGGATGCCATCCAGAGAGACCTTGACAGCTTCAGAAGTGGTCCCGTGTGAACTGCATGAAGTTCAACAAGGCCAAGTGCAAGGTCCTGCATGTGGGTCGGGGCAATCCCAAGCACAAATACAGGCTGAGCGGAGAATGGATGGAGAGCAGCCCTGAGGAGAAGGACTTGGGGGTGATGGTTGGTGAGAGGCTCAACATGAGCCAGCAACGTGCGCTTGCAGCCCAGAAAGCCAACCGTGTCCTGGGCTGCAAGAACTGGAATCAGTCATCATGACTGAATCAGTCATCTCCATTATATGATGCCCATTGGTCTCAAATTAGTGACCATGAGCAGAAGGAGGGTACCTGTCCATGGTGTGACCTAGGTTCTGGAACACGGTTATAAGAAGTGTTCATTCCCTACGTAGGAAAGACGGTTTGGGAATAACCAGGCAGCATCAGCAGACTGCCCTGAGCTGTGTAACTAGAAATAAGGGACTAAAACTGAACGAAGGAGTGTGTAGTTTGAGCATCAGCAAGATTTTCCTATTCCCATGATCTGTCAGGCTGTAGAAATCCCCCAAGGAGCATTCCCTGCCATGGGAATCAATTGAAATGGAAATGGCAATTACACGTTTGAGAGGAATCCTTCTCTGGCAGAGAGAGCCAGGCAGCACAGCACTCTTTCCTCCCTGATTTAGGTGTCTCATGCCTTTTTTTCCCTTGTGTTTTTTTTTCCTCCCTCAAACTATACATACCATAGCTGAAGTCTTCACATTGCTAGGAAGTTTTGAAGAAGTCTTTTCCCCTGCTTGTCAAAGTCAAGCTGGTACGAAGTCAAGGCTCAGTCTAGCTACCAACAGTTAGTGCTGCTGGCAGTTGTGGCAGCGTTTGGAGATGCTCAGCGTGTGAAAGCACGTGCAGGACCTGCTGGAGCCCATCCTGCCAAAGCCCGGGCTCTGACTCCAGCCTAAAGAGGAGCTGAGCAGTGTGGTGAAAGCTCTTGTTCGGTCTAAATGTGCTGAAGTGTGGGGCTTTGAGGGGGAGTAAACGAAAAAAAAAAAAAGGAGAGGCCGTTTATAAACAGTGCAATGTAGTTGGCGAGTTGCTTTGTTTTCCTTTGGCTGTTGTGTTGGATATTTGTGGTTGAAAAAGAGCTTGCCTTTTCCTTCTGCTGAATCTCGCAGTGAAGTTGAAGCCTGATGGTTAACAGGGCAAATTCTTGCCACAGGGAATAATACTTAACAAGGAGAAATCTGTTATCTAAAGTCACATCTTTGTTAGTCATCAGCTTTTTTGTGCTGCATTTGATAATCTAGTGAGAAAGAAACAGTTTCTGTCGTAAACGATAGGTTTTGTGGTTTCTGCAGACATGAAAGACACTATGGAAAATAACTGTCTTCCAGTAAATATTGTCGATGAATAAAAAAGAACAAATTCATTGGCAAATTTTCTGTAGATTTTCTTTTGTTTTCCATGTTGTTCTTCAAACTTTATGTTGTTGCCATTGGAAGCTATGACCGGGACTATCCTATACAGTAAATTACAAGTGCTGGCTGCAGGCAGGAATGAGCATCTTTGGGATTTTGCTTTTTAGCCAGAAAAGAAAGAGAGCAGCTGCTCTTAGTGATTTCTTGTTTTCTGTCTCTGCTTTTGCCTTGCTCCGTGCCAGTACATGTACCATGCAGTGAAAGGTCCTGGGTGGGTACTGAAGGATGCCACTTCTTCACCCTGCCAACCCTCCGAGCTCCTTGGAAACTACTTCTAATGTAAACATTATAAAGATATTGCTCAGTACCGCTAATTTATCACTTCTACCAGATGGGTAGTAAGTAGCCTATTAACATTCACAAAGTGAGTGTCCAGTTCCTTCACATTTCTAAACACATCACCCTGGGATTCCGGAGATTTATGGCGTGGAGTTTTTCCCATGTTCCGAGCCCCTTCGTACGGCCTTTAGACTCGCGGAGGTGCGCAGTGCCCGATGTGCAGTGGCAGTAGCTAGTGGACAGAAAATACCCTGCTCAGGTAGGTTTGGAGGAAAGGAGCATAGATTTGCAGGACAGCAATCTGATGGAGTTTTAACTGTGATATTACTTTCTTTTTAATCTTGTGTATAAAATCCAAACTATTTTGATACTCCCAAATATTCCTGTTACAGCGAGGAGCATTACGCCATCGTGGCTGAAGTGGGTATAAGGTCAAACATGAAAGTTTGTGGTACAAGAATGAGGAGGAGGGGTTTATATGCTTTTTTCCTTGTAGGTCTGTTAAAAGATGAGTAGGTTTTTGAGTCTGTTTATCTACCTTCAATATTGCCATTTTCCTAATAACACCCCTTTCTCCAGCTCACTCTCTTTTCTCCTCCTCCCCCAAATCCCAAGCCCCTTTGTCTGCCCCACAGAACAACTTCTCTGTCTTTATGGGATAATTAGTGTGGACAATTGCTGCTTTTCCCATTGGGTTTGAGGTGCAGTGAGCCATGAAGGAATCTGTAATGACATGAAAAGTCACTGGAGGCGTGGATGGTGGCTGAATAGCAACAGTTACCTCTCTGAATAGATTAAATTAAAAAAAATAAAGCTTTGTGTTCAGCTGGGGGAAGGGAGGATTCACGCATCTTTTTGTACATGACAATGTGTTTTTTGTATCTCAGCAGCTCAAGGAAGAAATCAGGCGGGGTTTTGCAGGACTGGAGGACCCATTGGCAGGACTCCTGGACATGCTGGAGAGCAGCAGTGGTTGGAAGGGGAAAGGGCATTCCCTCGGGTATTACATCACCTCTGAGCTGCAGCTTTGGATAAAAGAGCATCCTGCTGTTCAACAGGTTAGAAAAAGAGAGAGCAAGAGAGCCAGGAGAAAGGCGAGGGCAATTGATTTTCGTGTCCCTCAAGTGTCCCCAATTTCACTTTATTCCATAGTCCAGTGTCTTCTCTGTAGTCTCATACAAACACGGTGTGACGAGGTGTGAAATTCGTACTGAGATGTTGTTATCTGTTGTATGCTGGCCTGAAAATGAAATAATATGAGAAGCTGTGATGCGAGAGCTCTGTTTCCCCTCCCAAGCTGGGGTTTCCATCGTTCCAGATCAAACCACTTTGATCAAGCGTTGATCTTGCAGCCTTTGCCGGGCTGGAGGCTTTCCCACTGGAACTCACATCTCTGCTGTCAGGAGAAAACCAGTTGCAGTAATCTGCTCTGCATATTCATCCAGTTCTGCGAATAGAAGCCAGTTACTGTAGGATTGCTTAACTCCTGCCATATGGTGGGGAGCTTTTATGGTTGGGAATGCAGAACATGGTAACTGTGACTTTTCAGCAGCTGAATCATTAGCTTTGTAACATTGGGTCATCAGATTATACATCCTAATGTTTACAATTCCTTATGCCTTCATATATTCTGACCTACTGAGATTTTTCCTCTCTTTTTTTTGTATGCTTTTGGCTCTGAACGACAAGATACTTTTATGTTTGGGTTGTTTCCTTTCCCATTTTTCCAAATGGCTTTTTTTAAATGTTGAGCTCAGTATCTGCAAAGTGCAGTGAAGTGCTACTGGCACTGAAATTCCTGTGTCGTAAGAGAATGATCATGTAGGAACACAAGGATTAATAGTTGTATCTGTGCATCTTTTGATGATGCTTTTGCTTTTCCTGCCCTTCTTGCACCCAGGAGCAAGCCTGGGAATCAAAATTGAATACTTATGCCTGATAGGTGAGATCTCCCTTGAGGGGAGTTGCTGGATTCAAAGATTTTCTGCTGGGAACTAGAGGGGAGAATTTCTAAATAGCTGTGTTAGTAAAAGAGGGCATTTTTCCAGTTTCATATTTTACTTTTGCACAAGGCCATATGCCTTTTCCAGAATTATCCCGCAAACGTTTAATGTTTTTAAATTAGACGCTGTGAAAAAAATGTGTATCATACTGTTCTGATTTCTGCTTGCAGACTCCGTGGGGAAATTGGAGAATCCCTTCCCAAGGAATTGGCTTATTCCACTGTTTAAACAAGCTGTGTTTTCAACTGCCATTGAATTGTAGCCATCTTTACTAAATCTGGGTTTGATTTTTTTTTTTTTAAATTTTTTTTTTCAGTCTGGCATCAAGCTGGAGAAGCTGCAGGCCCGTGTACTCAGACTACTAGCCCAGTGCCCAGCTAATCTTCTTGACTCTCTGATTAGCATTTACCAGCTCCATACAACAGACCGGAACTATTTGCTTGAACATGTCAGTCATCTTTATCACAAGGGCGATTACAAAGAGGTGGGTCATGTCTTTCAAATAAATTTACCTACACAGCTCTCTAGTTCTCTGTTAATGTCTGTGTCCTTTTTTTTTGGATGCATTTCAATGTGAATTCCATTTCATCCCAGCAGCTGCACGCTGTGAATGGTAACAGCTTAGCATGGTCTTCCCATGTACATGAGGAGGCTGTGTTCAGCCTCATTTTTTTCTTACGGCTGAGTATGGAATGCCAGAGAATCCTTCCTCCACCCCTTTTTTTGACCTTTGAAAGTAATAGGTTAATAGGGTTTAATTTGGAGAATTTAAGGGGATGGTTGTGTTCTTGTTTGTTTTCCTTGTGGTTGGCAAGAAAATAAGGGATTTTAGTAGTTGGTCATAGACCTGCTGTGCTATCTCAAATCTGCCTGCAGCGAGGAGGGGTTGGAAAATCTCTCTGTTCCCACGTGATTACCCTAACCAGGGCAATGGTTGGACTCGATGATCCCAGAGGTCTCTTCTAACCTGATTGATTCTGCGATTCTGTAACCAAAGGGTTCTCAGTTTGAGCAGTTTTGAAGCCTCTTTACTACTGAGGCTTATATTCAAAATGTGTTACTACTAGTGTACTTGAGTTGCAGTGGCTGACATTGGCAGGAGTTCACCAAACCCAGAATTTGGTATGTTTTACCCTGTGGTTTAGAGCACTTGCAGCATCTCTGGCATCGCCGTGATGTCTTGGTAGCCTTGCGAGTGTTCTCATGAGCAAACTACAAAAATGTTAATGGTTCGGTGGTGGTGGGTTTTTTTTTTAAAGGCAAAAAAACATAGGTTTGTTTTCCTCAAAGGAAGATGGTTCATTTTGGTGTAGAACAGCTTGATCTTGTTTAGCAAAAGAAAAAATTCAAATAGCATTTTTAAAACCCTATTCTTCAGTAAAGCTGGATTCCCAAGTGAGATCGTGGAACTCCATTCTTGTTGATTTATTTGAATACTGAAACAGGGATATTTCCTATTTGATTAGAAGTTCACAGGTAGCAACTTGAAACTTACTCAAGTTTTTGTATGTATTTGAAAATGCTAACAGAAATGTATTATTTGACTATATTCAAGTGTGATTTTTTAAGTTCATGGCTCCAAAGGTATTTATTGTTGTCATTAGAAATGCAGTTCTTTCTAGATCTGGTTTTGGAAAGCTCTAAATTTTTTTTTGTGGATTGTTTTTCTGTTCTTTCTTCCACAGAAAAATGCATTTACTAGTCATTCCCAGTGTGAAGAACAGGAAACCTCAAATGTTGCTTACCATCAGCCATAACTTTCTTCTAGTTTTGTTTTGTTGCCAGAAGGATGAATAGAATTAACTTCAAGAACAACAGGAAATCTTTTATTGCCCTTGGGGACTGATCATACCTAAGTTCACAGCAGCTAACCCCCAAAAACCTGGAACTGGGGCTCTGAGCACTTGCAGTGGGCTGTGGCATGTCTGTTCGTCTGCTCTTCCCTGTCTTTCAGATGGGGCAGTAAAGCAGATTCACATGTAGGATTTTTGGCTCTTCTGTCTCTCCCCTGAAAGCAGAGAAATCCTTCTAAATCCTTGCTGTCATTATTTCTTTTCTTGTTGTATTTACAATAAGACACCAAGCATTTATTCTAGAGCACATTATTCCCTTTGCCTGTGTTGATGCATTTCCCACTGTGGCGTGCGAACCGTTGAGGTCCCCGGCTCTGCCCCGTGGGTTAAGGATCCTTTCCCTCTTAGAGGATTTGGAGAGAGATCTCTTCAGAAACGAGATCCCAGAGATCCCTGGGTGATTATTTGCTTCTGAAGCGCATCAGGCCCTCCCTGTACGGCTTGTTTTAGTAGAGCTGGTCAAAACCTGAACCCATTTGTGAGTGTTGCAGTGAGCTGCTGGGAGGGCGGCCTGACGGGGCAGGGTGCGGGAGCGGTGGGGGCCGCAGGAAAATCATCAGCTGCCTGTGGGTGGTGGTGAGTTTGGTGGTGGGTTTGGTGGAAGATGGCGCAGGTGAAGGGAACTTTATTCTGATGTAGCAGCGTAAAACAACGGCACCTCACAGAGTGCTGGCCAGCGGATGGCACTAGTGCTCCCATGATTCAGAAAAACAAGTCCATACAGTGAGAGTTATAGGAAAAAGCAGAGGCATATAAGTGGGTTTTTGAGGCGTCTGACCTGTTTGGGGTTTTTATCCATTCTTTTGTGAATGGAGTTTGCAGCTGCTGGAGGAGGACGGCGGCGCGGGGCCTTGCAGGGCGCGCTGGAGCTGTGTGAGGGGCTCCCAGCTCTGCTCTTCGTGGCCCACGTGGCGTGGAGAGACAGACCGGTTTAACGTTCCTCCTCAGGTAGTGCCAGGTGAAATGTGGTGGCTTTGTCCCCTTCTCAGGACCCCTCCGAAGCCACGGGCCATGGCTTCACGCCACCCTCGACCCGGGCTGTCCTGGAGCCTGGTCGGGCTTGCGGGGTGGAGGGCTTTGTGGGAAGGGCGCTGGGCGCTGGTGGGGCCGGGACAATGCAGGGATTCAGCAGACCGGGGGTAATGCAGAGCGGGCGAGTCTCTGAGAGGCCCTGAATAGGCCAGGCTGTGCTTGAGAAGAATGAGGGGTAGGCAGAAGGCAAGCTAGTGTTTCATGGTCATCTTATGTTACACTTCAGCCTTTCAAAGAGTGTCTGGGGCTGGTTGAATGAACCTCTCTTGCACCGCGAATGCGGGAGCCTAAAGACAAAGGGGACTCTTGTCACTCGCAGGCCCCTTTCGGGAATAAAAGCCATTGTCACATGAACAGGGGCAGTCTGGCAGGCTGTGCATGCTTCAGTGCCCCATGATATCGCTAAGTCTCAGCAGAAATCACATTCAGGGCCCTGTCAGCTTTGATTAGCGGGGTCTCATGACTTAATGTGCTGCGATATTTCATGTCTAAGGGTGGCGGCTGTCTTTCTGTGGGATGAATGCCCTCTATTGTCCACCGAGTTATTTTATTTACATTTTTTTTAAACAGCTTATAAAGGTAAAAAGATAGCTGTGCTTAAAGAAAAAAAAAATCAAATTCCTTTGCTTCTGGATCAGTAGTGAGTGCTGCTCGGGTCAGATACAGTGAAACTTGTTTTCACAGTCAGCATCAAAGTTCTCGTCTTGTTTAACAGCTTTATAGTAAATTCTGAACAGGTGGCAGTGGAGCTGGGTTTAGGAAGGAAACAATAAATAATCTTTTTAGCCTCTGACAACCAGAAATATTCTTGGGCCTGAGAGAGCTCCCACTCCAGCTTCTCTGTATTGGTGACTAGCAGCATTTTTTTCTCCCCTTTATCAGTTTGGTTCTTAAACAAGAATATTAGACTAAGCTACTAGTGGGACAGGGAATATTTGATTTTTAACAGGTTTTTTTTTGGTTGTTGTCCATCCAGATTTCTGTTTTCAAAAGCAGAGTATATGTTAAAAACTTATTCCATTAATTCATAACTTCATCCATTAATTTCTACAAATAATGGCGGTTGATTCTGTATGTTAAATTCAGTTAATGTTTGCTCTTTCAATTAAGATAATGTGGATTATCTATTAAAATTCAGTTGTTAAAATTTGTCATAAAATAAGTTGGAGTACCCAGAGAAAAGCTCTGTAGACACAGAATTCAAAGTTTTTGTCAGCAATACATACTACGACAGAAGTAATTTGGTAATTCGGTAGAAAGGATGGTTGACCGAAGAGTTTTTAAAGGAACACAAATATGCTAAGGTGTAGAAATGCATAGTTCGATCACCAACATGACCTTTAATTTTCAGTGTAGTGATATTTTGAACACCAATTCAGGGATGTTATTGTTTGTAGTCCTACTTCATACATGGTGCTTGAGTGGACACGGTGTATTTTTGCAAATCTGTCAATACAGATCAGTGTCAAAATTGATTGAGCACATTAATGGATATTCAAATTCTGGATCTTTTCACTTGGACTTTTTTGAGCTGTTCTCAGGACAGTGAAAATGTCTCAGATATTGCTTCTTTCCCCCATTCACCACCTTAATTACAAAGGCTTGTTCAACTCTTAATGTATTTTAAAGTGTGTGCATTTTAATTTCCTTGTTTCTTTTAAATTAAAAATAATAATCGATAAGAAAAGGAAAATATTACAAGGGATGTTTCTCATGGAAAGATGATGACGTCTGTCTCGACCCTTTTTTCCTATCAACTTAATGTGCTGCTAAAGGACAGCTTTAACGGCACGTTGCCCACTAGATTCATGCCACTCCAGAACAGAGGTAGCCAACCTGCAGGCCATGGACCACTCTGCCACCTGCTCCCAAACATCATGTCTTCTGGAGCCGCCTCTGCTATGGGCAGAGTGAAGCCTGCGGAAGCAGTTGGGAAGGAGCTTGAGTGTTGCTGGGAAATACTAATTCAGATGGTAGCATTCTGCTCCTACTGCCAGCATTTCGGGGCTCTTCTCAAGCAAGTGAGCTCTTGGAGAAGAGGTGTGAATGTGCAGCAGATGTAGCAATACAGAGAGGCTGGATCTGGAGGAGCTGGTGAAGGTGGGTGGCCTGTGCGCACAGGAAACTTGGGCAGTGCTTTAGAGGATCGTTCATTTGTGAGGATGCACTGACCTGTTAAACCAGGTTTAAAACTGCTTTGAGTGACCTGAGGAAGACAAGTCACGGAAGTGTTTGTTTCAGTTCCCTCTTCCCTTCACCTGTGCACACACATATTCCAACCCTGACTTTTACTTCTCTCCCTCTACCTCAAATTCTTTAGACAGGAGTAACCTGTCACTACTTCCTTTTGACAGTGTCACTCCTTTTAAAATAAGTTCATGCCCTCTTGAAAGTGGACCTGGGAAATCTCATGGTTTTCTCGTTTCTGAAGATCTTCCTGAAGACAGCTGTGTATGTGTATGCTTTTTAAGCAGGAAGTAATTAAACATCTAACCTGATGTCATACACTATGCAGTGATGTACTCTGAGAGTCTGAGCAAAGCTGATTATCCACAAGTTAGAAATGAGTGATTCCAAAACACAAACCAGGTGTTCCCAATGATTAATCCGTGGTGTGCACTTTACTCAATTATTTCTACCATTATGATGTATCCAGGCTTTGATCACTGTGATTTTCTTAAACTTGATGTTGGATCCTCCTCTACAAAGTCTCGTTCTGTTATTTGGTCTGTTCTATGGGTTTTCAGAAATTCCTTCACTGTTGGTTCAAAAATACTACGCTAAGTCAGGCACAGGCATCTTTACCTTTGTGTTGTCCCAACTTGCTTGCAGCAGAGCTAAGTAATGCAGGAGTCATCAGAAACCATTTGTCTCTGTCCTGCATCATCACTCCAAGGAGAGCTACTAGCAAAAGGTTATTCCTCTGAGGCTAACCCCACCGTGGGAAAAGCGCCTAAATTGTCAGTGTAGACACCACCCAAGTGCACATGCCCTTACAGATAAGATCTTGTGTGGCTTCCTGCACTTCGTACTGTATATGGAAAGAGTAGTCATTTTTAGATGAGGCAGAGCCAATTGCATTCAAAACAAGTAGAGAGGATCAGGTATTGGTGCAGGGTGCTCTGGGCTTGTGTTGTTCACTTCAAAACACTCCCCATTTTCCCATACTCTTGTTTTTGCAATCGCATGACTAGAAGAGTGGTCTGGTGCTTGTGGCTTGGCCTGAATGTGTGAAGTTTGGGTACCTTCTCCCATCCTATGGTCAATGCACCCTTTGCTATATTTTTAGGTGTTTGTCCTTGGGAAACAAAACTATTACAAAATATTTTAAACTGAAAGAAGGGAGATTTAGATTAGATATCAGGATGAAATTCTTCCCAGTGAGGGTGGTGAGACACTGGCCCAGGTTGCCCAGAGAAGCTGTGGCTGCCCCCTCCCTGGCAGTGTTCAAGGCCAGGTTGGATGGGGCTTGGAGCAACCTGGTCTAGTGGAAGGTGTCCCTGCCCATGGCAGGGGCATTGGAACTAGATGGTCTTTAAGGTCCCTCTCAACCCAAACCGTTCTATGATTCTATGTCCAAATATGATTTTCACTTTCACCATAATTAAATCAAAGAATGACCCAAAGCTCCCCAAGGACAATGAGAAGACTCACAAACTTTGATGGGATTTGAATCAGGCAATGGCTCATCACCTTTTCTCCTGTACTGAGCAGTGGCTTCATCACGTACCTGTCCTGTATACCCTTGGGGGATGCAGGGTAAGAGAGGGACCAACCTTTCCCATATTGCTGTTATGATCTGGAGCAGGAGGGTTTTAGTATGAGTTAAACACTTTTATGTGTAGCAATAATGATAACTGTTTGCTGTGACTAGATTATGTGATAGAAACTATGTATGAAATGTATTTTTGTGAAAAGCCTGCTTGCAGCACCAGTTGGGTCTACAACATGTGAGTAGACCCTGATAAGCTGACAATATGTTAGCGTTCACCAGAGCTTTTCCGTGTCCCTGTGTCGTGGCTAGGCTTTTTGCTTTTATTGATCAGCTGGTGAAGCGGGGGGGGAGGTATCTGCTGCTGAAGATTTTTGTTGCCCTGCTGCTCCAACCTGGCTCTGAGGATCTGCAGTTGGATTAACACGATTGCAAGGTTCCAGCTACCCTGGCCAGTCTTCCAGCACAGCTTGGAGAGTGCAGCACTTCATATGGGGAAATGCATGTTTCTTGGATGGGGAGGGGGATTCTCACCCTTTCAGTCAGAACGTGCTGTCTGCCTAATTCGAGTGTTTATTTTCTAACTACAAAATGAGTCTGCGAATGAGGTGTTGCTTTTCTGGAGATCTTATCGTCTATAAACAGACTGTTAGAAATGGGGTCGTTTTACACGAAACTTGTTTGTGGAGTGAAACTATTCAAAACATGATAATAACAAAACAAAATCTTAAAATAGCTCTAAGTTGAGACCACAGGCACAGCTGCCAAACACTTTCATCTTTATTACAGTTACTCATATCTCTCCTCTTATTATTCCTATTGTAAACACGCTGATTTTATCTAAGTTGTCCTCACTGTTCAGCCAACCCATGTAACTACACCCTGCAATCCAGCCTGGTTGTTTTTTCCTCGGACCCAGGTCATCTATCTCCTTCCACATTTAGCTTTGTGCATGGCCGAGGCTGCTGCCCCGCTGCTGACGGTGTTCCCCACTGCGGGAAGTTTCTGCTGGCAGCATAATTCATCTGACTGCTCCGTCACCTACTTGACCTGGGTGATGTTAAAATGATGTCAAAAACCAGCTTGTGTGTTTTGCTTGAAGTTCTGCTGACCTGCAGCTGTGGTGGTGGCGTGAGCTGGGTCTGCCACAGCTGGGGCTGGAAGGCGATTTCTCCCCACGCTTTGGCTAAATGAATATTTGTTGCTCTACACCATTAGAATATACATCCAGTAAAAGAGGAAAACCTAACCTGACCCAGCACATGTTCATCTGATTAAGTCACCTGTACAGTTAATAGAGATGGAGATAAAACTATGCCATTTAGATAACAGTTCTGCAATTAGGTTAATCTGAACATGCATGTGAACATTAAAAAGCTGTTAGGGAAACCATTGTATGCTTGCATGTTAAAACCAACGGATTACTTGTAATAAAAGGTACTTATGAGATCAAATGGTGAAACAAGATTTTGACAGTTGCAAGTAATTTTTTTTTTTTTTTAATTCAACAAACTGAGATAGCTGTGAGGAAAATAAAACCAGCTACTAAAGCTTTGGAGACCCAAAACCCTTCTTCAGGTCCAAAACAGAAGTAGCAACCTTCAGCCTGTATACAAGTTGAGAATAATGACTCAGCTTGAACTTTGTGATGTTAATCTGATAATTTGAGAGAAAACGTACTTGTGGAGCAGAGTGGCGTAGTAGCCTCTAAACAGGTGGAATAGTTACAAAGTCTGGAATAAGAGAGAGATTTGGTTCAAGATTTAGCTGGGCTGAGAAATGATAATGTGCCTTTCTGTTCAGTATCTAGTCTGCAGCATGCAGTCACTGCTTTAATGTTAGTTTCTACTTTTGTCACTTAAAGCTCTTCTGTTGATTTCTCTTTTTGGGATGAAGCCTGGACTGTCAGTGAGGCAGTGTTTGTTTTGTGTTTAAAAAAAAAAACAAACAAGAAAAAACCCCAAAACCAAACCCAAAACAAATGGGGGGAAAAAAAAAGTTTTCCCACTGATAATGGGATATCTCTGTTCTTTCTGGGCAGTAAGATTGAACGATTGAACTTATGTGGTGTGTGTTCATTGTCTGCTGTTGTACACTCAGCCTTTGATGCAGTGGATGAAATACATACATCAATTTCCCAGAAAGTAATGTAACCCACGGCTTATTGTGAGCAACGCTCGGATGAGCTCTTAGGTTTTGTCCGTGTTGCTTCCAGAACACGAGCTTCCAGTGCTGAGTTAAGTTGAGGTGTCATTTGAATGCTGGGAGGGATCACAGAAAATGTGTTTCAAGGTGTGCTCCTGCCCCTGTTTAGGGTATTTTTCTGGTTACATTTTTCTATAAAGGTTTCATGTAGGTGAAGCATAATGATGAGGTTTGTGTTTGCTTTGGGGGGATGCACGGTTTTTACTGTATTATGTTTGTTTACATAATCTAACAAATAACAGTTCTAAAATGCAACTATTTTGACAAATCCATCATTTTCATGATCTTCCTCTCAAAGCAAAATCAATCACAGACAGCAGAGAAACCTGTTGAAGGCAAGAGCTTTTCCTCTAAGCCCTGACATACTGTTTTTATCCTCATCTGAATAAACAGACATTTGTGAACTTGGATGAGTACGTACTCTGCCTTGTTGCTGCTTGGCATTAACGTGCTGCAGCAGGGTCAGGGATGTTGTGTTTTCAAACACTGTTTACAACCATTTTGGAAAATACAGCCTACCCTTGCAAAGTAATTAGAAGGACGCTTCATGTAAAACATCCTTATTACCTAGTTCACAGTTACGTCAGTACTAACGCAGAAATGCGCTAGAAGGCTCCATGCTCCTATTACTCTCTTTACTGGAACAATACACTGTATTAAAGACAACCATTATATACTTATTCTGTATTTGAAATCCAAGTATTCTCACACACTACGGAAATTAGACACTATTAAGTGCTTAAAATCCTAATCAGTATGTGCCTCCCAAGCAATGCACAGGTAGATCTTCATACATTTCGGTAATCACCAAGCTGGGACGGGATAGACAGTGGCTGAACCAGTTCTCGCAGTCTGAGTTACTGCAGTTCACCGTAGCAGAGTTTCTTCATCCGCAGAAGATACTGGTTTGGAGTTAATTTGTGAACGTGGCAGGTCTTGGCTTATCAAAGATTTGTAGATACCACAGAAGGGTAAAATACAGTTCTTACCATCTTTCTGATTGTGGTGAGCCTGAGCACTTCGAGGGGTGTGGAGCTACGCAGAAATTATAAGAACTAAGACTTCTTGATTTCAGGGTCTTAAATCTTGAGTTGCTTTCACAAAACGCAATGATTTTACAAAATTTAAAAGGCACAGGAAGATGGATAAAGTTAACACAGAAAGGTGTGGTGGGTCAGGTGTTTTTTTACAATTATATTGATAGAAAATACCCATTTCAGCTGATTTTGTCTAAGTACTTTACTTTCTCCCTCTCTCTTTCTGCCAGACAACTTGATCTTTAATTTTTGCTCCAGGGTATGCTGCTGCTTGGAATATGCAACACTGCCAGGAGTGTTCTTGTACATTTCTAAGTGGAATGTATATGGCCAAATGTTTATATGATTTGTACTTGAAAATTTAACATAAATAATTAACACATTAAAGATTTGTATAATAGCATATGTACTTTGCTTTGGAATAATGCACATTTATCCATCATGTTCTTGTTCTCCTAAATACACAACTTTTTTTTGTATTTTCTAGGCAGCCATACTGAGTATTAAGCTAAAATTACAGCCAGATCAAGATGTGGAGAAGGTGAGTCATTTCCTCTGCAGGCTTCTCTGTCATCAGATCCACCTTTTGTTAAGCAGGAGATCCATCAAGGCCCTCCAAGTTGTGCCACCTTTCACTTGAGGCTTTACTTTGTTTCCAAGAAGTAACTGTGGCAGCATTGCTGGTCCCTTGACATCTAGGGAAGTGACAGAGTGTATTTTGTTAGACTCCATTACAGCTTATTGGACTGTTTTTCTAGCTGCAGCCACTGTTACTAAAAATTCTAGCTGTGTTCTTGACAAATGGTTGTCACTATGATGGACTTTAGTGGTTTTGCTATTTTGAAGCTTTGCTAATATCTCTGTTGAAAATGTCACATCATTTGTGTTGGCAAATCATAGAACGGTTTGGGTTGGAAGGGACCTCAAAGACCATCCACTTCCAACCCCCCTGCCACGGGCAGGGACACCTTCCACCAGACCAGGTTGCTCCAAGCCCCATCCAACCTGACCTTGAACACTGCCAGGGAGGGGGCAGCCACAGCTTCTCTGGGCAACCTGGACCAGTGTCTCATCACCCTCACAGCAAAGAATTTCTTCCTGATATCTCATCTAAATCTCCCCTCTTTCAGTTTAAAACCATCCCCCCTCGTCCTGTCACTCCATGCCCTTGTAAAAAGCCCCTCTCCATCTTTCCTGTATCCCCTTCAGGTACTGGAAGGTGCTAGAAGGTCTCCCCGGAGCCTTTTCTTCTCCAGGCTGAACAGCCCCAACTCTCTCAGCCTGTCTTCATAGGAGAGGTGCTCCAGTTATATTTGTATATTAATATTTGTGTTGAAAATGTCACATCACTCTTTTAGGCAGCACCGGTCGATTAAGCAGGGGGTTTGTGACTTGCTCGCTGTGTCTGAGCAGCAGGGAATGGGACAGCCCTCTGCCAGGTTTCAGTTTGCAGTGTCACGGACCTCTTCCATGCCTTCTGTGTGCTGCAGTGCTCAGTCTGTGGAACATGGAGATCCAAGGCAGGGCACAGTGCTTGAAATGTCATTTTTTTTCTCCTAGATGTGTACGCCACTACTGCTCCAAGATAAAACTAACTTGGTGGAAGATTATGTGGGGGAATATCCTGAGCTCCAGAGCAAGCTCTTGCAGATCCTGGACACGTGGTGTGAACCTGGTTTTAATATCAGAGACATCACAAGGTAGAAATGCTTGTTGACTTTCCAAACAGCTGGGGCCAGCTTGGTGCCAGAGGACAGTATGTTCTCTTGTTGTCTAAGATCGTTTCTAGTGTAATGAAGTGCAATATATTGTCTTTTCAGCTGAGAAAGGGGAAATTCTGGTGTCTGTGCCAGAGTCTTCTCAAACGCTTCAGCCCGTAAGACCAGAGGTAGCATTCCTATTGAGAGATGCTCAGTTCCTGCCAGGAGAGAGGAGTGCAAAATGAAACCTGTGCAGTAGATCCTAGCAATATAGCAATATCAAAGCTTCCTCTGGGAGGTTGTAGCAATCAGTGTCTCGTGCTTTGCTGCAGACAAGGGTGAGTTTCAGTATCGGTTGTACAGGTTTTACAGGAAGATAATATCGTGATGAAGTGGCAGAAAAACAAGAGATGCAAGTGGTTAACCTTCATGTGCTCGTGAAATAGTCGTGTGTGTTTTAATTTATAAATTGCCTCTCACTAGAATAGCTTCTGTCAGTCACAAAGCCAACAGTACAGTCAAACTCACAGTGTAGATGCAGTAGTTGCAGTCTTAGTTCTGAAAAAAGACGAGAGAGAATTGCTTGCTTTCTCTTCAAATATTTTGAAGAAAAGCGAGCTCTGGACTCGCTTCAGCCATTGACTGGGCAATTTGTGTGGTTTTATTGTTGTCTTTTTGCTGTATCTCGGGAAAGGTAGGGGACTGTTTTTGCCAACACCTAGCAAACTCTCATACTTCTACTGTTAAATATCTGCTATTTGGGAAACGCACTTTAGGTGATCACACAGATGCTTCTTTTTGACTTTGTTTATTTGCTTACAGACAGTATCAAGGCCTGTCCAGGTACAAACCAGATAAATTTAACCGCAAAATGCTAAGCAAGCTGGTCTTCAGGCTCCTAGACCGATTTAACCTAGATCCAGGTATGTGATATTGCAACATATTGTGGAGTTGTCTCACCGATAAAGAACAGATTAAGTCAATTTGTCTTCTTCCATGTTCAGCAAGGAATCTCTGCTGTAATTTATCATGGGCAGTTTCAAGGTTTAATTAACGATATTGAAAAACAAAGCTGGTAAGTTATGGGAATTATCACTTTGCACTGTCGAAGAATGAAGTGCTTGTGACTAATAGACTGCTGCTTCCATGTTATGAAATAAATCTTGACCTCAGAATGGCTCTACATAAACACATGATGGTCAGCTTTGAGTTATGACTCCATTCCACTCGCATAAGAGGCAAGTCGTTATTCATCTGGGGATCTCTTTTCTTGAGTTATGGGTCCGTCAGCTGGGAAGAGATAACCCTTGGGAAGCAGGAGCCTCACAGACCTTTGTATTCTTTGCATAAACTAGGGTTGGTGGTAGGGAATTTTAAGGCTCTTGCAGCCTTCCGTGAGAAGTAACACATTTTACATCACTGAACATATCTGCTTCACTACCAGTTATCTAACAAAATCTACTTTGTTTTGCTTTGGTTGTTAGCGGGCACTGTTGAACATTTTTTCTTCTCTTTGGGACATTGCATCAGGTACCTTTAGGTGCACCGTTAGGTTTTACCCTGCAAAGCTTTCCATCATCAGCCCAAGATATGCAATTCTCATATCTTGGACTGAAAAGTGTTTTCTAACCACAAATTGTGGGCTTATTACACCTGGCAGCAACACTATGTTGCATATTAATCTTCACATCTTCAGACTGGTGTTCAAAAGTTAATAAGGTAATCCTTACAAGCCCTCATTGAGGCATGAGTAAATATAATTAAACTCGGCACGTTGGTGTGAAAGCTGAGCCATATGGGGGGGTGATTTATTTAAAATCTAAAACCTTCCCAGGAGTTTAATAGTCTTCAGTAATTTTTCCTCCTTTATGAGGTTGGTCATTCAGTAGACTGTGTTGTCTTGTATGATCTGTAAAGAGAACTGAGTTCCTCTTTCCTTGTGAAAGATCCACCAAGGGTATATTAACTGTAGAGGTGAAATGATGTAACTGTTCACATGCAAAATCGTAGGAAATGAAAAAAAATCATAATCTAGGAGAGGAGAACGTAGCCGTTAATCTCAAGTGCTGTCTGTGGGGTGGTGGTGTGCCTCAGCCTGGTGATGGTGTCCCAGATGATGTAGCTGCTGATAATAATGGCCAAATCTTGCTGGTCCTCCACAACACATTCACTGGTGAGGAGGTTCCTTGGGGTAGATACAGATCCCATTCCTACCTACGCTTGCAGAGAGTGATTTATGCTGTGCAAACTGCAGTGCAGGGTAAGCCACTTGCTAGAGAGGGCTGCCTCTATTGATGGGAGAGGGGATGTGGGCTACTGATTTAGACAAGATGCCAGGTTTGGGGCAGCTAAAACCAGTGCTGGATGACTCTCATAGTCCCATATATGAAAGTAGGTGTTTATTTTTTATGTAATATCACATGTAATTCAAAGCAGGACTTCACACTTTGCGAAACTGTGGCCATCTTAGTCTCCTTTGAAGTGCTTTGGAAGGGGATGAATGCCTACAGAGGAATTTCTGCCTTAGTGCTGATCCTGCTTGAGCTGAATTGGGAAATGGTGGCAGCTGGAATAACACGGCTTTCCTTTTCTTCCCACCTCTCTCCCCTCCCTTCCTTTGAATTTCTGGGTGTTCTTTCTCCATTCTTTAGTGGAAGTAAATCTGACTGTGAGGAAAGAGCATACAAAAAGGAAGCAGGCTAGGTAAAACATACGGATTAAAAACCCACCTCGTTTCTCTTGCTCTGAGCAGCTCCACCAAAAGCTGGCAGTGAGGTAAAACTCACACTTCTTGTTACCTAACCTGATTGTGGGCTCGTTCAATGCCACAGTCTGCTGCTGCTTTCTATCTCCTCTTCACTCATGACTCCTACTCGCTGAAAGAGGCTGAGAGCAGCAGCAGAAGAGGGAAGTGGCTTTCGGTGAGAACGGCTGGAGGAGGGACAGGGTTTCTTGGTATGAGAAGGCAAACTTGTATGTGACTCAGTTCTTGCAGTTCCAAATCTACTTTCATATTTCACCACCCGAGCTCACTCTTATCCACTCACAGTAAATTTCATTGACTGCTAAGCAAAACTTAGGTGTTGATCAGCCATTAAGATTTGAAACACTCCTTGGAACTGCCAGTCTTAAATTTCAGAGCCAGATAGGAGGTGGCCCGATACAAAAAAGACCTGGAACCTCAGGGGGGGGAAAAAAAGCTGTTGTCTTAGATTAGTGCACCTCTTCTTTTTTTGAACTGTGTTCCAGTATTCCTGTTAACACACAAAACAGTGCGTGGTAAGTGGAAGATTTTCTCCTGAGTCCCAAAGGTGTCCCAATAAACTGTGTGTGGATTCCATTTAATTAGCTTTATTGGAGAAGGAAGAAGTTGGGCAGAAATGGTATGTGAGTGAGGAAATTGAGTTTTATAGAGTCTTTTCTCACACATGGGTCAGTATGCTCTGGTTTAACGAGCCTGTAGCTTTTGCAGGCTAATTACTTAAGACTCTTTGGAGACTCTGTGAGATTGGCTTATGTTTACAAATGCAAGTTGCAGTCAAAACAGTTCTCGGAGATGAGGGGACAGACCCTACCTAGGTTTGAAATGGTTGAGTCTATTTTCTGTTGTATACCCCAAAGAGTTCAGTGGTGGTTTTTGAAAATGCATTGGGTATGAAGTAGACATGGTACAACTCTGAAACGTATAACTGCCCCTGTATGTTGGGCCTTAGTGCCTATATGACAATAAAGCAGGTAATAGTGGTACTGATAGAAAAGAGACGGTAATTGAACGCGCAGTTAATGGTGGTTGTTGTCCTGTAGCAGTGTAATAAGTTAGCCGAGCACCTGAAGTTTCGTTGCTGTGAACATATTTTTACCATGGCCTTTAAAAAGCTTTTTTAGCATAAACTAAGAGCAGCGTTTCTCTTCATTTGACCACCGAGTTACCCTTTTGGTTTAACCTTTCACTTCAGTTCGGTGGGAGCCTCCCCCGGTGAGCCCCGGCGGTGCCGCAGGGCCGGGCTGGGGCAGCAGGGGGCAGGCGAGGGCTGAGCCCGGCCCGAGCTGCCGGCGCTGGGGCTGTCCCTGTCCCTGTCCCCGTCCCCGGGGGCTCCTGGAGCCTGCACCGGGCACCTTCACGAGGCGCTGTGTTAGAGCGGGAGGAATGACAGTTGTAACTCCACAGCAATGCCTTTGGAAGGAGGAAATTTCAAATGTTTTCACCTTTTCCTCGAAAAAAACAGAGCAGAAGGTTATTCTTTACATACCTGTCTGGCAGAAAAGGACCTGGGGGTGTTGGTCGATGGCCAGCTGAATGTGAGCCAGCAGTGTGCCCACGTGGCCAAGAAAGCCACCAGCATCCTGGCTTGTATCAGCAATAGTGTGGCCAGCAGGACTAGGGAAGGATGGGCACAAACTGAAACATGGGAAGTTCCATCTCAATATGAGGAAAAGCTTCTTTTCTGTGAGGGTGCCAGAGCCCTGGCACAGGCTGCCCAGGGAGGGTGGGGAGTCTCCTCTGGAGATATTCAAACCCGCCTGGACACAACCCTGTGCAACATGCTCCAGGTGACCCTGCTTTGGCAGGGGTTGGACTCGATGATCTCCAGAGGTGCCTTCCAACCCCAGCCAGGCTGGGATTCTGTGATTGTACCCCTGTACTCAGCACTGGTGAGGCCGCACCTCAAATCCTGTGTTCAGTTCTGGGCCCTTCACTGCAAGAAAGACATCGAGGTGCTGGAACGAGTCCAGAGAAGGGCAGCAAAGCTGGTGAAGGGTCTGGAGCACAAGTGTGATGAGGAGCGGCTGAGGGACCTGGGGGTGTTTAGTCTGGAGAAAAGGAGGCTGAGGGGAGACCTTCTCGCTCTCTACAACTGCCTGAAAGGAGGGTGTAGCGAGGTGGGGGTCGGTCTGTTCTCCCAGGTAACAAGTGATAGGATGAGAGGAAATGGCCTCAAGTTGCGCCAGGGGAGGTTTAGATTGGAGATCAGGAAAAATGTCTTCACTGAAAGGGTTGTCAAGCATTGGAGATTTTCTTAAGTCCAACCCTACCCTCCGCTAATTCGCACTTAGGGACTAATCTCATAATACGCTGAAACTAATGCACAGCTCACTTCTCATCAGATCCCCCGACAATCCTTAGCAATACCGGGGTAAAAGCCTCTAGCGTTTCAGGTACCCTGATTTTATTTTAAAAAGGCTCCTTTACTTTGTGCCCAAACAAAGTATGCTTTGTCTGGGACCTTCTGTTCTGCCAGGACAGGGTGAAGGAGTCTCATTGTGAATGGAAGTCAAGCTCTCAGGGCAGTGTAAAGGGAGGACTGAGTCCCAATCCCAGTTGAGGAGGCATCGTGTATCACCTGGGAGTGGTAGCCACGCACCACACCTAAAAATATATTGCACCATGTCCCCAGTAGACACATCTTAACCGATGTTACATGAGTGAAATAAGTGTGTATTGCGGGTTTCATACCCTGCATGACAAATAGATTTCAGTTTTACTTCCTCTGTGTTGCTAATAGCCATGAACTCTCTGCTAACAGCCGAGAGCAGACTGGAATTTTTGCTTCTGAGTCAGTCCCAGATGTGAAGTGTAGTTCAGATGAAGCACTGTTGTGGTGCAACTGCCAGGTTAAGAGTTAACATGTGCCCAAAGAGGTGCTTTCATAGTGTTATACCATTTGTATGCTACTAGTGCTCCACAACCCAGTCATGATCCCAAAACCCCGTTGTACAAATGCTGAATAGAAGGATGGTCCCTGTTCTGAAAAGCTTAGGACATTGTCTTTTGCTCTGACCAACAGAATGTTGGTTTTGGCTCAGGAGGACCCGAGTTCAGACTCCTGTTCACTCAACTAGGTGTGCGACCTTGAGGAAGTTGCTCTGCCCTGAAGCACTTTGATTTCTGCAAATATAAGGTATAGATGGTCATGAAACTGCAGGGAGAAGGCCTGGCAAAGGCTCTGCGTCTGATCACATGCGTCACCCTCCTGCCCCAAAGCCAAAGGAGCTCCTTCTGTTACTTCTGGTATAAGTGGAATTTGGAACTTATTCTTAAAGACCTCCAAGGTAGAAAGTTTACAGTCTCCTATACAACCTATGCCAGTTCTTCTCTAGCCTTGCCGTGAGATTTTTATTGTTTTTTGGTTGTTTTTTCCTCCAAAAGTCTATCTGGACTTTCTCTTGCCTTTATGGCTTTTGGTAGATGCATCTCATGTAGATGCTGTTCTTTTGTATGTGTGTGATCCAGTTTCCACGTTCTTTTAGCTTCCTTCTTGTGTTTGAGATCAATAAAAGCTTCTGATTTAGTAGTTATGTCTCTTACTTCACTTCCAATTTTTCTACTGCCAGCTCTTCTGAACTGCTTTTCCCCTTATGAAGTATTTTCACATGAAATCTTACCTGCCAGTTCTCTGAGTTTATTGAAGTGCATTTCGTTGTTTTTATTTTGCTGTTCTTCCTTTCCTTAGAGCTTTGAACTCTTCATTTCATTGTCTTTTACCAAGTTACCTTTCATCCTCATGTTTTCAATTAATCCTTCTGTTTTTTGTAATAAAATACAGAAAACTGGGTTCAAACTCAGTTCCTTTGCTCCATCAGAATAGCAAATGCCACTAGTGCATTCAAAAATATTCCAGTCCATCTCTGTTCCTCTGTCCTGCTTTCTGCACAGATAACTGGGCACTGAAAAGCCCTCAGTTCTGCCAAGTCTTGTGCTTTGGGTGTTTCCTCTAGAAGCTCAAAGAAATAAACGTTCAATGGATCTTTTTGGTGACGTAGAGCAGTTGTGCTGTGTTTCTTTCTGAAGTGCTGAGATCTTTAAGTTAGGTGGTGATCTTATTAATTTTTCTGTTGATCTTGCCTTCTTTAAAGAATGTTGCTTTCCATAGGCTGATGATCTTTCCTCCAGATATTGGGATAATATCCGGAGGAAAGATCACCATATTTATTGGGATAATATCCTACAGGATAATTGCAATAATTTCCTCAGATCCTTTGAGGGCAAGGATATGTTGTCACACTGTGGAAGATTAATGTAAAAATAACAGCTTTAAATATTTCCATTTGAGATGGAAATGTTCAAGTTATGAGGTGATGCTTCAGGAGACTCTGGGAAGCTGCAGTAACTAGTGGTACATCAATTCATATCCCTCTGATTCCAGGGTCTGGTGTTCAGGGATCTTTCTTCGTTCTCTCAGTTTTGAATCCTCGGGCATGCCATGTGTGGGGCTATGGAGAGTGCTAAGCTTCGAGGCCCTTTGAGTCAGCACCACTAGTTTCTCCCCGTGTATTCTGATTCAAAGGTGGCTGCAGAGAATTGTCACTTTGCTATTTTCTGTTACCATTTCTGATTGCTGGTCCTGCTCCTTCCAACTACCAGTGAGGTGGTTTTAGCCACTGAAACCCCAATGAAGGCTTTGGTTACAACTTTCCCTGTACATGCATACCAGCACCTAGCGAGAACTGACAGATACATATGCTAATCCTAGTTAATGTATTTTATCTTCTGCATTTATCTCTCTTTGCAATAGATTTCAAAACAAGGTACTATGAGAAGATCTTGGTTTTTGCAGTTGTAATGAGGCATATCTAATGAAGATGACAGTAATAAAAATAATAACTGTTGCTTGCTAGCTCAGCAAAACAATAGTCGCCTCCCTCTTCGTATGGATATGGACCCTCTTTCATGGATATGTATTTTATCGGATAAACTTTAGCCACAAGATTGCATCCCAAGTATCATGTTCAAAACTGCTTCAATGAATTAACAGCACAGATTCCAATTAAATCAAAAAGACTGCAGCTGCAAGAGGTTGGAGGTGGTGCCTGTATGAGGATGGTACCTAATTAAAGGTGTGAAGTCATTGACTGTGAAGTGTATTGAACCAGCAAGTGGATCTTATCATTCAAGGGTGGTAGAACCAGAGATATCAGAACCAACCGAGGATTAGCATTGCTAATCATGGTGGAAAGTGTAAATAACAGTTCAGAGTTTAGATAAGCTGACAATGTGTGTGTCTGTCCGTCAGTGTTCCAAGTGTGATGGCATCCTGCCTTCCACACACCGAGTTTGAAATTGGGGACGGAAAAATGTAATGTCTAAACAGTAAAACTTGAAGGAAGTTCAGCTATGGTGTACACTGAAATGTCTTTCTCCTTCTTTTAGCTCTCTGCCCTAATGTCATAAATCAGCGGCACTTGAGAACTCTGAATTACCTCTTTTACAAGAGATTTGTTGAGGTACGTTTCTGTGTTGTGTGGCATGGGTGTGAATGAGGCTTTTTGTTTATTTTGCATTTTGAATTATGCAATTGATATGATTGGAATGTATTGATAGTATATGAGCAAGTTTTCATTGTGATTATTATTGTATAGAATCTGCCATTGGACCTGTTTTTTTCTGGGAATGAATGGTTTGTGTGTCCATATTCTAATGATTGGGTGTCGTGACTGCTCAGAGCTGGATGCTTCTTCACCACATCCACTGAGAGGAGACCTGGGGAGGATTGTGGATTTCAACATACTGCATCTCAAGGCTTTGGTGTTGGATGACATCATTCTAGAGAGCTTGGTCATCTGCAGTGAGAGAGTAGAAAGCATTTATCCAGGTGTATTTGTTTAGCAGAGTAGAATGGATTCTTGATCTCTTGTTCTGCTCTCTCTGGCCTTCCATTTCCTTTGTTTTGGAGTATTTGCTTCATTTAAAGTATCCAGGCTGGCCAGTTACTTCCATTAAGGTACATTTGGCAGCTGTTCCTGGACACAGTCCCTTCTTCTGAGAGCTCTTTGGTGTTCTCTGTTTACCATTCTCAGCTGTGTACGAGGTCTGGTTAAATGGCTCCTTTATCTCACTAGTATTTAAATTACATGCGTATATATCTCAAAGATGTTTTCTTTGAGGCTCTTACTCCCTGTTTGCTCTTGTACCTTTCCATAAAAGTGGCACTAGTAATCACTGTTACCTCTACCAGAAGTGGGGGTGAGGCTCAGGCCTCGGTGGCTGATCACAGAATAGAATCATAGAATCTCTTTGGTTGGAAAGGACCTTTAAGATCATCGAGTCCAACCGTTAACCCAACACTGCCAAGGCCACCACTAACCCATGTCCCTCAGCACCAATCATGGTGACTCCACCACTGCCCTGGGCAGCCTGTTCCAGTGCTTGACAACCCTTTTGGTGAAGAAATTGTTCCCCATATCCAATCTAAACCTCCCCTGGCACAACTTGAGGCCGTTTCCTCTTGTCCTATCACTTGTTACCTGGGAGAACAGACCGACTCTCACCCCGCTAGGCCTTCCTTTCAGGCAGTTGTAGAGAGCGAGAAGGTCTCTCCTCAGCCTCCTTTTCTCCAGGCTAAACCCCCCCAGGTCCCTCAGCCGCTCCTCATCACACTTGTGCTCCAGACCCTTCACCAGCTTCGTTGCCCTTCTCTGGACTCGCTCCAGCGTGTCTTTCTTGTAGTGAGGGGCCCAAAACTGAATACTCTCATGCAGCCTGTGTTCTTGGCAGAGCGGAGAGTAGGTGCCATCCTGAGTTTCTCCCCAGGGTTGACTCTGAACAACATTGGAGTGGGGATATTAACTTATGAGTTTCCTTTCCCAGACCTCACAATTCCAGAGGATTTTTCATAACTTGACTGTTGAGAACAGTTTGTATTTTTATATTCTGAAGGCTCAGCCTTGCAGATGATCCCTGAGATCACTTCCTTTCCTGGAGCCTGTGGGGATGGCTCTCCACTGGGCTAGCTCTTGAGGTGAACCTGTCATATGAACCATATGTCTATGGACATACTGCAAATCTGAGGTAAAGGCAACAGCAATGATCCATGCGTTCCACCAGACCATGGCCTGTTTCAGCTTTGCTCAGCGATGTCTCTGTCATTGCAAGAGCACCACGTGAGCTTTGAGGCATTCAGAAATGCTGCTGCACTTTGCAGAGTGTTGTTAATGTGATTAGTTTTCTGCAAATGAGCCCAGGACCCAGCTCCGAGTGATAATGAGAGTTCAGGCTACTGCTGGGTAAGGGCCTGCCATTGCCTGTGTGCTTTGATTGCATTTGAATTTTTTTGTCTTGTGTGTTGTAGTGTAACAGTTGTCTAAATTACTTCATCTAAGCTGTGTTTTTCTGCCATGCCCCGGCTGGTGATACGTGAGAAGCAGAGGTTTCCCGTGTGCTCCAGAATGCATTCCTCAATCACAGTTGATGCCAGTGTGTAAGATGGTGTGTTAAATTTCAGCTTGCTGTCTGTAGCATTCTCCCTTTTCTGAGAGAGCTCAGAAGTAATTTTGTCTTTTCAGAAAACCATGACTCAGGAGAATTGGACAGATCATGTTCAGGTGAGTATGGATTTCCCTTTCCCATTTTCTCAGGGTTATTTGCTTGGAGATTATTTTAAGATGTTCAGAATATCCAGCTCTGGATATTGTAGTCTACTAATTTTGTACTTTCTCATAACTTTGTAAGCATATAGCAAAATTGTACATGCAGGGAAGAGCAAGGAAGAAAATTTATATTTAAATTCCTGTTATGTCTTTAAAAATGCCCTAGTTTGGCTGGAGCATTTAGATAAGATTATCAAGTACATTCTTTTAGGTTTATGCTCTTATTTGTAAGTGAACACTACAAATATTTATGTTGATTGATTATAAGGAGGAGGGAAAAGAGAGTTCTCCTCAGGCAGCTAACAAGGTGTGTGAGTAAATCAGGACAAATGTTAGATTCCCTGTGCATGCTCCACTCTGATCATTTTCCAGCAGGTTTGGTAGGTGGCCGTTAGATATTGTTACTGCTACATCTTGTGCTGTTGGACACAAGTAATTTTAATAACACAGGAAGAAGGGTAGCAGTATTTTTTTTTCTTGGTGTATAAACAGGAGAGTTCAGGCAACCATGTTTTGGCCTGATGCTACAATAAATACATATGTGACAATGAAATATCAAGAAATTCCATGGTGACACACCATTAGCGTGTGTCACACCATTTATGTGTCCATGATATCCCTATGGAATTGCAACCTCATGGTGAGTGTTTGCTCCTTTTCTGTAACTCCTCTCAGTTTGAATTCTGCAGCCATTAGGGATTTCTGACCATGGGCTGGAGTCTTCCTTTGAAAATCCTTTGAATGGTCAGCGTGGGCCTCTGGTGGTAACAGGCCAGTCTGATGACTAAGGATCTCATGCATTTGAGATCTTAGGCACTGTGTGTATACACCAGCAAAATTACTTTTAAACATGAGATGTTTCTTCTCTCTTTCATGGGTCAGCAGGAAAAAGAATGATTCAAAAGGCATGAGGATGTGTTTTTTAAGACAGAGATCATTGATAAAATGCCCAGCAGCGCTTCATGGCAACTGTTAAAAACCTACTGAGTGTTTTCAGTGGTGAATATTTAACTTCTTTGTGTAGTTTATCATACCCATGTGAGAGGCCAGATTCTGTGAGGAAAGGAAGGGGTCTTGCCTCTTGATCTCAGTGATCTTATCCAGTGAAAGAACTTTTCAGGGTTCCCTTTGGTTCTCACAAGCTTAAAGGCCAGCGCAAGCGCTGGTGCCTTGCTGGATCAAGACCTGAGATGGGATTAGCCATGAACCTGTAGCAGACATCTTTGCCACAAGTTCTGGATGTACTTTGGTGTATGCAGTGAAGGGGTTTCTGTTGATGCTATGGTGGATAGTGGGAAAAACCTCCCAGTTATACACAATTGCAGATCGTGTCAATCACTTGGGGAGACAGGAGCCTTGAGAAGTGTTCAAGGCCAGGTTAGACAGGGCTTTGGACAACCTGGTCTGGTGGAAAGGTGTCCCTGCTTGTAACAGGGGGGTTGGAATTAGGGGATCTTTAAGGTCCCTTCCAACCCAAACCACTCTGTGATTCTATGAATATCTATTCATATTCATCTATTCATATCTGCTCTCTGAAGAGCACTTGTTTGGTGCCTGGTAAGACAGCTCTCTGGAGAACTACACAGAGCTTGACTGCATGATGGACTATGGTAGAAGTTCATCTTTGCATTCCCAAAGTATTCCAAACTTTGTATTTTCTGCATGCTGCCAACTTATATTTTTGATAACTAGGTAATTATCACAAGAGTAGTGCTTAAACTTGCCTGTTATCAGTCCTGACTCAGTGCTATCAGAGATTACTGTCTTTGGCATCACTTTAAAGCGATCAGAATCTGTACCTGTGCATCTGGAGGAAACCAAAGTAATTGCATGTGCAGGTAGGCTTCTGCGTCACGCTGCTGGCAGCATGGCTGTGCTGAACAAAAGAGAAGTTACAATGGAGGAATCTCTGAGCAAGTTTTGTTTTTCAGTGCAAAAACTAAGCTTGTCCGGAACTTTATTGTTTTAGAAAGATTGGGCTTTACATGAGGGAAAGGTTCAACTTTCTACTCAGAGCTTTACCTATGACCTGACGTGTTTTGACCAAAAAAATCCATTAGGCTCCTTGTGGAGCTGGAGAGAGTTATTGTTTGTGTTGTACGTCACATTCATGTGTTTAGTTCAGGCTCACAGACAATTTGTATCTCCCAGGCTCTGCCTGGCGATGCAGTATTAAAGACACGTAGCGCTGGGTAGGAAGCAGAGGATGGGATGCAGTGTGACCTCTGGGTCACCTGAGGGAATGGGAACCAAAACTCCCAAGAGACTCCATAGCGGCAAACTCTGTCAGAATTTTTGGATAATGTTTTCAATTTTAAGCCATAGAATCACAGAGTGGTTTGGGCTGGAAGGGACCTTAAAGACCATCTAGTTCCAATCCCCTGCCATGGGCAGGGACACCTTCCACCAGACCAGGTTGCTCCAAGCCCCATCCAACCTGGCCTTGAACACTGCCAGGGAGGGGGCAGCCACAGCTTCTCTGGGCAACCCGGGCCACTGTCTCACAGTGAAGAATAAGAAGTTGAAATTCTTCATGGGTTTAAAGCCCATTTTTGCTTAATTCTGTGCTGCAGACATAACAAAAGACTTAAAGATATCGAGAGCCCTGGTGAAAGTGGTGTCTCTCCTTGTTCAGTGGTGCTGACCACGTCACGTTTGGTATGGTGGGCGATAGACATTTCTGGGCTGGTATTTCTTTTTGTTCGCCCTGAGCAGTACAAGTACAGAATTTTCCTGTTCCTACCCTGTGGCATGAGTTGAAGGTGCGATCTTGACTGCTCCTACAAAAGGCAGAAACTCGGTAGTTAATTGTGGGGCCAACAGAACCTGTTTCCAGCCCTGTAGCAAACTGGTTTTGCCCCCTCTGCCTTGCCAGCGCCCGCGATGCCAATCTGCTGTCCAGGCTCTGGCTGCGCAGGCAGGGATGGCAGGCAGAGGAGGCAGGAGGGGAAAGCAAAGGGATCAAAACGTCTTCATACCCTAGGGAAACTGCCCGCATCACAACTGCCTGTTGGCAAGCCTGGGTAGCCCAGGAGGAGAGCTACCGTTTGTGTCATCTTCCCCAAGCAGAGATACCTGGAGGGCAGAGGGAGGGGACGAGTACTCTTCTTGCACAGTGCCAGCTGCATCGCTATTCATTAGCTTGCCTAACTGATTCTGAGCTGGAGAGTGCCTGTCTTCACAAGCAGAGGGGAAGGTGTGTAGGATATTGATGGTAGATAGGCACGAAAAAAAGAGGCAGGGCATGAGCCAATTGACTGCTTTGCTGCATGCCCTTCTGCTTCCATTTTTGCATGCTTCGTATTTTTTGTAGCTTTAATCAGCTGCATTAAGATGGTAGAATTGGGTCGAGCAACCACAGAACAGCCGATATATGACACTGATGAGATGTGTTCAGGAAGGGTCATCCTGCCAGTGACTGCAGAGAGCACTCGGCCAGCAGCAAGAGGAGCTTATTGAAAGCTGATGTTTCCCTGCAAATTCTGCAGGACAAAATCACTTTGAGGCTAAAAAGCATGTAAGGTGTTTTTCAATCATGTGCCAAGCTTTCAAAAAGTGAACACACATGGAACAATAATATCTATGATGAGCAGAGTAGAGAAGCAACTCTGTACCAGTGGTTTAGATGTCAGATAGCATCTGAGATACTTGCATGAGGTTGGCAATATGACATGGGACCTACCAGGGAGCACTCCCTTCTTGGGTGGCAGCTGGAGCCTGAGGACATCTCAAATAGCACCAGACACCTGTGTTTTGGTGACCTGGAATTCTCCTGATTTAACAGAGGGCTTGGGAATAGGAGAGTCTGGTATTTTGCAGCACCGAGCTTTAAGATCCCTTCCAACCCAAACTAGTCTGTGATTCTATGACTGCAGAAGAGCTCACCAGTTGGTACAGTTTAAAATGTTATCTCAGGGTACTTTGGCCCAAGAAGTATGTGAGTTTATTTGGACTTCCTGCTATGAAATTCCTTCTCCCGTGGAGCAGAACCGGGTGCCAGTGCACAGCAATGTAGCTCTTCATTTGGGGCAATAACTAGAATAAGCGTTGGGCAGGGTTAAAACCAGTTAGTTTATTTAGGACTGTCAGTGTTATAATCACCTGTTTTACAAGGTGTCTGGGACAGTGAAGTGGTAGCAATGGTACTTCCACTTTTATGGACCTTGAGCCAAAGCACCTTTTGTTGCTAAATCAAAAAATCAAAATGTGCTAGTGTTTGCACGGTGGAAACTGTTCCGTACTTTCTCAAATGTAAAAATCTTAAACCCTTCCAAAACTAATGCTCAGAAAAAGCTCTGGTGTTTGAAAAGATGTTCCTTGTTCTTTGGGCACTCATCATGAGCTGCAGCTCATCAGCCAGCCCTTTTGCCATCCAGTGGTTGCAACCACTCTGCCCTTCATTTCGGTGTGTGCCACTTGATAGAAGGGTACGGGGATACAATGCCTGGAAAAGCGGCCCTTCGTTTTTTTTTCAGGCCCCTGTTTTGCAGCTATTCTGTCTGCTCTGGTCTTGCATGAGAATGAAGCAGATGAACCCTGGATCCAGCTGTTCACCGTGTTCAGCGCTGGGAGAGGTTGCAGCTAATCTCCTCTCCTTCTCCAGCTGTGGCAATGAGATAACTTATTTATTTTAAAATTTCTGACCATGAAAATCAAACACTGTGCCAGCTCGTTCTCTGGGTGACCAGGGGTGAGATGCTGGTAATTCATAGCAAATGTATAACTCCAGTTCCACTAAAATTCTAGGGTTGTTATGCTATTTTGCAGATAATATTCAGAAATCTGCCCAAACAGAAGGTATAAAAGTGCCCCCCTTTATGTAAAATACATTTGAAAAACTTTGACAATTCGTAGTCTTTAATAAGTGTAAATTATCTTACACTACAGCAAGGAGTTGATGTAATCTTATTTATTTAACCATTTAATTTCTAAATGGCAAACATTCTCAATGACTGATGCCAAGATCCTAGTGCGCTCTTTTTGTACACGACCATTTTGACCTCAATTAAAGTGTAACTACCTCTGGAATAAAATGTAATAGCAGTTATGCTGAAGGACGTAATTTTTAAGGGGAATTTAAAGGGCAGAATGCAATTATTTTTTTTTAAAGTTTTTGTGGCCAGAACACCTGGCCAGTAATCCTGCTCTGGGGAATCTTTAATAAGGGCAAGAGGTCAGAAAAGCCACTTTGCAAATATCCACATCTAGTGTCCTTCCCCAGGATTCCTGAGCTTAGGCAAACTTTTAAATTGGCTCGAGATTGTTTTGAGTACAGCAACATCCCCATAGTGTGAGGAACTTAATATCTGTGGGGAATTAAGCAATCTGCACAACGCAAATGGGAATGATATTCAGAAGGTGATTAATAAATGACATGTCTTTCGGTATAAGTCTGCATGTCAAATTACCTTTCGCTCTGTGTTCGAGCAAGCTGTTTATTCAGGGATATAATGGATTTCATCACTCAGACGTCAAATCTAGACTGGCTGTTTTCCTGGAAGGTAGAAACCAGAACTAGTTTAACCAGCCGTTGTGTGGAGTCCCTTGCTAGTATTTATGGCCTCTTTTTTAGCAGGAAATTAGAACCAGTGGGTGATTGTTTTTGTTCCTTCTGGCCTTAAAGGTCTCAGGGGAGGGATCATCAGCTGAAATAAATTTTCATGGTTCTACTAGTGTTGCTTGGGTTGAGGTGGTGCTTGGGCTGAGGAGCTGTCCCACTTGAGCGCGGGTAGCCCCGACTATGGGAGTGTATATAAATATGCAGGAGCTACTCCTTGTCTCTCTTTTGCCCGCAGTTTGCCTGTTCAGCTATCTGCAAAACAACTGCATTTATCTTTTCACAACTTTAGGCAGCTTCTTAACAGCTGCTGTTTAAAAAAAGAGATTTTTTTTTTTTCCTTTTCACTTTTGCAAAATAGATGGTATTTAGACCTGGACCAGTGACAGGTTTAAGATCTGGTATCTGCCTTGTGAAGCCAGGACTGAGGGAATTGCTTTATATCAGTTGAGAACTGGCAGTCCTCCTTCCCCCAGTGTCCACTTGTTGCTCCCATTGCTCCTTTCATTCCTCTTCCTGCGTTTTGTCCCCTGTTCAGGGACAGACCAGAAACTCAGCGGTGGTGGGAGGGCTTTGGCAATCCCTTTGCTTTCGCCCCGTGCCTTTTTCTTTCGATTTACTATTCTTGTTGGAGGTCTCTGGGGAGAACATATAGCCACAATGTGATGTAAAAGTATATAGTACCTAAGGGAATATTAAACTATGGAAAAACTGGACAATAAAAGTAGCAGGCAAAGTATAGATTTCCTTCTGTTTTTCAGTTTGGTTTGTAAACGGTGTCATACATTTATTGATAGCTGAAATAACATCAGAGTTGCGAAGCAAAAGGACTTACTGATAGGGCTGATGCAGAAAACAGGCACATCTGTGACTGTCTCAGGAAAAGCATAACGTCATGCTTCAGTTACGTTCTGCTTTCTGGATAGAGAGCAGTAAAATATGCATCTGTACTAATGAAGTTAGCACTGTTGGTCTAAAAGAAATGGGAACTTCTCATTTAACAAACCCACAGCTGTTGTGGGAGAAATACATGGGAAAAGCCAAGCATCCAGTGTGTTCCGTGCCTTACTGTCTAAAGAAAAGTCTATCAGAGGATGATGTATACAGTTAGATGTAAATACCTCCATGTACCTCCTGCATGGCTTAGAGAGGATTATTTTCTGTAAGACCTGGAGGACTGGTGTGCCTAATGATAATTATGGTAATTTTATTTATAACAAATCCAGCCATTTCTAGATAAACAAATTGTGGTTAAGCACAAACATACTAACGAGTTCTGGTGGAATTTTACAGTAGGTACAAAGAAGCTAAGAAAAACTGCTGTTGTTTTCTGTATTATCTACCAAATTGTCAATAATGTCAAAAACACTTTAAAAAATCAGCCAAGAATTTCTCTGGAGTGATGGAAAATGTGTTTGCTCAATAACTTTGGAAAAGCAGCTCATGTTTACTGAAGTGTGGATCTACAGGGCCAATTTCTGGGGATCCAGCAGAAGCTTATGGGAGCTGGGTGTCTGTCTTCTGCTTCAGTGGGGTATTAACAAGTAATTCCTTTGAAAGCTCAGAACCTCAGTTTTAAAAGTTGTGGCCTAATAGCCTTTATGTGCAGACATATTAAGTACTGGAGAGTAAAGAAAGGAAACTGGAGAGAGCACACTGGGGAAAAAAAATCTCCTTTAAATTGTTTTGGGATGTTAGAGATGCTTTCTGACCTTAAACCCCCTGCAACCAGACAGGGCTAGCTTGCTGCTAAGCAGTAGAATTACATTTCTGTCACTAGCAGGCATTCATTCAAAAGCACAACTTCATCAGAAAGAGATTTGGTATGGTATAAAAAAGAGGCTAATTGGCTTACGGCTGTAGGTTGAGAGGTCAGTATTAGATTAAAGAGTTAAGAGCATCAGCCAGCGGTTAGACTGAACTGATGGGCCCTGGTGGCATGTTTAATTCAGCCAAAGGGGAGAAGCATCTTAGAAGTAGGAAACAATATAGGAAGGACAATAATCCAAAACCTTATAGGAATATGTGGAATATGCAAGGTCCTTAAAAGCTACGTCAGGAGGTTAATACAGTCATTTCCAGGAAACCTGTTACTGACTCCAAACTGCATCAGCTGTAGGATTGTGAACTGCAAAGTAAAAAATGGGGACAGCCTCACTTAAAAAATCCTCGTGTTCCTTTTGCTCTAAGACAAAGGGAACCATATCAAGAGCCCTGACGTTGGCCTCTCCAGCAGAACTAGGGAAAGGCGAAGAGGAGGATGGACACAGGGCTTGGCTGCTAGCACAGAAGGAGAGGGTGCGTTCACTGCTTTTTAAAAGTGTGAAGCAAATAGGTCATCAGCAGGGCTCTGCACGTGTTCTGTTTGTGAGTGGGAGACAGCTCTTATTTGCAGCTCTGTGGCATGAGATAACGCGATACTCTTGCCCTGTGGTAGTTTCTGCGTGCTCGGGGATGTGCAGATGTAGGGGGCTACATTAAAGCCTTGTGCATATTCACACACGTGCACAGATCTGCTCTTCTGTTCTTACCCAGCCAGCAGTAAAACTACCCAGTCATTCAATAATCATCCCAGATTATTTAAACCCCTGTAATCGATTGGTACCTGTCTGAGTGCTTCCACAGATAGATCTTGGATTCTAAAAGCCTGTGCAAATCAGCTGCCTTGCACAAAGATGGTCGGGCTATTTGCAATTGAGAGTTTGGCTGTATTATACTTTTAGGCGAGATTAGTTCACCAGTTCCCTGCCAAGAAGAGAACCACATAAACAGAGGATTGTTTAGAAACAAAAAAAGTTCCTCTTGACAGAGAAGTCAAGTAAATGGGAAGAAACAGGAAACTAATCTTTCCTTGTTCTCTCTGAAAGAATGCATATCTCTGAGGAATGTCGTAATTATGGATTTAGGAAATCAGTCCAATATGCCAGGGTGTGAATTTCAGAGTTCATTCAGTCAACCCTCTCAAGCATTTCTCCTTCAGAACAAAATACACCAGGAGTTTAAATGTACCAAAAGAGATTAAAGGAGAGAAAAATCTGCTGCCAAGCTTTGCTTTTGGTAAAGATCCTGCGGATACTTATTACTGCTTTGACTATGAGCCAGGTGAGGTTTGTGCCTGGTAAAATAGAAATAAGTGGTAACCCCTGTTTTTCCTGTGGGCATCTCTTTTTCATAGACTAATGATGGGAAGAGTTAGTGCTCCTGAGCAAGCATTCCGTCATCAAGATTTTTGCTTATTCATTTTGAAGACTTTAGTAAATAGAAAAATGTCCCCTGCTGGGAAAGCCACATGAGCGTGTTCTGAGAGAGAAAGGAACCTAAAACCAAGTTCCTAACTATTGTGAAGGAAGCCTGGGCTGGAACAGATCCCTAAGCAGAGCAGAGCTGGGGAGAGTGCTAGGTGTGAATACAAGGCACAGCAAGGCTCAGGAAGGTAAATGAAACAGCCCACGGTGAGCATTGCTGAGGAGCTCCAGCATGGCCTGGAGAAGGGCTTTCAAAGGCAGGTCAGGAGCTCTCAGAAACCTGCTTAGAAGCAGCAGTGGAGAAGAGACCCAAGAAGTCTGATGTCAGTGAAGCTCATGGCTGAGTTAAAACAAAAGCAAAGCAATTAGCTTGCTACTTCTGTTCTTTGGCAATGAACACGGGAGATTTTAGGTTAATTCCACTTCAGAGATTACAGGCATTTTAATTAAAGTAGTGATACAGGTGAGAACCTGGAGCTCTTTGATGACCAGTCCTTCATGCAGCTACTCCCCAAGAAAAGTGCAGATTTGAGGGGTATTGCTGTACATCAGGAATAAGTGTGGGCAGAGCAACATTGCAGCCTGGTATCGGAGGACTCCTATAGAAGGCTGTTAAAATACATCCAGAGACAGGACTAAGTAACAGGAGATGCCTGCTTTGCTGCTTGACCTCATAACTTGGAATTTGACCTAAGCAGGGAGAATGGAGTAGGGAGAGAATGAGAAAGAGATTTCTGAGGCTCTTCCCCTGTCTGCAGATCCTTCCTCCTGAAAAGTCTGCATTGACCGTGTGGAGCTGACACAGGCTGGACCCGAGCAGGAAATCCTCCCGCCCCGCTGGGGAGTAAATGTGCTGGAATTCCACAACTTTTTGGAAAAAGGAAGGTGGAGCTTTCAAATTCTTACTCTGTATGTGACTGGGTATGGGAACATTTCATTGAGTGTTTGGTTGGGTTAATTGTATACTGGTTTGGCTCGTTGGGGTTGTTATTAGGGTCATCCAAAACAAATGGGAAGGTGTCATGGTGGCTTCAGCTCACGTATATCCTGACAAACCGATGAAGTGTAACCCTGCGAGCTCATTTAGCAGCAGCAGTGGAGACACAGCAGCAGTGGTTTTGTTCCTGCAGGCTCTTCCTCTTGACACATGTGCAGCCCTCGCAGCCCTGTAGTGAAGCAGTGCTTTCATTCTCTGTTCCTGACCCGCAATGCTGTCACGCTCTGGCAGCGTGCGGCTGTCCCTGCGGTCCCTTGCGGTGCTTTTGTAGCTGGAGTGGAGTTCCTGCAGATAGATCCTATAGTATGAATGGATGTCATACACTTCTGCTAAGTTGGAGTTTGGAATAATCACGTTTGATGGTAATCCTTCAGGCAGCCTCCTGGCTTAGCAGAAAGTCGTGTTTTCCTCGTACGGGCTTCCATGCTTCAAGATGCAAACTGAAACAGAGTTATGAAATGGTGACTTTTGTAGCAAGTTGATGAAAGTGCTTGGCAATTGTGTAAGCCTGAGGAGTTGTGTTGGGTCATGTGAGGGCCAGGCTCAGTGAACCTCAGTAGCAGTGCAGGTCACCTAATGTGCGGTGTATGATGGGAGCCTTCACTTTCTTAAACGGGAGAGCACAATTTGCCATTAGCGATGCTTTGTTCGTGTGTGTGTGTGACATAATGACAAAAGGCGGATAGATAAATGCTACTTCAAAATACACTGGGAAGATAAGGGTTGCCAGTTTGTCTTCAATGCACTGTGTTATTGGACTTAGACAAAGCAGCTACTGTGATAAGTAACATACTACTTTGTGCTCTGAGAGTTTGGCCAATTTCCCCATCCTCATTCATCTTCAGTCTTGCCAAGTGCTGGAATGCTCCCAGCAAATATCTCCAGCCTGCCATCGTGGGACCAAGAGGTGTGAGAAATCTGGAAGCATATCAAAACTGTGGGGCTTATGTATTCAGAACAAGTCCTTGGTCCTTTGCTGATCTCTGGGATGAATAATATTCAGTAACTCTGGGACCAGGGTTAGGTTAGAATTCAGAAGACGCCTCTGTAGTGACTGTGAGAAAGGGATTTTGGGGAGAAGCACAGACCCTCAGGACAGACTTCACACTGAAGTGAAGGAAAAAGAAATTATATCTTAAAAAGCAAGTAGGGTAAGGTTATCTTAGTCTATTTGTTAAGGAATTGTATGTTTGTTTTTTATGGATAGCATGCAATTATTTCTCTCTGCAGACAAAGGTTATTTTAATAGTGTTAGCCTGAGTCTATAGCTCATTAAAGACATACATCTGTGACATTCCCTGAACAAGTCCTGGAGGGGAGAACAAGTATTGCAGGTGAATGCACCCTGATTTTGTGTATCAGCATACCTGGAGCTGTTGTGGAATGTCGTTGAGGAAAATGAGTTAATTATGGGTTAAAATAAAAAGAAAAGTTCTGATCTTCCCGCTGGGAAAGTCCCCAAGGTGTCAGGCTACGCCTACACTGCTAAACAAGACCGTGGACTGATCCGTGGCCTGAAGACAAGTGACACTGGTGGCTGACTCCCTCCTACCAATGCAGCCTCGGGCTGCCTTCCCTCCTGGGAGATTTGTCTGAAATCCCCAGTGACAGGAGCGGAGGGACAGGATCCGTTCGGTAATGCCATGCTGCAGGCACAGCAGTGCTGGCTGATCAGACAGTAAAAGCCACTTTTTCAGGACAGCGTTTAAGTGGCTGCGTTTGTGTGCTGGTGGGTAATGTGAGTCAGTGTCAGTGCTGAGCTTTACTGTCTTACGGAGGTATCGTGGTGCCCTCTTTAGTAAATCCTCCCGTGTCCCGAAGCACCTGGGGGGTTGCGTGCCTGACTGCTCACTGGGACAGTTAGGAGCAATGTTGTTGCAGAGTATTACACCATCTCCCTTAAACCTCATTTTCTGTCTGGGCTGGTGCCTCCTCCAGCCAAGAAACATTGATATCCATGTTCTGGACAATTACTGAAGTGAAATCTGGTAACGATTGTGTCAGATCCACTGAAGTAAAATGTTGTGTGCAGAGCCTTTCATCTCTGAAGTCGGAAGTGGCATGTGCCCTGGGAAGTGGAGCCATTGCCAGCAGACAGTTTATCTGTTAGGTGGCTCTGTGAGTTGGGTGAAGGCTGCATGAAGGATGTCCAAGGCTATGTTTGAAACAATGTCTCAAGCTCTTGCTAAATATTCTTTGACAAAACTCTGTCTTCAGATCCGACTTTGAAAGCAGAGTTCCTTCTTTACCTCTGCTATATACCTTCTCCAATCTGTGGCAGTATGAGCAGATTTTGGAGACATGATGACTTCATCTGGCAAAGATGAATGATTTCCCTCAGGGGCTGCCTGACAGAAATTTGGAAGGAATCCCAATGCAGGAAATGTGTTTGGATGTCTGTGTAGTATTGTTGAGCATGATCAGGACCATCCTGTATTCTGGGTAGATGAGATCTTGGGTGTTCTTTGCCCCGGAGGTGCTTGGAACTTGAAAGCAGCAGTCGCTGCAAGAAGCCGCCTGTCTGTGTGGAGACGAGTCTCGGTGCTGGGGAACGCACAGCAGTGCTGATCACAGAATCGGAGGCTAATTTCAGTTTGAAAGAGCCTGTGGAGGCCTCTTCTCTCCTCTCCTGCTCAAAGCAGGTCCAACTTAGGCTAGGTGTCAGAAGGCCCTGCCTAGTTCCACAGCCTGTCTAGACCCATTGCAGTGTTTAGCCTCTCTCACTGTCACTTTTTTTTTTCCTTTAAGCTTGGCTGGAATTTCTGGAAGGATCTGACTCTATCTTCTCGGTGATCCCCCATAATAAAATTGAAGACAGCGATTATATTCACCCATATCCCCCAACTCAGCCTTCCCTAGGCTGAAAAAGCCCTGCTCCCTCAGCCTCTCCTTCTACATCAAGTGCTCCAACCCACTAGCCATCTCAGTGGCTCTTTACTCAACCCTCTCCTATTTTTCAGCATCTCTTTTACACTGGGATGCCAAAACTGGGCACCGTGTCCAGGTGTGGTACCACAAGTGCAGAACAGAGAGGAGTAATCACTTCCCTCAACTTGCTGGCTGAAATGCAGCTGGCTGGGAAGTCAGCTGGGTGAATTTTAACAGATGAGCTATATGTTTTTTATCTTCTTGCTGCCATTTGGTAGTGGTGTCTGGACTTCTGAAGGAGAAATTGCGTTGGCAAGACTGTGAGCTGCAGAGAGAAAAATGGAGCCAGATGCGTCTCGTCACACAAATTGTCCTAGCTACTCATCACAAGCTAGAGCTTCACTCAGGTTGCCCGGGAACAATAAGCTCCTTGTGAGGAGTCCCAATACAGCGGCAAGTTGGCTTTAAAGAGTTGCCTTTGCCTTGATCCATTCAAGTGATATCGTAAGTTAGACTCCTCTGAATTGCCTTTGGGAAGAGCTCATTGCATGAGGAGACTGGGAAGCCGAGTCTCCTGCTTCACAAAGCTGAAGCTAGGTAGTGTGAGCATGCCCCAGGGAGCCACATTGCCAAAGCTTTGTTGAAAGAGAGAAGAAAGACCACTTCCCCGCCATTGATGTGGTAATGGCCTCCAGAACACTGAAGTGTGGCTCCGTCAATGACGCACTGATTGCTATCTGAAAGTCAGTCTTCTGGGATATGAATGGAGGCTATGTTGTTCTTCTTCGGTTCGTAAATTAGTGCATCTGAGTAGCCAGTGCCCGTGAGCGAGAGAACAGCTCAAGTGGTGAGAAAGCACAGCTTTCTCATGCTTCTGTCTTTGTGCGTTGGCTGTGGGTGAGTGGCCTGCTGCTTTCACTAGAAACCCTGTTCAGAAGTGAGTGTGGGTGATCTTTTATCTGAGTGCCATCTCTGTAGGCTGTACAGAAGTCGGGATCCCCCTTCTCTCACAGAACAGGCTGTGCCCCTGGTCTGAGCTGGTGCTGAGGGTCCCAGCTCCAATCTCATGCATAAAGGACTTCCCTTCGATCCAATACTACTGGTGACCGACTACTGCAGCATCTCTCCGTATAGTACGAATAATGCTAACTTCAAAACAGAAATCTCAAGCACAAATTAAATAAAGTAACAATGAAACTAACACAGCAGGATGTTTCACCCAAAGGGTTGTCAAGCACTGGCACAAGCTGCCCAGGGCAGTAGTGGAGTCCCCATCCCTAGAGGGATTTAAAAGCCATGTAGATGTGGTGCTGAGGGACTTGGGTTAGTGGTGGGCTTGGCAGTGCTGGGTTAATGGTTGGACTCGATGATCTTAAAGGTCCTTTCCAACCAAAACGGTTCTATGATTCTATGTACCAGGGAATCTTTAAACAAAGATTAAACACACTGTCTGTGCAGTACCTGCAGCACCACGGGGAATTTAGAAATGCTGTTTGTGTCCTCCACTGCTTATGGTGGTTTTGTCCTTTCAAAGTCCAGGTTTCTTTTTCCCCATTTAAAGTTGCTGGCTCTAAAATATTCTACTTGACATTTTCTTTACACTAACAGGATTTTTTTTTTTTTGTTTATTCTGGAAGCACTTGAGAACAGGGGAAACTGGCCAAGACATTCAAAAGTTCAATTAAAATCTGACTCTGCAAATAGCCAGTGTCACTGGCGTGAATAACTTCACCCTCTGGTAAAAGATACTGAGGGAAAGCGGAGAATCGCATCGGGCAGAAATACAACTTAACACATACAGATAAAAGTAATTCTAGGGTTGGCTAGGGTGACTTCCAAAGGAGATATTGGATATTTGGATCCAAAATTATTGATAACAACGGAGGAATCACTGATGCTGTGGGTTAAGATCGGGACATTCCTAAGGTTGCTCTGTGCTGGCGGTTGTGAGCTTTGTAAAGCATTCGGCTGGGTGAGAACAGGATTTACGGGTAGGCAATCTGCAGCACTCGTTTTGGAAAGCTTTAATCATGGGTTATTGGTGGTGTCAGGAGTTTTTGTGTGCGCCTATGGATTAAAGAAGGTATGATATGTCTAGAATTCAGAGAGGGATGTAAACAAGCCTCATGGTATATATAATCTTTTCCTGCTCGGAGGTGTCGCTGATGTTGATCAGAACAACTGTGCCAGTTTCCTCTTGAAAAGTGTTCATTTACTGAAAACAAAATACATGAAATGTCATCCCTAGTGAACCGTTTGTCTCCGCATCTGTGCCCACATCTTCTGGGGCCAAAGTTTCCACATTCTTGCTTCTTGCAAAGCTGTTGCGGTGGAGGCCTTTCCCCTTTATAGCAATGTTGGGGTTTTTTTTCAGTAAAACACAAACAAAGCTATTTTCCATTTCAGAATGCAAGATGTAATATCTCTGGAGAGATTAACCTTCTTTCCAGAGTTGTTTTTGTGGTTGAAGGAATAAATCTGTTATCGTTAAAATTAAAAAAAAATCTGCACCTCATTATTTCCAGAAATAAAGCTGACATAATGAGATTTATTAAGAATAGACTCTGGGTGAACTGAAGAGACATCCAACCTCAAAGACTTTGTGTTCTAGAAAAAAAGGCAAAAAGACAATAGGATGGACACAGGGGAAGCTAGACGAGGGAATTGCTCTGTGATGTTAATAAGAAAATATGTTCTTTTTGAGAAGGACTCTGAGAAGTGGCTTGGCGAATGCGACAAGAGGAGTTACTCAAACCCCCTTCGTGTGTTAGGTGCTTGGCTGAGCTCAGTTGCATGAGGCAGAGATGTGGGAGATGCACGAAGTATCAGGACTGGCACGGCCAAGAGGAAAGATTTGGGAGGAAAAGTAGAGGGCAAGCAGCGTTAGCAGGATAGCTTATCCTTCCCTGCTCTGCCCCTTCCCTCGGTTCCCTCTCCTGCTCTTCTCCCGTAACCGAGCCCCTGGTTAGCTGCCGGACCCCCGTCCAGCTGACACTTGTTCCTTGCTGTGCCACCAGCCTCCTTGGAGCAGCAGTAAAAATATTCCTCCACATATCCAGGAGAAGAAATGTGGTTTGGCGTTTGGCAAAGTCACAGGGGTGCAGACTTAGTGCTGAGGCAGCAGTTTTAAGAGCAGGCTGGCTTCTTGTGTGCACTACCTGCGATGCCAGATTTCTCTGTGGCTTTTCTTCCAAGTCTACCCCCTTCTGCACCTCTGGGATGGGTCATTCTTTTTTTCTTTTTTTGCTTTCTTTTTTCCTTCCCTTTTACCTTGGGGCCATCAACAGGTTTGTTTCCTGATCTCTGTGCAGGGTGTCTGCTTTGAAGACAACTTCTCACCTTTTAGTTACTGAAAGAATGTGAGGAATGAGGCCCCATGGCCCCAGCCTACCACCCAGCCGGGCTGTGTTTGTACATGCAGTGGAGAGAGAGCAAGGTGCCTGCAGTCCCTGGGAGCAGACTCTGACCATGCAAGCGCTGCTCAGTGGGCAGCGAAGGAGAGATGGCGGTGGCATGTGTGCATAAGTGCGTATCTGAGCATTTCACTACACTGAAAAGTACTCGTTGGTAGAGCCAGCAGCAATACAGCCATATAGCTGCAGATCCTGATCCACCCGATCACTGGTTCTGATTTTGCTTAATATAATCAGTATCTGAAGAAATAGTTATCAGTCAGGCTCAATGGCATTATTTTGCCCTGGTTTCTCTTTGCTGCACGTGCAAAGTGATATCCCCTGAACAAACAGCCATGCTGTCAAGGGGACCCAAGTACCCTGATGAGCTCTCAGTTAAAATACATGCTCTTCATCTCTTGGCAGGGAAATGCAGCACAGGGTTTGAACAAAATCCCTCCTGCGGTGGGGGGATTCTTGCTCCTTTCTGCATTTGTCCAGGATCCTCGAGGATGCTGTCTCCTGAGAGGGGGTAGAAACACCCATGATGGAAATTGCACTGACAATCTTCCTTCACCCTTGATTCCTTGCAGAGCACAGTTGGAGAGAATCGATGGCTTCAAGGGCATCTGATACAGCTGCTGATGAGTTACTGTGATGTGAACACAGCGGCAAGATGGGCGCAACGCTACAATTTGCCCAAGGAGATGCTACCTTGTGGAGTGGTTGATGAGCTTCAAAAGCTTCAGATCCAAGAGAGGTAAATACTCTGTTTCATGCCTTCTCAGTGTAGATTACTTATCACACAAGGGCCACGTATTTGCTTAAAATAATCTGCCATAGTGCTTCCTTGGAGAGATAATTTTGCAAAAACTTCCTCCATTTACTCAGATCACATCTTGCCTGTGTACGTGCTGCATTTGCTTTTCAGAAGCCTGGAAGTGTCTGTGAAAGGTACATTTTAAACTCACTCCTGCGTACTCAGAAGCCGTATGAGATTGCTTCATGCTGCAGAGGGGTCTTCAGACTCCCTCTGCCAGACCACCAGCGCAAATGAAATGATGTGGGTAGGATCTGAACATGCATTTATTTTACTGAGTTGATTACACATCTATCAAAGTTTTCTATATACTTTGTATCCCCCACTGTACTGTAATCTGATTTAGTGCCTTTTGGGAGACGTGTGGCCAAGAAAATAATTTTAATGTTCCTTTATTTTTTCTAATCGTATTTCTTTTCTTCCTCCTTTGACAGTTCTTAAGCCAGTTTTCATCCCAATATGTAATTTTTGCCTCATCCAAAGCTTTCAGAAGTAATGGGAATTTTTTGACATTTGGGATCAGATCCTAGAAGAGTCACATTAATTGAATTTGGGATCAAACTGGACTCTTGGGAACAAATTTACCAAGTGAGCTTAAGAAGCCTTTAGCCCCCTAATTAGTGTCTGTCCCTTTTTCTTCCTCTAATGCAATCCCAATAACACAGTGCCATGGTTCCTCTCCTGCTTTGGGACCCCCATGTTGTATGCAGCAGATTAGCCTACAGTAGCCACAGTTCCTCCCCTGATGGGAGTTTCATCCTGTTGTGTGACCTGATACAAGAGTACAAAGGCAGAGCTACAAAAAAAAAAAAAAAGAAAAATCCTTGTAATAAGAAGGATTCTTACAAGTCCTTGATTTTAAGTGCACAGAACTGTGCAAACAGCCCCAGTCAAGGATCTCTGTGAACCTGCTGGTGTAGGAGGAGCAGAGGGGAGGGATGGAGGGAAGAGGGCGGCCAGGTTCCGTGCTGTGTGTAGATAAAGCTGTGCGAAGTTGAGAAGAGGCCCATGTAGCCACCTAAACTGTTAGGAGCTGTGTGGTCCCCACAGATCTGGAGGTGTACCAGGGCTTTGTAGTTCTGGTTCTGGGTATTCTGTGCTGTGTCTCTTGGAGAAGACAGTCCTAAAATAATCCTTTTCATGCAACAATATCCCAGGCAGTTGCTGAGCTATGCTCTATGGAGGAAGAAAGGCTATATTTGAAAAATGACTCAATGCCAATGATTTGCTGAGCCCCAGTTGTGGTTGTAGGCAGGCGATTTGGGTGCTTCCTTTTACCTTATGTTCTTAGTGCAGGACTTCCCTCCTGGTGTCATATGGCAGCATTATGAACTCCAGCTAACAGTTAGGATCTGTCACTGGCTGCCTGGTTAATGCTGACCCCTCACTAGGGGATGAGGAGACCATTTTAAGAAGACTGAGCCTGAGACTAAGCGAGGTTACCTGCTCTAACAGGTTTATCATCAGTTTTGTTGTCTTCAACATTACAGCACATTTCCATCTCCTGGAAGAGGTGTTTCATAAAAAAACGCAGCTTTCATAACTAAAAATCATATTTTTGGAGCATAGATCGGACTAACTTGAATTGTGTAGAAGGTGAATGAGTACAGGGTGTATTATTATTTTTTAATACTGATGATGTTGAGGGGTTCTCAAAGATGGCCTTGGACAGCTCATGTGCTGAGCTTCACAGGTCTGAGCCTTCTCCTAGTGCAGATCTGCACTGATTTGTGTTCAAGCTCTATGTAACCTCGGGAAATACGACACAGAATCACCCTCGAAACACTGTCTCCAAAGGCCCACTTCTCCAAACAGCACATGGCTTTCTTGGAGCATAGGAAGCTCTTGTCTGTCTACGACATGCTTCTGCTCAGCTCTGATGCGTCGCTGGAGCTGCCCAACTCCTCCTTCCTGAAGCTGCACCAGCTGCCTGGTGGGAGCCAGAAGGTTTTTGCAGGAGATGTAATCCCTCAAAACACAAAGGGGTGGTTAACGGGAGTGTGACTTAGCCACAGACTCTATGCATCTAGGAAGATAAAAACCATTGCTACACCTCTGCTCCAGGAAGCCTGTGTCATGTAGGGGTGGAGTGAAGGCATGTGCATGGCTCTGCCATTCACGAGGAGATGTGACAGATGAGCAAAAGCCTTTGTGCCTCAGTTTACTCATCCAGTCATGATACCTGCTGCAGTAGCTGCTATAAAATCAGCAGGGCCGTGGAACCTAATAAAACAGTCTGTCTGCCTTATTTATTGAGCTAATAAAGCCGCAGGTTCCCAGAGAGGATGTTCACACTGCAGAGAGCAAGGTGGTACCAGCATATAAATGATATCATCTCTGCCACTGGTCACACCGCATGCAGCTCTGAACTCTGCAGGTGAGAATATTCCTGGAGACCTGAGACTGCACACCTTCATTAAATATTTTACATAAATATTGACTTCCCCATGCACACAAACCCACGGAAAAGAGTGTTTGTACAGTGAAAGCTGCTATGCTACAAAATTAGTCACACAGTCCCCTAAACACAAGGTTAGTAAATATTTTCTCAAATAACAAACCATTTCAAGTCTCTATGGGAAAGAGACTATCCAGATATTCATGATATGTCCAAAATAGCTGGATATTTTTTATTAGTTTCTTTCCTCTGATTGCATCATCTGGCTGAGACACCACAGCAATACGCTGACCTTCCAGTTACAAGGCCATCCCGAGACACTGCTGCATTTTGAAAAGAAAATGTGCTGTGTAAGATCCTGTTGTAGGAAAGCAGTTAGCTCATTTCTGCAGGCGTCTTCCCAGGGTACTGATACACAGATACTGAATTTCTTTGTGTGGTGCCATCTGAAACCCAAGTGGAGGGAGCAGCACAAGCAAGGTGCTTGGTCTGTGGGTTCAGCCAGCTGTTTTCCCTTAAATATAGAAGATTTTGAAACTTATTTCTGAACTTTTCTCATTTCATCCCTGTGCAATGTAGGACAAATGTTCTTGTGCACCCTATGTGGACATTATACAGGGAAGGGGAGGGAGGAGAAGAAGCTGGAGAGCAACAGGGAGGTCTGTGAAGCCTTCCCAAGCCATTGCACTATAAAAAGATGGGGCAGGTTCACCCGTTCCCAGCTGGTGGTGATCTTAGTGTGGAGAAGTCTGAGAGTCTCTTTCTGAACCAGTTTGTGCTGTGGGGAAGTGTGAAGCTCCTGTTTGGACACAGTGCTGGTCAGAGCTGACTCCTCTGTTATGTATTACACCGTGGGAGCTAGCAGACTTCCATGTTAACCTCGAGGGCAAAAAGCAGTAAATCTAAAATGTGTTATCTCTGAATGTGGGAACAGCTGCCCAACTTTGTCATCTGAGTTGTATCGGTTCTGGGAAAGAGAGCTGGGCATTGAGGACAGGGCTTCGGGCTCTAACTCCAGCAAGTGTTTTGCTTTGGGTGTTCTCTGCAGTGGGTACGGTGCATGTGCGTGGTGAGGTCTCGGATAGAGTGCCATTTCCATGGTAGGAATAAAGAGAGGATGAGTCAAGATGAAAGAGTCTGAGAGGGAAAGTGAGGAAAGGGAGAGGAAGAGAAAGAGTTGAGTGGCATGGGGAAAGAGAGGGCCAGGGTGAAAAAAGGGGCTTAAGACTTCCTGATGTTCCTCCAGTCCAGGATTTCCTCCCATTGCATAGCTTAAAGCTGTTGCATCTGGTTCTGTGCAGGGTAGAAGAGGCTGCAAAAGGAGATAATTATGATGAGAGGAAGAAGAAGGATTATTACCAGCTTCCTATTCCACGGGCAAATATTCATTTCCTGCAGACGTGGGAAGAGACACTGCCGTGCTGGGAAAAGGTGCTGCGGGTGAGTGTTACTCTGGTATTTACTTTGCAAGGTCAAGGAGCAGAAACTTCATAGCAGGCTGGTACGTGGAGTTGTATGTGGGCCACTGCCATGGGATGAGTCCTTCCCAAGTCAAGGACAGCTGCTTCCTTGAGGCTTGTCTGATCAGGGAACGCGTTGGGAATTGCTGTGCAAGGAAAGGTCCCTGCAGGGGTAGCTCGGGTGTGCTGTGAAGGTTACTTGTCTCTGTAGTATTTTGCACAGTAGCAAAGCGATGGAAAGGAAATGCTTGTGTTCTGGATAGGGACTGTCCAGGCTGCTTTCAAGCGTAGACAGACTCCTAAGTGAAGAAGGCTTTTGTCTGTGTTGCAGCCTGGGCAGGTTGTTGGCATTGACATGGAGTGGAGGCCTTCGTTCGGCATGGTTGGGAAGCCCCGTGTCTCCCTCCTTCAGATTGCTCTGAAGGATGAGGTGTTCCTGTTTGACTTGCCACAGCTCCTTGAGCAAGCTGAGACCGAGGGTGAGAAGGAGAAGCTTCCCCATTTCATCCAGAAGCTCTATTCAAATGCAGCCATCACTAAACTAGGTAACGTGTCTCTTCTCCCCACCTCGGCTCTTTACACAGCTTATTTTGTGTAATTCCTAGGTCATCATGGGGTTGTCATTCTCTCAATCCACTTAATCATGGGACGAGCTTTTGTAGCCCTGGGTATTCACATACTTCCATGCCAGGTAACAGGGTGACCAGTGTAAGTGGGAATGATAGAAATGTCTCCCCATTTCAGGCCAGACCCAAGATTTCTGATTTGGCCTCCCCCACCAGACTTGGGATTATCTTAGTTCCATACAAACCCCAATTTGCACCCAGCCTCGAGTGGTCTAGGGAAGTCTGTCGTGCAGATCTTTCTGGATTTGCTGGCCCTGTCCCAAAGTCACTGTGCTGGACAGCAGAGCTCTCCAACTTACCATACCTGGTTTTAGATTCTGTTTGGAGGCTTTTGGCAGGAGTTGTTAAACCTGGAGTTCAAGGGCAAGTTCCTAATTGCCTTTCACTGACCCAGCAGATTTTGAGTAAATTGAGCTTAAAATCAGCTTTTTTCATCCACCTCTTCCCTCCCAGTCTTGATCTGCAAGACTATCTCTTAGGAACAGGAGAGGTGGGAGCCTGTCTTGTTCCCTATCAGAACAGTCTTTCCACCGATGTTTGTACATACGTTGTCAGCATCTTGACTATGAACTAGAAAAAGCTGCAGCTCGTTAGCCATGATTTGAGTTTTCCTACCTGTGTGATTTGAGCTTTTTTTTTCTCCAGGTTATGGGATGTCTGGAGACCTTAACAACCTTGCAGCCACGTGGTCTGCTTTGAAAGACACGGATAAGCAAGCGCAAGGTGTGGTGGACCTGCTCAAAGTAGACAAACAAGTAAGGATGAACACGTGAAGATATGGAAAATTGTGTCTCCCACGTGTGCTTGTGGATAACTGTCACGACTTCACAGCATTGTCCTTTCGTATCCTATATTGGCAGGGAGATGGCTAAATGAGGAAAGAGACATTTTCCACTTGTGGCTTCAAGGGTAGTGTGATTCTATGAAGAAAGACAGAAGCATTTAGTTTTCATCAAGTAAAAAGTTAGAGCTTGATATACTAAGAACTTTTTTCATAGCCTTTATAAAAGCTATGAAAAAGCAATTGAAATGGAGACATAGCTGCATTCAGCTAGGATGATGTTTCTGAGCACAAGTCATACTTGAACTCGGTAAGAGTAAATTCTTGTAGAAACTCTTGATATTCCAAGATCATGCAGTACTGAGGCAGATATTATGGAGTTAATGATTTGTAGAGAACTCATAATGTTTCAGGAGGGCTGCTGGTGGATTCAGCACAGGAATTTCTGCTCAGCTGAAGTCCAGCTGTCTCTGGGTTAGCACACAGTAGCTTTTAGCAGTCTGCAGAAATGTTAAGGACAACCACTTTAATGGGTAAAATCTGCAGAGTATTTAAGGCTGTGGGTTGAGGTGAACCCAGATCTTTGGGACTGAGAGCTTAATCGGGAAAGTGCTGCAGGGTCTGAAGTACCTACCAACACCTGTTGCCTCAGTTTAGTCTGAGAAATGGCAACCACAGAAAGGCTGTTGCCTGCCGTGTTGCAGGAATACCTTTCCTCACTGGAACCAGGAGGAGAAAGGTGCTAAAATACTGCTGCTATTCTTTGATTGAGTTGGTGTCCAACAGCCTCATGGCTGAGCACCCTGCAAACCTTTGCAAAGTCAGTCACATCCTCACTGCTCTGATGCAATGCTGTACGACGATGCGCTTTTTTCCCTTCCCTGGCTATGAAACAAGATTTCTTTCCAGCAAGTGTGTTTGTTAACCAAATAACCAGACGCCGTATATATCTAATGCCATCCCAGCCCTTGTCTGAGACAACGGGATTCAGTATGCCAGGCAAGAGATAAAAATGATAGGGTTGCTGTGTGACCCCACCCACTGGAATAGGAGGTGGTGTAGACATTGGTTTATAACCATGTGTTTTATATCTTTCTCTTTCCATCAGCTGCAGAAGAGCTCCATTGACTGGAAGAAGGGCGGCCGGAAGGTCGATGTACTGTCCCCGGAGCAGAGCTGTGAAGATAGAGGGTTCAGGCAGCCAGAGAAAGGACTCAGCCTCTTGGTGCAACATGTGCTGGGGAAACCTCTAGATAAAACAGAGCAGCTGTCTAACTGGGAGAAACGGCCTCTCCGGGAGGAACAGATCCTCTATGCAGGTCTGGTCACGGACTCTGTGGCAAGGTGCTACAGATTGTCCGTTACAGGCTGTGTTTGTCTGTTGTCTGTCGCCAGGAAAATTGTTAAGTAGCAAATGAAGAAAACGGGTTTGCAGATTAGTTCCTGTTCAGAGAAGCCAGCACATGTTCTGTTTGTCCTTTTGCGGACATGGCTTTAATGGTTGAAGTTTAAACTGTCCAGTGATTCATTATTTCCCTTATGAAAGAATTCCTGTGCTTTGCAGATTTTGTCTGATGAAACATCACCTCAGTGGAAACTCCTCTCAGTAACTGAAAGGAAGAAAGTCAATTTCCTTCTGCCTCATTTCACAGCCTTTCTGGGAAACAAGTGCTGTGTTCATTTGTCATAGTGAAGTGCTTGTTAGAGCAGGGTTAAAAATGGGTAGATGTGGTGTCAGAGACTGCAGCACAGAGCTGGTGCTGCAAAGGGACCAGTGGAGGTTAATGTTCATTACCCCAGAGTCAGAAGTCTGGCTCTAAGTCTTTTCCTGGGGCATCAAAGGACAATCTACTGAAGCGAACCAGCCCTTTGTTAAATTCAACTATCCTTGAAGCTGACACAGTTCCCACAAAAGTTAAACAGTAGGACTTGTAAAACTGGCTTGGAGACTTAGACAGTTCCCGTTGCAAGGAACAGGAGCCGCACGGCAGCGCGTGTGGGCAGGTGATTGCAAACAACTTGGTTATTACTTTTTAAGATACTACGTCTAATGGGAAGTTACCTTCCCATAGCTGAGATGCGGTAATAAACCGTGGGCAAGTGGCTGCTCAGTAACAATGGGGTGTAAAGTGGGTTGGCTGGAGCTCTCTTACATGGTGGTTTGAAGAGGCGCACTATAATTTGCATTGCATTAGAGTCAGAGACAGCAGAGGGGCTGTCGCTTTTTGAGCTCCTCTGCCTTGACTCCTTGTGATCCTGTGTTAGGTTATGATGCTCACTGAATCAGTAAAAGACTGCAGGGTATGACATTAGTAAGCTGGACCTTCACAGGTTGTTTGCGTTCAGTGGCATTTACAAAGGTGAGGGCTCTTCCTTGCATCAGCAAAGCCTCTATTTTACTTTTGAATGAAAACAGCTGAGGTTCATATTCCATTTTTTTTCAGCTTCAGATGCGTACTGTTTGCTGGAGATCTACGAGAAACTCTGTAAGGATCCAGCAAGCTTTGGTCTGAGTTCAGACCTGACTGAGAGTCTGGTGGGAAAACCAAGCACAAAACCCAGGGCAAAGAAGCAGCTGAATAAACAAGAAGTACCGTCACCTTCTGGACAGGTTTGTAAACATCTTCAAAGAGCTCCGTGTTGCTCAAGACCCCTGCAAATCATATGTTGCCTTGTCACTCATTCATACTATTAGCTATGCATGGCATGCCTGTTTGTCGTCTGTTCTCAGGACTGTTGCAGAAACATCTTCCTCGCTCCTCCCCTTTGCTGGTAGGATGTGCTTTCTCCTTTGTGTGCCTTGGTTCAGCTTTCTTGGCAATTTTAGGTTCATTTTGTCTTTGCAAAATGTTGGTGCAGATCTGTGTGGCAGCATCCAGCTAACCTTGCGGGTAGAAATGCTCCTGCCACATTTCCTCAGCTGTGCGGGTTTGAATTCTGTGGCCTACGTGTTGCATCAATGAGGTTTCAAACCTCTGACTTCCTTACTTTTGCTTTTAAGTGAGCTTCTACACTTTGGTTTCCCATTGGGAATGCCTCCTTCATTGTGTCTGGAGTAGAAGTCTGCAAAGTTAAAAACAATCAATCAAAAAAGCCTTTCTGCTGATGGCTTGTCTCTGTCTCCCTGCCCACCACCACATACTCTGTGAGTGGCCTCCCTCCGCCATGTATGTCGTGACAGAGCCTTAAAACTCCGCTGGCCATAACCTGGAGCTGCGTGAGACTGCTTAAGTATCTTGGAAAGTGACTGGTTCCTCTCTCTCAGTAACAAAGTTTTACTTTTAAAATACAACCGTTGTTTATGCACCTATGAAAACATTAGCAGAAAACCAGTTTTGTTTATTAACTGAGAAGATTCACTGTGGCTGTGGATCCTTCTGAGTAATCCCAAATGTGTATTTAGCTCCTGAAGTCAACACTACCTTCCAGGGTTGGACTGCAATGCTATTGATTATAGCCACCTTTTCAGGATCCTCCTTATCAAGTGTGTGTAATATCCCATTAGTGTTACGCAGTAAAACACAACGCTGCTGCGTAGTTTCCTAAGCACTCTGTGTTCATGGGAATATTATATGTTACAACAGAGCAGACTGGCTGCTGCAGAGATGGGAAAAGTAAGTACTTCAGGCTTGAATTACCTTGTGAACTCACGGGTCATCTTTGTGTTCTGTACAGTCAGATTCATTAACTGAGAGGTAGTTGGTAAAACCTGGACTGGGACTCAAAAAGCAGACTTCTCCTGACTCTGCACCCTGCATGACTCCAAGCTCTCTTTCCCAGCATTTCCTGCTCCACTATCTGAAGTGGGGCTAATGACACTATTCTCCTTTATAAGCTTTTTGCTCTTTGCTGGCATGAAACGTGAGAAAAAAGCTACATATGACATTGCTGGCCATTGAATAAACACTAGCTAAGAGCCAGCTGCTGCTCCTCTACAGCTGTTTGAACAGAAGCAGCAGCCCAGTGTTAGTGTCTTCCAACTACCTCAACACTGAAGGCTCAGCTTGATCTGTTACCGCAGCACTCTGATGTCTCGTCCCACAGCTGCATCCACCAAGGTCCTTGAAGGAGCTGGTGACAGTCCGGTCTACCCAGTGCTGCAGAGCTTTGAGTGCATGTACCAGCTGCTGGGAGGTGCAGCATCACACAGACTGAGCTCTTGGGTCTGAGCTTAGTTCACAGGCTCAGCCCAGGTGTATCTGCATGGTGTGCCACAGCATTGCCAGGCCTGAGTCAACTCCTGCAGAGCTAATCTGCAATGCTGCAGTGACTCTGATTCCAAAGACAGCGAAGCCCTGCATAGGTGGTGGCTGTGTCCTTCGGTCATCCCAGCTGATTCAAGTTCCTGGAGGCAAAGCTGAACATTGGAGGTTCCTTAATAACTTCCCTTCTCCATGAATTTAGCTATTGTATTTCTGGGAGCCTCCCAACGACAAAGTCTCCAACTGCAGGAACTCCCCCAGCAGCAGTCATTTGAAATAAAATAAACAGAATTCAGGCACTGCCTATTTTTAAACTTCTGAAGATAACAAAGCTGACGTGGTTGCTTTGTCTACCTGTTTCTCCCTCTGTCAGATCCCCTTCCCAGATCATAACTTGGCACATGTGTATTAATTGCAGTCTAATTTGATAGGGCAATAGCAGTCTTGAAGATGTGTTTCTGTGGCGTCGTGAAAATCCATGTCCATGTAGAGCATAGAAGGCAGGTTGGCATTTCTCCAGGGAAAGGCTACAGGTCCTTGGTTTGGGTGGCCAGCTGGCCAGTGAGTGAATGGCTAATTCAGAATTAGCCCCATCATGTGCTGCCTCCTGCCCAAGTGGTGGGTGGGCGCTGTAGAAAGACACGAAGGAGGAACTAGAGGTGTTGCAGAGTGTGGGGGAAATTGTAATACAGAGGTGGTAGGGGACACTTGGATTTGTCATGGCGGGTGAATGCAGGGAGGCAAAACACGAATGTACTGGAAATCAGCCTTCTGTTCTGCTGCTCATGGGTCTCTTGCCTTTCTGTAGCAATGCAAGGGATCTGACAAGAAGGAGACCTCATGTCCTCCTGCTCCTATCTCCCCAAAGGAGTTCAGCGTGGTCTGCGATAACATGCTGCAAGGCCTCGGGCGCTATCTTCGCTGCCTTGGTGTAGATGTTCGGATGCTGGAGAATGAGGATGACCACAGGAAAGCTGCTGAGGTTAGTCATGTGTGTGTGTGCAGGTGTGTTTATAGCTCCCATCTGTGCTCCTTGGAGAAGACCTGCTGCTTACTGAGTAACTGCACTGGTTAGTCACTGGCACCGAACAGGCAGTGGGTTGGCAGGGGCTGCCCAGTGCCCGCTTGCTCCGGTGCCCGTGCTGAGACCCGGTTCTCTGGTTCAGTCCAAGAAGCTGTGCCATGTGGCAGCTGGTATTAGCTAGTCCCTCCAGTAGTGTGTGAGCTTGGTTCTCCGTTTCCAGGAGATGGGAGGTGAGCAGAGAGTGCTGTGATCTCAAACCTTGTTTGTGTCTGTATGTTGGTGTCATTGTCAGCTGGGATGTTTCAAGTCATTAGAACACAAGCAGAGTGTAACACTGTGACCTGCAGTCTTAAGTGTCTTTGGTGGGGAGGTGGTGGGAGATTTGCAACAAGATGAAAATCAGAGAAAGGAACCCCAAATTTACTTTGGTTTCTAATGGGCGCCAGTTTGGGCTTACAGGGAAGGTATTTGTCTGCCTTGTGCCTGGGTCAATCGAGCAGAACCGTAATCAAAAGATGGCTGTTCAATATGAAAGCGAAAATAACGTCCTAGCTGGCTACCACCTTGTGAGATGACTCAAAGATGATCAGCCACAACTTGCAGTGAAATGTTTGGGAAAGAAAGAGTCTCTAACATGCATAGAGACAATGAACATTGATCTGGGCTCCCATAACAACTTTGACCCTCTGCCTCTCAGAGACACATGCTTCTTGAGTTCAGACATATTTCTGCTATGCCAGAAATGGAGATATCCAGCCCACACAGTGTGTTGCTATCAAATGTGCACTGATCACCCGGCCTGGTGCACAGGATGTTTCCTCTTCAGATGTCAGCTTGGCCTGAATCCTGGGCAGGCTCTAACTTCTGCAGAAATCATTAATATCTCGTCTCTGCCAAACTTGAACAAGTCATTTAAACAAACTAGTTCTCACTGCCTCCCCCCAGAGCCCCGTCTCCACTTCTCATCCTGATACCTTATCGTGCTATGGACAGGATGTTTTACATTGCTTTCTCTATGGTGACTGGACAAACATCCTTTCACTATCAACAGCCCTTGGAGTGTTACTGTATTGCAGAGCCTTTGATCTGTGCTTGGATAATCAAAGATAAAAATAGACTCCTCCCACCCTGCTTTCTATCTGGCTAGTCCTGATTTAACAAAAGTTGAATGTTGACCACCCCTGCACCCGAAAACTTGTAAATGTTATTGCGAAGGCCAGGAGAAGGGTTTGGATCCTGGTCACTGAGTACAAAATAGACAGTTTGGGTGTTGTCCCACCACAGTCTCAAACTAGTGTCACCAGGAACACGTAAGTGTGTACAGAGTTAGTGTTTGTTCTTCATTAAAGTCGTTTCACTGAAATGATTTATCAGTCATATTACACATCTCCTTGTGCCAAGAACTCCTGAACCGCCTGGCATGTGCTCCTTATTGTTCTCGTTCCTGTTGCTTGTTAAAGTGACTTCAAGTATTGGTAGGCAGATGGGTCTTGTCCTTCACCCTCTGTTATTTGAGATCGAACTGAAAAGCCTGAGAGCTTTGTAGGTTGTGCTTGGGCAGCTATGGATTTTTTTTATTTTTTCTTTTAGACTAATGCGTGTGGCAGTAATTGGTTTGAAAAACCCCATTCCCAGGCTAAACTGGAAGGCTGTGTCCTGTGTACTGCTTCGTGGTGTGCTGCTATTATTGGCTTAATGTTTTATCTTGGACAACAGTTGTCGTGGCAAGTTTATCATGCCAGATCTGCGATCTCAGATCTGCTGGCCCGTGAGAGCAGGACCTCTGACACCACAGGCCAGTGCATTCCCCTCTTTGCCCATATTTAGCTGCCGTGAGATGACACTGGTTTGCATTCTGTGTATTTAATTATGCCTTTTAATTAGGACTTGACTGGAGGAGTGACTGATCAAAAGTTATCTGTCATAAGCCCAGACACAAAAAACCTTTAAAAATGGAAAAATAGTAGAAATTAGTACTGAAAATTTCTCTGGTTAAATCCGTCCTCATATTGAAGGGGAAGAGCTCACAGTCCCTCCTTACAAAACCATTTTATCCTCTGCTCATGAGCACCAGGCTCTGGGAAGAGCAGCTTCGTGTCTGAGTACAGGTGCCGTGTCATTTTCTAAGTCTTCTCATGCAGTGGGGTGGCAGTAATATTTTTACCACGTTACATTTATATCCTAGCTGCTGCAGCGCAATGCACGCAAGCGTTTGGCAGAGCAGGTATGCAGCTGGGGATGAAATTGGTACCAGATGTGCTGGCCGAGCTCCTTTACCTGACTTTAGCAGCCTGTGCATTGAGAGCCCGGGGGGATTCACCACATGCTTTCCCTGAAACATGGCCTGGCCTGGCAGCACTGCTCTGGTCCTGCACCTTGGGTGGGAGGCCCTTCTGGAGGGCTTTGGGTAGTGGCCGAGGCTGGCCCAAGCCTGGCTCCCTGCTGTGTGGCAGAACAGGGAGGCCTTGAGAAGGGCTGTGTGCATCCAGCCATTCCTCACCAGGGGCTTCTGAGTCCATCCCGAGGTAAAGAATGACTCCATCTGGTAAAGAATGCAGAGATTCGATCTCTCTGATGCAGCATCCTTCTGTGTATGCAGGTGTCATTACTGGGGTAAGCCACCCTTTGCATTTGCACTTATTCCTATAAGCAACATGTTATTTCCAATTAATAAATTTTTCTTTACTTAAATCACATCCTATGCCGGTTGTGTTTCTAGCCAGGTCTTCCAGCTTGTCTTCTTGCAAACTTCTTTTTGCAGAGAATCTTAAACCTATCTTTTGGGCCTTCTAGATGGAAGGAGGTGGGAAAGTTTCAGTGGGTGTTCCTCTTTTCTCTGCGATTTTGCAGAATCAGGTAGAGCAGAGAGACGCTTCTCATACGAACCTAATGATCACCCACCAGTCTGAAGTGACTACAGTAGATCTTGCAATGTTGTACTTCAGGAGTGGAGCAGAAGCTTCTAAGAAAATTCTGGTAGTCTCTTAGGTCACTAATTTCTAAGAAGAGACTTGGTGGAATCTCAAAGCCCCTTCAGTTAAGCTGTGGGTTGGTTTGGTTTGGGTTTTTTGGTGCTCTTGGTCTTCAAAATCATCCTCATCTTTAAGAATAATTTACACGCTAAGGCAAACCTGGTGTCTTTTGAAGTGTGATAGTAACCAGAAGGCTGGTAGAACTGGCTTCCTGCAGCTCCCATGGTGTAGAAGGTTCCCTTGCAAGGTTACATCTACTCCCCCAAAACTCCAGGTGAACCAGCACGTCGGAGAGGAGAGCCAGGCTTAGATGGATCTCAGGAGCCAGTTAGAGCAATGTGCACCTGGATTTAAATTGTCCTGGACTGGTTTGGAGCCATGGGACAGAAAGGGAACTTCTAACACTGCACTGAGCAGAGCTTAATGTAATGGGGGAATCTAATCTCTGATCTCATCTCAGCTTTGAATGTCTTTTTCCATTTTTTTGATGTAAACGACATTCTCTGGGTTCGCTAGTCTTTTTACCTTCCCGCCAGTCTGTGGAGTCAATTTGCAGAGAACAGATGAAGAACTGTTCTGCCTTTGAGATCAAGACTTCGCTTTTGATGTTTGGTCAGCGGGAAGAGAAGATCTTTCATTGGAGACCTTGATACAAATGGGTCTACATTAAGAAACAAAATTGGGTCGATGTTTTTGGTGTGGTACTAAGGCCACATTATGAAATCATGCAGTAGCTCTGTACAATTTATGGTTTTCAGGAATGCTGAAGAGAAGTCTGGGGTTGAAACACCAGCAGCACAGCAAGTGTGCTGCGGGACTAGACTGTGTTCATAGCTATTAAGCTCTTGGTTTACTCTCTATTGTAAAAGAGCCTGAGATAACAGGTAGGGAGCTTCCGGGTTGGATTGAGGTTTGTGGTCCACTTCTCTCGTAGATCTTTGTCTGGGTGCTTTTCCAGCACATATCCTGGAGCAGATGCTTTCTGTCTGCTCCCTTTTTGTCTGACCTGGGACCTTGCTGGCCTAGGCTCAGGATCACTGCTTCACCTCTGCCACTGCACGGGGGGGTCACAGCTTTCCTGGGCTGCTACCTTGCAAAGGGAGCACTGCAGCTGGCCTCTTCAAGGACCTGTGGCATTGCCCAACATGTGTCACGCACGGACTTGGCAGATTTTAAATTACAAATCTACAGCCTTGTGCTGCTCTTCCTTGAAACCTTCTTTGGCCTTAATTCAGGATCCTTTAGGTTGTCACAAATCATTCTGCCACTGCTAGCTTTGAAACATAGGGTCTGTCTCTGCCCTCTCTCGTCAGTCATTGCCCTTCCAGGTCTCTCTTGTAGTAATTCATTTGAGTTCATTCATCTCTGCAAGATGAAAGTTGGCTGAACAGACAGGCACGTTAAGGGCTAAATAATAATACCAAGTTATTAGGGAGTGCGTTCTATGCAGAAGGTCTAAGCCTTTTCCAGAGGAAGTTGATATTATCTTTTTAATAGATTGTGAAACTGAGGCCAATGCCCTCTCTGCAGCACTTGGGATGGAGCACAAGTCCCTGACACCCACCCTGACACACCACTCGGGTTGTTCTTTTCCTTTTATTTGCATCTCCGAGCGCACATCTCCCAGCAGGTCCCAGCCCTGCCTTCCGTTATTTCTTTCACAGGAAAAGGAGGGATTGTGCCCTTTTCTCCAGCACGTATCCTCCGTGGTTTCAGTCAGATGTGTGCTATCACACGGCTTTTCTGGCTCTGCGTGCGTCTCCCAGTCGTTGTTCCAGAGGCGGAAAAACATGCTGGAAGAGTTATTGCTTTTCTCCTTTTTATTTGATGTTCTTTGCCTGTCTCTGCAGAGCCGTTTAGATAAGGGGATTTATCAAGCTTGAACTAATTAACCCTGGATGCAGGAAGTCAGTTTGGAGTGTTCCAGCTGTGAAATCCTCAGACTTACCCTGAAGCACACATGAGTCTGAAGGAATTTCACATCTCTTTTTCCTTGTCGGCAAATCACTGCGGTGAACCTTCGCTGTTGCCTTACTGGACTTCTCTCACTAATGTGCCATGAGGGTGGTTTGTGAGCAGGGCTGTTCAGCAACCCAAACTGTGTAGCAGGATTGCACGTGGCACGGGGCATCTCTGCTGCCACTTCAAGCCTCCTGTTCTTGGAGATTTTTTCCTTTATTGAGAGAGAGGGTTGATTTTGAAAGAAATCCGGTAATTTTGCCTGAAGGAAGATGCTTTAGAAGTTGTTGCCAATTGCTTTCTCAGTGTAGAACTGGCAGCCAAAGAGTGACTTCACAAAAAAAGGGAGGGAAGCAGCTACCTGAAAGGTCAAGATAGGAAAAAAATGGTTGCTTAGTTGGCTGCATGGGGAGTTTGTGCCTTCAGAGCTTTCTCCCCCTTGTTTTGTGTTGCCATAGCTCCAATGGGTTTTAAGAGAATAGCTATCCAAGAGAGAGTTTAAAAATCTTGGTTTGTTTTTTTTCGGTTGTGCTTGGTGGTGTCAGACTGTCTGGGAAGCGCAGCAGGACTCTGATCCCAAACGTGTCCTCCTGCCAGGGTTAAAGAGCGATCCAGAGAGAGCTTCTGAAACTCGGATCCAGAAGAGAGACCTCCGTGACACACATCTGGAAACAGTGAAAAACATGAGGGCTTCCAACAGAATCCAAGCCAGAGAAGAGAAATAACCTCGTGCCTACCTTGAAGTGCCAATCTCTTGTCAGCACTAGCAGAGCTGAAGTGCTGGTTCACATGGGAACTCTTCTATCGCTATGGCCGTGCAACTATTTCCCTCCTACAGGAGGGGTTGAAGGGGTGGGAGGGCGGGATGTCATTTAATCATACGAAGATCAGTCACACTTTCATCCTTGTGAAGAATTGCAGTTCCAGATTTAGCATCTCCTTTTGGCACCAAACCATTTGAAAGTGTCTCCTACTCCGTTGCGAAGGTCAGAAGTGCAGGTAATGAGTCCCCTGAGAATTCAGCGCAGACCTTTTTCCCTTGAAGGCCAAGACCTCTGATAAAAGCGCAGGATTGCAAGTCAGGAGGTGATAAACTCATGGAGATGTTCTTTGCAGCCAGGAAAAGGTGCATAATTTCTGTATGTCTGCTCTTGGGCTGCTGGGAGAATAACACCGTCTTGTCTTTAAGGAGTGGAGCGAGCATCGTTCTGTTAATGTCTATGAAGTTTGCGGACACACTTAATGGTACATTTTTTTGCCGGAATTACCTGCTTAGGTTATTTTTTCCTTTCTCCCCTGTGCATTGCTGTGCAAGCAGAACTGCTTGTTTCTTTGTGAACCAGACTGGGGAAATACAAATAGTCTGGGTTAAGGAGAAAAATAAAAAGATAGAAAGGCTTTTGGAAGGATTATTTCAAGGTGGATCGGTTCCCTGAGCCATGTGCAGTGCAGATGCATGAGTAGCTTGTTCCAGCACATGTGAGGCAAGGCGGGTATTGGCGGGGAGGGGACGTGTAGTGAGCGAGCGATACCTTGAGCTGCTGTTGCTGTCAAGAGCGTATTGTTGAACCAGACCCAGATACTCTTGGCCTAGTGTGTGTCGCCACTGGAGAGAAAGACTCAATATCACCCGTTCACGTTCTCTCTGCTTTGACTGGAAGGAAAGCTTGAATCCAGTGTGACTTCAGCCCATGTTCATTATGATTTTTACTGTTTTTTCCAGATTGCCCGACAGGAAGGAAGAGTCATTTTAACCTCTGGACTCCCATATCAGACTGTAAGTGTTCAGAGTTTCTGGCATTGTATCATTGCGTGGTCTGGGATGTGCAGTGTAGAGAAGAGGAAAAGTCAGATGTGAATGCAACAGCTGGCTTGGCTTTTTCGTGTTTTCTGCACTAAAAACTACATTAAGGGTCTTGAGAGGTTTGCTGTTCTGAATGACCAAAGCTCAGGGTGAAATGTTTTTTTATACTCAGTGTTACATCGGTGGGGAGAGCGATCGCTCTCCATTGGGGGCGGGGGGTGGAAATCAAGCCAAGCAATCCAGAACAAAGTGTTTCTGTTTGGCCTCACTGGCAGGTGAAAGGCAGCTCAATTCCCATGCTTTTTATCACAAAGATTCTTGTTTACTGACTGGCTCCACACTGACATAGTTTCAACATTTAAAGACATTTCTTCAGGCTTGGAAGGGAGAGAATGGAAGCCACCAAGCATGGATCCTGGTGGAAGCTGCAGAGGTTTTGTGTTCCTATAGGTACACAAAAAAACCCAAAGCAAAACCCAACCCTACCCTCAGCACCAGATGTTCAGAGCCCTTCATAAGACACATCTCAAAGCGGAGTGTTGGTGGGAATATACCGAACCTGTCAAGGCAGTGGTTGCAATGTTAGGGTGCCTGCTGCTGGTCCTTTGCACTTCGTTACTGCCCAAAAATTCATTTGGAAGAGTGAAACTGTTCTGGATTACACACATGAGCCAGAATGCAGGACTTCTTTGTTTCAAACTGTCAATATAAAAGCTCGCAACTACTCAAGTAGGTAGTTGGAGTATTTGCAGGATGTAGGTTGCTAATTTCCTACATAACAGCTGAGCATTGAAGAAAATTTCCCCCATGATGAGACACCGTGAGGCAAGTGCAGCCGTGCCATGCTGCAGGTTCCTTATCCAGACTGTGGCTCCTTGAGCCTACGGTTGATGTAATAATTAATTCGGCATCCAGCATCCAGCATGATTTTATTTGGCAAAGCTTGAAGTTCAAAGTACTGTGTAGGAATTGCAAAAGGAAAATAACTGCTTCCCAGCATACGATACTGTCCTGGGAAATATCTGGTTCCCTTTGTGCCTTTGCCTTTGTATGCCCTATGCAAGGACAGGATGGCTCTGCCAGGCTCCTTCACTTGCAAGTACCTGATCCCATCTCGCTGTGACCACTCATCATGTTCATAAAGATGTGTCTGGAACTTCCCAGTGCTCGTTCCCAGATACAAACTTCTCTGCTAAACCTGGAACAAATATCAAGGGACTGTCCACATCAACCACTTCAAATTCATTGGCCACCAGTGAACTCCAGGTGAAACGGTGTATAAACTAGAAGGGTTGAAGTGGTAAAACTGTCTCTGGAAATCATCTCCATCATTGTGCTTTTGCATACTGTGTGTGCTCTGGCCAGGTTTCATGTGAAAGCTGTGATTAAATTCAATTTCCTCTTGCTACCCCTGTCAGCACCACACCAACAAATTATAAATTGAAGGGGACTTGGGTAATCATGTTTCATATATATATATATATATATATATATATATATATATATATAAAAATAAAAAAATACTGCAGTGCCTCAGTGGTCACAGAGCTATTGCAGCAGTGGCTGTTAAATTACCAATTGTGCTCGTTAGATCAAAATTTAGACTGTAAACACATACTAACTCCAAATATTGTTTGTAATTAAAACCAAACCAAGTGTATTAGGAAAAAAAAAACCATGGATCACGATGCACGGAGTGCCTCATTTATCATCTTTTTGGTTTACGACTTGTCTTTTGTAGCTGCAGTCCCAGGTAGCAGAAGGAAGGTGTTTCTCCGTGAACTGCTCGGAAAAGGCAAAAGAACAGGCCCTGCAGGTTCTGAAGCACTTCAACGTTCGAGTATCCCTGACAGATATCTTCAGCCGCTGCCAGGTAGGACAAGGCTTCTTTCAGTTAAAGTTCGCTCGCCGTTTCGTGTGCAGCAGGCGCTGCTTCAGCTTTTTGGGTCTTGCGCTCGGCGTCTTCTACTCGGTTCCCAAGATTTTTGCTTGAACTTTGGCAACGTCTCGCAAAGCTGTGAGGAGTTCTGAGTGTGCTAACATCCATCAGGAGTGTTGATGACTAAGTCAGAAGAGCAGAGGCACCGCATCTGCAGCTTTGCTAGAAACTGCTGGTTTTCTGATTTTTGGTACTTGGCATGTGTTTTGGCATTGACTATCATGGTTATAGTCTCTTTGTTGCTGTGTTCTCTGTCTAGGACACATGCTGTTTTAATTATAAACCGTGTTTAATTATGGCTCTGTGATTCTGATAACACTTAATTACTTTAATAGGAGGATTTTTTGGTTTAGGACTACTTTTTTTTTTTTCCAGAAGCTATTAGGTTAATTCATGTCCATGCTAGTTGATGACTCCAGATTGTGTTTGGCACTGGATATCTGTGGATTGTTGTTAAGAAGAAATTTTAATTGTGTTAGCTCAAATCTCCATCTCTTCCAATTTCACTCTTGTATTCGTTACAGTAACACGCTGAAACCTATCCCTTCAAAAAACTGTAATAGAAACCAACTTGCGACTTCAACATCTCTCATCTTATCAGTGTTTAAAGAGAGAAAAAGAAGAAACTCCAAATCTGGTGAGAAAAGGAGCTTTCTCTTAGGAACAAACAAGCCAGCTGAACACTTCAGTGAAGTCTGGCTCGGTGCCTTTTGGTTGAGCTCACGGGGCCTCCTGGCCTGGTGGAACTGCACAAGTGCTGTAGGAATAGCAATGACTTCTGAGCACAAACACACCAGAGAGCATTTTCTAGACCTCTGCTTGTATCTGATGCCAGTTGTTGAAACTGTATCTGTAACTTAGAGAGAAAATGAGAGTAGTCCAGCTGTGCAGGTTGTCTGTAAGAGGAGAAAGATGTAACACCGTGCAGATTGGATTGACGTAACATGGGTTGATCTTACTTCAGGATAAATGTATATATTCAGATATAAGATATTGCATTCAGTCTTGTGGTTTTATTGCTCCGAGGACAGATTGCAGTTGTTATATAGCGGCACGCTGGCTTCTTTGCTATTTTAAAAAAACGTTTTAAAAACCTTGTGGATTCTCTGATTCCCTGAGATCCCATCAAATAGGAACGTTCTTCCTGATGTTTGTTGAAATTCCACAAGAATAATCACGCACAAAAACCCATGCTGCAGAAAACTGCGATATCTGTAATCGATGCAGAAGACTGTGCAGCGTACAAAACAAAACTGACCCTTTGCCCATGATCTGGAGTCTGGAACTGTTTAACTGTATGGCTTTTTAGTACGTGCTGTCTTAGTTTACAATATAAATAGGGGTAATCAATCTGGCTAGGAATATATACTCGGTGTTCTCTTACTTCCAGGAGAAGTGCCTTCCCTGTAAATTGTGGTGGTAGAACAGCTGCGTGTTTTATACCGCTAGGCATGGGAAGATGCTATTATTTGTCAAACTGCTCTCTGTTCTGAATCATATATTTACCTACATTGAAGGCTTTGGCATTTTGGAGCTGATTTTGTTCAGCTGTCCTCTCCAGACTGTGCAAGTTTTGCTAGTACGTTGCTGTTGCTCTCGAGGAGAATCCAAGCTCGTCCAGCAGCCGCCCGGCCGGTTACCCCGGGGTGCTCGGTGCTGCAGCTCCCGGCAGGTCTGTGTGCGAGGGGGAGAGCTGTGGGCAGCGGGGTGAGGCGGATCATACTGTGTAACTGCAGAACATTGGCTGCCCACATAAAAAATAGCACATTTCTGCTTTTCAGAGGGTGCTCTGGGGCCACTGCGGCCAACAGAGACCTCAGCACTTCATTTGTAAGTTCTTTCTAAGACATCCTAATTCTTTGCAAACCTAATTAGGCTTAATTAGGATGGAGGCTAGATCCTTAAACTGCTGAGCTCTGCCTTCCATACTGCCTGTTCTGGTCTTTAACTGGGTTACAGACCTCAGGGCTTACAGCCTGCTTTGAGGTCTGCCACCTCCTTGCAGCAATGTGTATTGCTAACCATGATGGAGGGTTTCGGCTGTCCCCGTAGCAGGGGAGCGCTGATGGCGTGCGAGGTGGGGCTCCAGGAACACACAAGTGCTGCTGTGTACGTGCTCGGCAAAAGGAGGAGGCCAAGTAATACTCATTTGTAAACCGCTCTCCTCCGTGGAGCTCGGCCGGACGGTGTGTGAGCTCGGGCCCGGCCCCGAAGGACAGCCCCGCGGTGCTTGCCAGCGCGCTGGAGATGGGTTATCGGCCGCGATCATCCATCGTAGATAAGCGTTTGCTGCGTGTCACAGGAAGCAATGTGGCATCCTGCCTGACTCTCTCTGTCTGCTGGAGCAAGGGCTTGTTTTGTCTCTTGGGCTTCTATTCTGTAAATGATTTGAGTGAATATGTCAGCGAATATTGTTGCTGTAACAATTAATGCGTGTAGTGCAGAGCACACGGTAAAAATAGGTCCCAATTCAATGTTGTACTCAAGATTGCTGTAAAATACATTTCCTCTGTCAGCTTCCCTCAGCAGGGATGGACGGTCTCTCTTTTTGCAGATATAAAGAATGGGCTTGCTTTGTAACCCTGCCAAAACACTGCCTTTTTCTGTTAAAACAATGGCAAATACCAGTTACCTCTGTGTGACTTAGAGCAGCAAGTGCACAGAGACTTTCACCCATGGGCTTCTCAGCATTTCTGCTTTCGGTTGTGCTGGGCTTCGACTTGGTTGCTCTGGTTAAAGGCTCCAGAAATGGAGACTGCTGTGGGGTGCGTCAGTTATGGCCTGCCAAGTATGAGCTGCTTGTTGCGTGTGTGTCTCAAGTGCTGCATCTTAAGGACTCTGTGACGCTCACGGAGGAGCCACCTGTGCACAGTAGCTTTAGCCAGGCCTGGTGTTGCCTTCGGTGAGGAACATTTTTAGGGGGCTGAGTGAAAATAAGATGAATTCTGTCTTTTGGTGACATGCAAAAAAACCCTGAGAAGTCCCATGTTTCATAGCCTTAAAATATTTGAAATAACCCTATTCCCTCTATTTCAAATGCAGATGTCTGTTACCTCTGCACACATTTGAATATCTTACCATGCAGCTTTTCTTCTTTTCAGATATCCAAAAGTAGCTCCTTCAGAAAGGTGTGAAGTGCATGCTGGAGGGTGCTCTTACATGATAAATTCAGCATGTTGGTCCCTTGCACTAGTCAGGAAGATCTTTGTGGAGTTACAGTCAGGGACTGTTGTAAGCAGCCTTAGGGTCAGGTAGCAAACTGCCTTGAAGATCAGTGATCCTCTGCTCTTGACAACTTGGAGGAATTTCTAACACAGAACTTGCATTTAAGGAAGAATAAAACCAAAACCTGCTAAAGAAGGTGACTACTGGGTGGCTGCAGTTATGGATACAAACATCTGACAGCTAGGTCATTTTATAGGGGGGTTGAAATTTGGCTCCTCTCACAGGTCTGTCTGTTCAAGGAGGAGGTTATCTCCCACCCCTCCTGGTGCCGCAGCCGCCCTCGCTCAGATGTGACGTCCATGCATGGGACATGCCTGCCTGCTTTGACACTTGGGTATGGCCTGGTGGGACAGCGGGGGACATTCCGATCTTGTAAGAAACCCTTGAAAACAGACATGTTTTGGCAGATATTACCTGGATGACCGGCTTGGCTTCTTCCACTGTGCTTTTCTGAGCCATCTGATTGAAGATCCATCTGAAGCAGGTGTAGACCACATCTGCTGACCTGGCAGTGTGTGCGATGCCTCTTCATTTACTGCTCTCTTTCTTGGTGAGCCCCAGGTACCCAGGACATTTTGCTTCCTTCAGCCAAGGTCTGCTGTCTGGCCTAGATGGCTTCTTGTCAGTGAAAAGACACTTGTGTTGAAGAAGATATGTTCAGGCAAGGGACTGGCAACCCTCGGTTGTGAGTAACGCCGCCCTGTGCGGCACTGACAGGGTGAAATTATGGTTTGGATGGTGATAAACTGAGGAGATAAACAGTGCAAGTTTGTTAGCTTTGAGTCTTTATATCGCAAGTGTTTGTCACGATGGTTTGAAGGGAAAACAGCGTGTTCAGTGTTGTATGGGATGGCCGATAAATTCCTCCTGTTATAGAAGAACCTCATCGTTAAAGGTTTATAATTCTGCTGTAAAATCCTTGCTGGTTTGAAGCTCTGCAGACAGATTTGGAGGTAGGAGGGCCCGTCCGTCTTCAGAAAAGCTGAGTTGTGCTTTACTTGAAAGCGTAACTGCTGCTCAGCTCAATTTTGAGTCCGAAGCTTTGCTCTTGTACAAGGGAGGGAGTGGGCTGGGGGACCTGGGTCCTGCGATGTGGCAGTGCCACCTCCGTGCCTCCCTTGGGCGTCTCTTTCCTTTCCCACCCTCTGACTTGACCCTTTAGCCTTTAAGCTGTCTGGGGCAGGGACCCTGTTTGAACAATACCTAATGCAATGGGAGGCTAATCCCAGGTGAGGTTTCAAGGCTTTCCTGCAAGCAAAAATGATTGCAATTATACCCCCTGCAAAAATAAATGTGCAGGGGGGAAAAAAAAAGTCTCAGGCTCCAGCTGCAGTTTCTGCAACTGAACAGCCCTGCATTTATTATAGGATTATCTGCAAATTCAACTAGGTTGTCTCTTTCACTTCACTGAATGCTCTGATCCTAAATAAGCAAATTACATCACCTGCTCTGATGTCCTGTTTAACTTATGACCTCAGCCTGAGCGCTGCAGGATGTGAGAGGTAACTGCTTTATTTCATTGTCTGGAGATCTGATATCTCTTCTCTTCCCCCCCCTCCTTCCCTGCTCTTTCAGTTTCAAAGCCGCTCACCCCAGCCTTTTAGAAAGGTGTTAGCATGGGATTTAGGAGTAGGCGGGGAGGAGGGGGGAGGAAGAGAGGAAACCACCTTTTTTTTTTTTTTAAATTAGGTGCAAAAGTGTTCTAACAGTTGCAGCAAATGTTTCTGGTTTTTTGTGGTTAAGGTAACGAATTTCATTGCTGCAAAGCTCATCATGTGCGAGCTGGTTTACGCAGAGGGAGCCCGGTATGAAGCAATCCATTTAACAGGGACAAAGAAAAAGGCCTTATGATTAGATGAAAAACCCTGTGCTTGGGGCACTTTGCGAGAACCTTTGAAGCCAGCCTGGGAACTCTGGCAATATTAGTCGATAATTAGTAATATAGATCCCTCAAGCTGTCGTTTAGGTTGAAAATGTGCATGTCTCTCATGAGCCTCTGTCACACCAATCTGATCAGCAGGCTTTTTTGTTCCTTTTATGTGGGTTGCTGTGTCGGTCCAGACGATGATGAGAACTGCCAGACATCATCTTTCTCACTAACTTGTGAGCCGAGCAGCTATCTCCCTGCTCTAGAGTGTCATGGAAGTGGGACCAGGGCAATTTTGTTTTGTGGTCACCTTTCCTGGCCTGAGCAACAGTCATTTTATTCTTTTAAATGTTACAGTGGCCCTTCCCCATGCGCAGTTAAAAATCCAGTAGAATTTAAAGGCTAAGTATTTCGTAAAATGTTTCTGCCCCAGCAGACAGCGAGGGATTTGTCTCAGGAGTTGCTTAGGACAAAGAGCATCTGCAACTGAAATGGGGCTGTGGCAATCATCAAAGCATTTTGAAAATGTCAGTTCTCGAAGCCTACGTTTCAGCTTTTGAGATGCCTTCCACTGATGTAACATCATGTCCTCATTTACTTCATTTCAGCCCTGAAATCTGTTTGGAAAGGGCCATGTCACCATCTAAATGAAGAGTTAGGGTGGTGAGACCCTGGCCCAGGTTGCCCAGAGAAGCTGTGGCTGCCCCCTCCCTGGCAGTGTTCAAGGCCAGGTTGGATGGGGCTTGGAGCAACCTGGTCTGGTGGAAGGTGTCCCTGCCCGTGGCAGGGGGGTTGGAACTGGATGGTCTTTGAGGTCCTTTCCAACCCAAACCAGTCTGTGATTCTGTGAATTAAGAAGGGTCACGTGTGCTGGATTTTGTTGACTTGGGAATGCTGAGAAAGAGAATATAATTTTGAAACCTTCTGTGGTTTAATAAAAGCTTCATCCATAGGATGCAATTTGTCAGCGCCTACAGGTCAGGAAAACCTGTGATTAACAGCATCTGTGGTTTCCCCAGATGTGTGAGTTAGCTGCTTGCTCCTCACCAGCCCTTAACCCAAACCCAAGACTCAGCCCTGTGCCTACCCACTACATAGGCTGTGATTTCTTGCTTCAGAGTGCGATTGTTCAACACAAAGGGTAAGGCCCTCTTAATCTTTTTGTTTATCCTGGGCTTGGCAATTTAGATGTAATCTGCAACTTGTGGTGCTGAGACTCTGGCCAGGAAGCACAGCTGGTATTATTCTGCCTCTACAGACATTGTTGAGGGAGCGAATTGACCTCAAAAGGTACTTGTCCCGGGACCCGTCTGAATGTGAGCATTCAGTCGTGAATGCACCTAGTCCTGGCGCGCAGCGTTTCATTCAGAGGGATGTAGCTCTTTTTATTTGGAGTGCCTCTACACGACAGTCATTAAATAGCATCAGGGTTTGCGATAATTTGTCGTGGCAAATTGTGCTCCTTCTGAGTCTCCAGTTGAGATTTTTGTTTGCTGATCTCTAAGGCTTTATAAACCGTAGTGAGAGCTTATAGTGAGTGATCACCATTACGTGCAGGGACATGGGAGCACGCTGATGCAATGTGCCTTACCGAGGTTCCCAGGTGGAGATCCCAGTGGGAACTGAGTGAGCCCCAACTCGTGGGTGCAACGCAGGAGGGTGGGCAGCACACTGCCCGTACCGGCTCCACCACACAGGAGAGTCACCAGCATGATCCACGCGTGCATACACCACCTAACCTGTAAAATTCCCAGCCTATAACTTGCTTAGCACTGCGCTGCTGTCCGTGTAAAGCTCAGAGTCCCCCAAAAAAAGGGCTTGACTGGCCCTAATTCTCACCAGCGAGCCCGGACAGTGCTGCCTGGTTCCCACAGACTGTACACTTCCCTGCCAAGATTTCAGTATCTTCAGAAATTCAGTGGAGCATGAAGGTCACAGCAAGGGAAGAATGACAGCCTGAGACTTTTTTTTTTTTTTCCCTTTCACCAGCTCGGAGCAGACTGTTGTCTCTCTAGCATGTTGACTGTTTTCATAGGGTTAGCGTGAAGTTTATGTTTTACACAGACCAGTGGAAGTCAGATATGGCAATGCAGCATATCAGCTGTGTTTCTTCAAGGAAGACGGTCTCATGTTGCAGACTTTCTTTCTCGGTGTCTGCAACAGCTTAATTTCCAGTGAAATTTCCTTTACAGATCTTTGTCTTTAGGTTCTTTTTCTGGACATATGTGAGAGACTGTACCCAAGGTTTCAGTTTGTGTATTTATTTCCTTTCTCTTATTTTCACTTGCAAAGCGGCAGGCGGATATTAAAACGTCGAGGTGGGGGAAGCTGTTAATTTTTCACAGTGTTACATATTACAGTGCTCAAAATGATGCTGCCAAATTAGCCGTTAGAGGTCAAACCTCAGCTGACAGCAAATGTTTTCTTTTGAGGAAGTCATCCTTATTCCTGGGAACCAGTTTTGTTCTCCTGTGCTAAATGCAAGAAAGGTATGAATGTGTGGTTTTTTTTCCTGGAGGGCAACACTAGCTGGAAAAATGCTGGTTTTAGCCAGTGGAAACAGCACAAGCAAACAACGATTGGCAGTGAAAACAGCCCTCGTATTTAGACTAGCATAGAAAAGAAGACACAATGTAGTGCAGAGTAAATGTCCTTTTATACAGTTCTGTACAAGGCTTTTTCTTCCTCTCGTGGGTTTGGACAGCTCGTGAAGTGCATTGGTCAGCAGCGATGCTGGTGCACTGGGAGAAAGTAATGAAAGGTCAGTGGGTGACAGTGACGGAGTGACTGTAAGGAAAGCGAAGAACTCTCTGGAGAAGGCAGTGACACAGCTCTAACTCCCATGTGTCCCAAAGAAACCGTCCCCATGTTTTCTCTCAAATGTCATGAGAAAACAAGAGATTTGTAGCCAATTTAAGTTCTGTTGGTTTCCAGTCCCCTGTGCCTCCTGAGGTCAGAGTTCAGTGTATTGACTGTGTCAAGAAGTCAAAATTCCCATGTTTTATACACTGTGGAGTTTCTCCTTCTTTTTGACATTGGTGCCCTTATAATGCTCTTTGTTTGTATGTCGTGGTAAGGATGGGATGTCCAGCTCCCGGTGTTTGAATGGCTGTATATTTATACTGGTGGGTTCTCAGGATGATAATCCTACATATAAACCAGCAATACAATCAGTGGGTCTCGTTATTTGAGAGCCCTTGTACATTAAAAGTTAAATAATGTCATGTCAAAGTTCTTATTTTCACAATGGAGTGACCAGCTTCATGAGTAGTTCAGGTGAAGTGTATTGATTTGAACCCATTCAGAAGGTCTCTAGACCTTTATTTTCACTTCATAGATCACGATGATTAAATAGTGTCAGACAGGAGCCTTCTAAACAGTTTGATATGGGCCATTTTGTAGCGCAGGTAGTATCACGGCGATGTTTTCCCAATTCCTCTTGAGAATCCTGCACAAAACCCTTGTCCTGTTGTTGCAAATGCAATTAAATCCTGCTACGTGCTTCACGGGGAATGAACAGTTTTGCAGTCATCCAAGATTTGCAGTGTTTGCCTGGGCGGCTGTTAACAGCAGCAGCAGACCTTTGTTACTCCAGAAGAACGTGTGATCTCTAGGCATTTTTGAAGCTTTTGTTTTGAGTCAGCGTTATACGCTGAGCCACGCATACTTGGCTTCATTGTAGAATTTGCCAGATCTGGAATTGCTCGACAGCATTTATCTAGAATCATAGAAGTCATAGAAAGTCCTGAGTTGGAAGGGACCCACAAGGATCATCAAGTCCAACTCCTGTCCCAGCATAGGACAACCCCAGAATTCACACCATGTGTCTGAGGGCATTGTCCAAATGCTTCTTGAATGCTGTCAGGCTTGATGCCATGACTGCTTTCCTGGGGAGCCTGTTCCAGTGCTCCACCACCCTCTGGGTGAAGAATCTTTTCCTAATATCCAACCTAAACCTCCCCAGGTTTCCTCTGAAGACCCTTTAGGCATTAAACTCTATAACTTCCTATTGGCATAAAATGAACTCTGTTATTTGTAGTATTAATTGTAGGAGGTGACACCCTACGTCAAAACCGTACGTCTGTGAACCCCTGTGGGATATGGTGCCTGATTCCCTTCTCCATCTATGCTGCGGAGGCATTTTCATCTACTGATGAAGATGGTAAGCAACATATGTAGGGTTTGGGCTTTTCAAGAAGACCTTGTCCCCATAAGGTGCACATGGTCTAATGACTGACTTGATGTGAGAAGAGACCATTTTGTGTTTGTGTAAACCCTTTCATCCAAGGATCACACAGTGTTTCAGAAACAGAGACAGGAAAGCAATATTCTGGTGAAAAGAGAAACAAAAAGCTTTTAAATTAGTTTCTCAATTCGTACGTTGTGTCAGTCTTGAAGAAGATGGTATTTTGCAGATGTCTTGATGAAAGACAGCTACGTAGTGTGCTCTAAACCCAAGGTTGGGTTTTGCTGAGCTAGGCATGGATGCTGTCATTGAATCAGCCATTTATAAGAGGCTCAAGATAAATTTTTCTCTCTCCCCCCAAGAAGGCAATAGAAATCCCTTGGTAGCAGGAAGGTTTTTACAGTGAGCTTATCTGAGAGTGTACTAATCTGGAACAAAGTCTCCCAATGGCACAAAATTTTTTCTTCCAGAGGGGAGCCCAGTACCCTCTGGTTTTCTGACACAAGGAGTGATAGCTTAGAGAGAGAAATGACAGCATAGGAGTTCTGGCAAAGGTGGAAAACATAACGTTCGGGACACACTTCTTGTGAGTCATCATGTTTTCTCTGGACAAGTGGATTTAGATGGTTTACCTGTCTTAATTCAAGATATAGTCTGAGTTCATCATTCTTTTATTCAGGGAAGTGCTGGGGGAAGGTCCAGGTGAAAGCCTGTTTTTCTCTCGTCCCCAGTAACTTTTCTTCACCCCCACCTCGGCTTTTCTCTTGGTGGTTTCTGGGGGAGCTACTCCTACTGAGGCATTTCAGTGAAGCAGGAGAATATAATGTGTTTAAGGTGAGCACAGCCAGGTTTATTTGCCTAACTGCCCCTTAAAATGGCTGTGGTTACAATCAGGTGGCTTGCAGCCAGGAGGGTGGCCCAGCACCCCTTGTCCCCTGCCTGCTTGTCCATCCCTTGTGTTTGCAGTTCATGCTTGGGGAGGGGGCATGTGGGGAGCCAGATGTTGAGGCTGATCGGGCTGAAATGGGAGTTCCCATTTGCAGCTGGATCAGTGCTTCGTGGTCACGAGGGACCGCAGGAGCAAGATACGTCTCGGGTGTACTGATGGCATGGACCGCTCCATCTTAGGCGAGAGGAAACGGCCTCAAGTTGTGCCAGGGGAGGTTTAGATTGGAGATCAGGAACAATTTCTTCACCAAAAGGGTTGTCAGGCATTGGAACAGGCTGCCCAGGGCAGTGGTGGAGTCACCATCCCTGGAGGGATTTAAAAGCCTTGTAGATGTGGTGCTGAGGGACATGGGTTAGTGGTGGGCTTGGCAGTGCTGGGTTAATGGTTGGACTGGATGATCTTAAAGGTCCTTTCCAACCAAAGCAATTCTATGATTCTGTGATCTCTGGGAGCCCGATGCTGGGGCAGTGCCCCTGCCTGGAGCTGGGGGCATGGTGGCCAGTATGGGTGCAGCTGTTATGGTTTTTTTTGACAGTCTAATTTCATGGACTTTAAAGAAAGGGTCCTGAGCTGGGTCCTGCAGGAGGAAATGAGCTGGTGGTTGGAGAGAAGGAAGCTGGTGACAGAGGAGTCAGAGGAGGAACATGGTTCCCTACAAACAGGGTCATGTGAATGGCTGTTTGATGACAGGATGGAGTGATCGATGTGCCAGGATAATAGGTCACTGGGGAGTCAGCCTGAAAGCTGAAGCCTCTCAAAATTTGTGGGACACTGTGGAAAAGAAAGTTAAAAAGACATCAAGGAAAGCCAGGCACTGTCCTGCACAACAGCCTGCCTCGCGGCTCTAGTTAGCACGCTCCAATTTCTGGCTATGTAAATGAGTTGGGCACTAAAATATTGTTTGCGCTTCCTTCTGTGCAGACACTGGCCTGTGCCGAGGGATTGAGCCTTTGCTCCCAGGTGTGAACCCATCCCGCGGTGGGGACCAGCCCATCCTCGCCCTGACGAGCCTTCGCTCCGGCTGCCTTCTGCAGTTGGGCCGTTCCTCCCCTGAGCGGGGCCTTCCCTGGATCGCTGGCATTTAGTGGCATTTACTGGAGGGCTCAGATTACCCCAGTGAAAATAATCGGTTATGCAAAGTTACGCTGTTTAGATTGGGTTTCTTCTGTGTGGGCAGCGAGGTGTGAAAGTCAATCTGCTCCGCAGACCCTGAGGGCACTTTCTCTGCACTGACTTGATATGATAGCTTTGGGGTTTGGCTGTCGGGGGAAAAGCTGGCCCTGGGTTCGGTTCAAAGGGACACAAACCACGGGTGGTTACGGTGGGACTGAGCTCATGAGCAACACAGAGCTCCTAAATCCAGCCGGGGCTGAGTGAGCCCCGGCCTGGCAAAGCAAATGGGTCGCCTGAGAGGAGGGGGCGAGGTTTGGGTCTTGCTGGGGCTGCGGAGCCCTTCGGTCATCTCAGCTGGGAGAAGGCTGGCGAGGGCAGGCCGTGGCTTCTGACTGAATATTCTTGTTTATGATTGTATCAGTGCAATTCTCTTCACAACCTCATCATCGTGGTCCATGCAGTAAACAATAGTGGATTAGTAGATTCTCCTGGGGACTTGCTGCAGCATGAGTGTTTTGTGGTATCCATCTTATACTTTTTTCATGGTCGTCTTTCTTCTCTCCATGATAGAACCACAGATTTGGAGTTTCAGTGCAGAAAAGTCCCTGTGGACCAACAGCCCCTCCTGACTCTTCCTGCCTACCCGCTGTGGCTTCCATGTCATTCCTGCACAGAGAGACACGGGCACGCTCCCAGTTTGAGCTGGCATGTCACCCAGCGGGGAGGCTGCGGGTGACCGAGGGGTTCAGGCTGAAGCCCTGAGCTAACATGCCAGTATGGCACTGGACCGTCCGTCTGTAAGGTCATGGCAGTGGCACATAGTAGTCATCGTTAGGGGCTTGCCGGCTGCTTAGTGATACTTATAAGCACTGGAGGATCCCAAGGTCATCAGCATGAGGGATGGTCCAAGGGCTGCTATCTTGGGCAGGTTATGCAAAACAGATATAACGGGAGCGGTACAGAAAAGCAGCACATGCATATTTAAATCAACGTCAATTTATGCTGTCGCTGCTCTGTGACTTACCGCAGTATCATTCATATTCAGCTTTAGTGCCAAAAACAATACTCAGCCGCTTGCTTATTTCTTAATGAAAAAATACCTCTTTAGGGTTTCTTCGAAGTCCCCGCCCCTGAAAATCCCTGCTATATTGTCAGCATTGTTACTGTTAACAGCCCCTGCCAGTATCGGGAGCCTTTCCTGACAGATAGCTCTGCGGGGGCTTTGTCCGACCCTGCAATTCAGCCCTCTACTATAGACAGTTTTAAATGGCTAATGACGGGCCTCCCAAGGGATTTCTGCCAAACTCTCAAAGACCTCCCAGGTTTAAGAGTGGCAGGGTGTCCTTTTCCTGGGGCCAGGCGCAGGAGGAATGCCCGCAGTCAGATTCTCCTACCTAAGCTGCATCAGCCTCGTTATTTTTTTCAGTTGCAAAGACTCATCCATGCGTGTCTAGCCGGTTGCTTAGCAGAGCAGAGATAGCTGTGTCAGTAGAGGACATGGAATAAACAGAGGGAAAAGGTTAGGTGGGAAGTATCCCTGCTACTTTGAGGCATTATTGCATTTTAACGTTGAAAATACCCTTTTTGAAAGTCATGGAAAAATATGAAAGGCTTTGAAAAATTAAGCCAGGGTCTGTACTGAGGTATGAGATTCATTCTTCCCCAGGGTGTAGAGATGGTACGGTGATATTTCTGGGTTACAAACAGGCATGTGAATGGTGTCTAAATGAGCTGGGCTCCTACGTGCTGTTTTCAGAGGAGAGGCAGAAAAACACTTGAGGATCTGCGGGTCTGTTGGAAATGGGACTGGGATGCTTGTGCCATGATTTCGTGAGAGTTTTAGGTCGGTGTAGGCAGATGCTGCTGCCAGATGAAGCCATGCCTCTCTTCTCACCTCTCCCCTACCCCGGTGCCTCCCTAAACCCCCCTTGTCCCAACACAAGTGCTTGTTTAACTGCAGGGTCGCTGGATCAGGGAACTGATTCCGGTTGAAACAGACCTGTCAAAACCAGATGGTTAATTTTAACCCAGCACAGTCCCCCAGTCTGGTTCGCTCTGCAGCTTCCCAGATGTGCGGGAGCGGGGCAGGAGGACACTGCCTCCGCTGCGTCAGCACGGGCTCACGCTGGCCAAAGCCCATGAGAGAGCCCACAGCTGAAAGAGCTCAGGGCAGCGCTTCGACAGCCCTTGGCTGTTCAGTCGCAGGCACATGGAAGAGGATTTGGCTGGTGCCGCGCGGTGTGCCAGGGAGGGGCTCACCAGGACGGGTGGCCTGTCCAGTCTCGGCTCAGGAGATGAAGCTTCAGCCTGTCTCAGCTCTACCCTGTTAATATCCATTAATTTTGGACCCTTCTGGCAGTTCAAAATCTGTTTTGGTTCAAATTTGATCGTCGGCTTTATAACTGAAGCATGCAGGCAGATGGGCACTTATTCCCGTGTAAACACAAGCCGTAGCGTTTTGGTCAGCTTGTAGCTGATGTGCACCTCACCGCAGTTTTGCATCGTGGCTGAATGCAGTTCACAGCTTCTGAGCGCGGTTCTCAATTTATTCGTAGTGAAAAGGGCTCTTCTTGGTGATTAGCAAATGAATTTCCCAGAGGATATGTAAGAATTGGTTCATTGCTTGTGCTACCAAATGCAACTAAATCTTTCCTCCTGCTAAAGGAATCAAAATTAATACATTCTCTTTGGTATTAAAATAATTTCTTTTTTTTTTTTTATTGAGGGGAAAATTGTCACCTCTGAGTGATGCTGTGCCTTTAACGGGGCTACTGTTGTACAGAGTAGTTGAAGCTTCATTTAGCCTGAATGAAAAACTTGATGCGTGTTGCTCAAGAGAGGAAACTGATGGTGGATGATTTACTTGGAATGCCCTACAGCAAGGAGGTTATAAATGAAGAGGGGAAACACCAAGAGCACCGAGATCTGAACCAGAGGAAATGCGCGAAGCCTTGAAGTGACCTTATGTAAATTCCTAATGATGAGACTTAATTGAACTCATTTTTTTCCAGGGGTTGTAAAGATCAAAATAACAACAGCCTTGAAATGAAGAGGTCTCTAGGTAATGCATATGAATTTATGGTTGCATACAGCCGAAAACCGCCCCGGGTTTGTGTGACCAGCATGCCCAGCAGCTCTGTACTGGACCCAGTCTTGCTCTGGGAGCTGCAGTGCCCGGGAGCCCCGACTGAGGCAACGGGGCTGCTCGAGGTGCAAAGCAATGCCTGGCATCCTAAGTCCTGCCTTCCATCCCTGTGTCAAAGCTGCCTTCACTTAAATGCTTATTTTAAGCGCCGTGTTTCTGCGCTGAGCCCCAGGAAGCCTGGCGTGCCCCAGGACGCGAACAGCGTGCGGCTGGGAGAGCCGCTTGCGATCCGAGCTCGTGTCCTCAGCCCGGCTCCGCGGGGGCGAGTGCCCCGTTGCACAGCCACGGAAATCCCAGTGAGGAGAAACAGAGCAGCTCTCAAGGGGTCGCCGGGCTGTGCCCTTCTTGCTGAGGTTGGTTCCCAATGTGAAATAATGTGGGCATGTGTTCAGTGTGACAGTGTCGGAAACTGATACGGAGACTGTCAAGACCAAATTCCTGTGCTGGTCCTGGAGCTTGAGATTTTTTTTTTCCTCTGTGCTTGCATTTGCCTCTAGGATTCAGTCTCCTCTTTCGTATTAACGTGGTAACATGAAGAACTATTGATCTGGTGAGAAAAAGCAAGTGGTCACTGCTGTGAAAAATACTTATCACTGCTTCTGGTGCCTAAATTCTCTGGGCTGGTGTTTTCCAAGGACTTGCAGAGTTAGGTACCCACACGTACTGAAACACCAGCTACCAGAGTCTCCCGAGTTTCATTCAAAATACCAGATTAATTGATTTATTTAGATTCATAAACAGCAGTAGAGAGCAGGAGGCTCTGCCCCAGTGAGAAACTGCGGATGTGGCTGTGAACAGCAGGCTAATGAAGATGAAAAACCTCCCCTGTCCAGAGTAATCCAAACACAGTCTTACATATGAGTCTGTTGGCCCAAGTGCAGCTGTTTGTCTTTTCAGTAATCCGAAGCCGGAGCAGTACCCTGAGAAGCAAAGGGGACAGTGACTGTACGTAGCAGAGGTCAGTTGTGCTCCTGCCTAAACCAAACAGCTTCTCGCGGCGGAGGTGAACTCGGTGGCACGGCGGTGCCACCACGGCTCCGGGGACGTGCTCCCGTGGGCGCAGCCCGGCATCCCGGCTCCGTCGGACCCAAAGAGAGCAAGAAACTCGATGTCTTCCATTTGGAGGGAAGCTGGAAAATCTTCTCTGTATTTAAAGTTCCCATGGCTGCAGTTTGAATTTGGCATACAGTTGGCCACGGGGTTATCTGAGGTCATGTACTCAAATAGTTGTAGATAAAACAAGGGCCTGTTTGGATTGGAAATCTCCAGAGGGCTTTTCCTTTGCGCGCGGGTAATGATATTGCAAGAGGACATGAGCCAAAATAAAGATTCGGCTCCGTATGCAGTAGCTCAGTAAAATAAAATGAGCAATGGAAAAAAAAAAAGAAGGAAAAAAAAAGGGGGAAAAAAAAAAGACAAAAAAAAAAAGACAAAAAAAAAAAAGACTGTTTTCATTACATTATTTTCTGAACTTGCTGTTGAGATGGAGGAATTGCAGCCAAGGAGAGGGAGTCCTGCAGCGAGGCACCATCCAGGACTGGGATCGCCGCGCAGCTCTTCCAGGAAACTCCCTGGAGCTGCAGAAAACCGCCGTGTTTCGGCCATGCTTACCTGCACCCGCGGGCTCAGCCCCGTGCACCCGCTGCGGTGCAGGTCCCCGTGCCGCAGAGTGCAGGGGACGCTGCCGGGCGGCTTCCCCACCTCCTGGCTTCAGCCCCGGCCGCCTCCAGCCTCATACCTCCTCCTCTGCTCAAGAGGTTTGTTTCCAAAAATCCCTACCAGTTGGGGCAGTTATAAAGAGGGAGAAGTTAATGGGGTTTGGAAGTTAAAGAGGGAATAAGATTCTGTCGGGCTCTTTCACAGGCCCTTGGGCTTTTATGGGAAACTATTTACTCACCGCTTAATGGAAGACGGCAGAGCAGAGCACATGTGGATAAGAAATGTGATTCAGTACTTTTCCAAGCTGCCGTTAGAGAAAAGCGTGTGCTTATAACAACAGCTTTCTTCCTTGGCCGCAGCCTGCTACGACGATCTTCATGGCTTCACAGCCTGTTGTTACAAAAATAATTGAAATGCAAAAGCAAAATTACAAAGCTGGGAAGAAAATTAGGCCTTTGGGGGTTTTCTGTATTCCTGTGGTGCCCTCGGATGCTGTGGTGATAGGTGCTGCTATAAAAGCATCGCCCAACAGGTAGTGAGAAAGTAAAGATGAGACAGGAATGAAGAGGAAAAGGGGGAGGAAGAGGTGATCACCACACGTCACAGCGTGCTGCGGCTCGGGGCGCCGGGGAAACTGGAGCGGGGCTTTCCTCTTGGTACCGACATCCTGCCCGTGGGGCTGATGAAAGCACACGCGGGCTGCGGTGGGGTGGGCAGTACTGGCTTTGCTGGCCTGGAGGTGCCTGCCGTGTCGGGAGCCAGGGCTGCTGTGTGTCAGGGAGCAGCTCCGCATCTTGCCCAGCCTCCGTTGCTTGTGCTCTCGGCTCCCGCAGAGGGGTGCAGTACAAGGAATCCCCCTCCCCACACCTGAAATCCCTATGGAGTGTGGTTGGGCAGGTCCTGCCAAGCTGCCGCGTCTCAGATGTGCGTTTCAGGTGACGTTGTGACGGGTGGCACGAAGGCAATGCCACCTTTGTGCTCTCAGCAGGAGCAGGCTGGTCCCAAGTGGGGAGTTGCTGTTTGAGAAGAGAGTGTGTCCCGGACCATGCAGGGTCACCCAGGCATTGCATGGACCTGCTGCACGTCCTTTAGGGCTTTCCCCTGAAAACGAGGAATGCACAAACCTTGTACTAATAGGAATTTCATTTCTGCATAGAAATTATCTGAAGACAGCTTGCAGCTTTGTTATGCTTGTTTGTTGTGTTGGTTTTAGGATTGCTTGCTGAAGAACCCCAGATGTGGATGTTTCGTTGGTGGCTGTGGACATGAGGAACCCAACTCCCACCAAGTTTAGTGGGATTCGTGTACCCATCTCCTCTGGGCTGCTGAGAAGGTTCAGCCTCCAGCAACAAACCTTTATCTACATCTTCATTAGAGTTCACTCAAGGTGCTCATTGGAGACTTTGGAAGTTTGAAAGGTGGAATTTATCAATCAGTTTATTTCTATCCTCTGTCTGGATGGAAACAACTGATAAATGTAGGTTTCTGGTGCAGTTTCTGAAGTTTACATCTTCACAATTCAGTTTCTGCTAGTAGATACTTAGAATGTATATTCACATTCTTTTTGTTAAGCCAGTTTGGTAGTAGGGAAGGAGTCATAAAAAGGTCACGTATTCATCAGGATTCATTTTTAGAAAGGGAACAAGGCTGCCTGTGTGTCTCCTCGGAGCATTGGCCCTGCTTTTCTCCTTATAGGGAGTATTTTAATAATGGTAACACTGTCGTTTTTCAGCTTATGGAGACATACAACAATATTCCCCAAAAACCTTAGTTGCAGTCAATGCCACCAAGCCGTTTGCTCTCTCTGTGCATCCTGTGTTTTTACATGGTGCCTGTCATTACTACCTTTCTATATCTCATAGACATGATGTTTCTTAATGTGCTTACTGTGTGCTTTTAGTACTTTTCTCCCAGGACAAATTGCTAATCAAATAATCTATAGTATTTCATCAAAAGCACTTCTGAGCTGCTGAGTTTCTTTCTGAGCATGCGTGGACGTACTGGGGGAAAAAAACCTAAGTCCTTACTGACCAGAAACAGGACAAACAGGAGGGCTTGGCACTTGTGTAGATCCTTACGATGACATACAGGCCTGTGTAAAAATGGCATTTTCTTCCTCAAAGGCTTGAGTGCAAATCTTTTTTTGGGTGATCATCAAAAAGGAGCTACTGGTTACCCCCATTCCTGCTGTGGGTCAGTGGGTTGTACGATTGGGCTGGCTCAGGGCTGGGACTATGGTTCGTGCTGTCCGCTGGAGCACAGGGCAGGATCAGTTATCCTAGTGCCACCTGGAAGGGGACAGAGGGTGACTGATGTGGCAGGAAGCACTGGCGGGCAGCACCCTTCCAGCCAAAGGCCAGCCAGGACAAGTTAGTTTGAATTTTTTAATTTATTTTTTTGTAGGAATGTGAACCGGCTCCCTAATTTTGTGTTGTGTTAGTGCTTCGTGTCATGTGCCTGCGCTGCCTTTGATCCCAGAGCAGACGCTTTGCTGCTGGATTTGCTGTATTGTCACACTGCAGCCTGTGTCTCTCTTGGGCAATAATCCACAGAACCACATCTGAGTTTAGCAAACTTGTTATTTTGGCTCAAAAGAAACTCAGGACTCGACAGAAGAGCCAAGGACCTGGTTTGCAGAGCACCGGCAAAGCCGGGAGGACGAGGGAGACGTTTGTCACCTGAAGGGTCTGTATGATTTAACATAACACACACATCTGGCACTTTTATGGTGGTGACATTTTGCATTTTTTTCCCCAGCAGTAGAGCAAAATTAATCAGCAACGCTTTGGAACAGCAACTGGTTTATAGCGATCGTAGCCTGAGTGCGAGAGGAGGCTTGTCATCGTGGCAGCCTCAGAGCTAATTTGCTGAGACATTCAACTGCCTTTAAATCTCCACTAGAGAATTTTTACGTTTCTGGTCGTGGGTCACTTGTGCTAATTTGGCATCTCTCTTAGGGCAATTTACATTTTTCTTTCAGCACAAACACTTATCCTCTCTAATAATGAGAACGCTCCTGTGCTTGGTTTTGGGGGTGGTGGTGAAAGTAGTTCAAATGTGAAGAGAGGCAGCTGTTCTCCTTGGCTCACCAACGTGTTTCAGGCATTTGTTGAGCCTAGAGAGGAAACACATTCTTAAAGTCTGTGTCAGGAAACCAGCTTCGAAGGCAGAAAAGTCGTGTGAATTTTCAGCGTTCCTGTACGACCTATAATTTGTTGCAGCACTGTGGGTGCTGCAGTTCATTTGTGGGGTAGGTTAGTGAAGCCCCTCACGGGATTTACACTGCAACACATTTAGCAGGTTTTAATCTAACGTTACTGAGTTGAAGCAGAAGTTGCATGAGAAGGTAGAGTTGGGACCTATGGTCATTAGTGCATAGAGTCTTACTCCTGACACGGGTGCAGGCCCATGGAGTTGAGTGTAAACTGGCCAAGAAATGAGCTTTTGTCAATGCAATATGAGTAAGACTGTTCCTAAAATAATTTAACATTGAATGCATGAGGCAAGCCTCCAATCCTGCCCTGTCCTGCATGTCCCTCAGGGTAGATGAACGGGAAAAGAAACGAGGGATTTCTACGAGAAAAGGAGATGGTGGAACTGAACGTGGACAATTGAATAGTCTTTGCAGATTCCCCCTTCCATGCCAGCAAGCTTTGATTTTAGGTTTAAAGTAAAAACCTTAATTCAGATCAGTCCTTCAAGCCTAGGTAAGGTTTTTCCAAAACATAAAAGTACAAAACAGCTACTTCCCAGGAGCAGGAGACCTCGGAACGGGAGATTATTTGTGTGTTGCTTGTCCAAGCGACAATGATTAAAGGTTTCTCAGCAAGCTTGTTCACTTGTTAGAGATTTGAGCCTCTGCTTTGAAGTTCCATCTCCAGCTGGAAACTGACACAAACCTTTGGGCCAAGAGCACTTTTATTTTCCCTGAAATATTTTATATCAATGCTTTGGAACATTTGTGCGCGGCTTCTGCTTTGCGACTCATCTTCCTTGGCAGAAGACAGCCAACCAGTGACAAACTGGGATTACTGAATGAGGGAAAAATCCACACCGACCTGGAAAGGTATCTTGGGGACCTCACAGTCCTGCCTTGAGATAAACTCTCATCACAGCCGGTTTGGGAGATGAAAGCATTTTGCATCCCTCCCCTTTCTTCTCTCCTCCATACCAGTCGTAGGTCATTTGGAAGTACAGGACATGATCCTTTGTCTTTTTGGAAGTAGGGGATGTTTTAAGTAGAACTTGGAAAGGCAGCCTCTGTGTTTAGCCCTGCAGAGGCTTGGCAGCTCGAGGTCGGGGTGCCGATGCAGACGTGAAGGTGAAGCTGTGTTCTGTGCCCGTGGTGAGGCCAAAGCATCAGGACATCTCTGCACACGCTCGCTTTGGTGGGTTTTTTCTCCCTGTGCTTGGAGCAGTCGTGTGAGTGCATCTGTTTCTTCTTCTCTTGAAAACTCACTCCTAAGGAACCCAGGAGAAACGAGTGGCCTACAGACAGGTCTGTGCTGCTCCCATTCTCCAGTTGCCACAGGAGGGACCTGCTCGTTGTGGCTGTGGGCAATGCAGTCCAGTGCACACCTGGGCTCTGGATTTCACTCCTTGGTGTTGGAAGACATTAACACCATTCATGTGTGACCCCGAAACAAAATGTGCTGTCGTTGCTGCCGCTGCAGTACCCAGCCAGGCCTGGCGAGCTGGGATAGATGCCAGATAACTGCATCCTACTTCCAGGGCTGCTTGGTGTAAAGGCTTTCAGAAAGCATTTCCATGGAAGAAAGTCCTGTCTCATCATCTCTCCCCCACCCTCAGTCACAAGCATCTTTGTGTAGCCCTTCCCCATCGCTGTTTTCCCATGGCAAGAAGTGCCTAGTTCAGAAAGCATCAGCCCCAAGCCCTTTGATCTTTTCTTTCTCAAGAGAAAAAAGATTAAAAAGAGACAAGAAGTTAAGGATTTGTGAGGGGGAACGGAACATGAATAGCAAATTCTGCTGCGGAGGTCACCTCCCCCCGGCTTTCTTCCTGTGTGATCAGGAGGAGGGAAGGGTGCGGAGCGGGGTCTGTTGGGGGATCCAGGGAGGAGGGGAGTAAATTGGGGGCAGAGGAGTGGGGGTGGAGTGGCAAAGCCCTTCAAAAGGAACAATGCTTGCAAGCTCCTGCATTGTTAGGCGGCCCTTTACAGAGAGTGCCATGAATACAGGTTATAAATTCTTTGGCCATTGAGAGAGCTCTCCAAACCTGACTCCATCCTGCACTAAACCAGGCCTGAGCCCTATCAGTTGCATAGCAATGAATTCATTTACATCTGGATAGTTAATCTCCAATTCACTTGACAGTTTATCTCACCCTTGGAAGAGCGAGCAGTGCCTGCTCTATTGTGTTGAAGCTGGTCTATGATCATCAGCTAGCCTCGCACCTCTTTTTTGCGCACAGCAAAGATAAGAAGGGTGGGTGTTGATATCTAAGCTTATGAAACACACAGTTATTACCCCAAGCCACTCGGTTCTGCAGTACTTTCACTTGAAATCCTCCCCATCTTTACCCTTTGCCTCTTCAATGTGGAAATGCCACATCCTTCCCTCGGTTATTGTCACAGTACAGCTAAAGTACTGCTCTTCTAATGTGTATTGCATTAGATGAATGATTTACACAATCCAGAACTACTTAGTTTGTTCTCATTTACTGAGGTCTCCTAATTCCGCACTGATTTTTATCGCTGGATATTTTGCACAGATCCCCCAAGGAGGAAGCACTGCTCTTGTTCCAGTGTGGCTCATCAGAGCATCTTCCAGGGGGATGCCAAGGACAGCTGCGTCGCAGGGGGCTCTGAGAAGCGTAGGATGTCCCACGGGGATGGGAGAGGCACCGTTCACCCAAAACCCCTGTAAGAGGAGATGAGCCTACTTGTGAGCCAGGGCTGTCTGAGTGGCACTGATTCAGCCCATGGTGACTGGGGAAATAATTACAGTAATGCACATCCAAACAGGTGGTGATGGGGAGAGAGAACTCATTGCTTTTGGACTGTGTGGACATGTGGAGGTGAGAACACAGCCTGTTTTGGCAGATGGACTGACTTTCTGTTCATGGTAGGAAAGTGGATCAGGAGAGGAGACCTTGGGGGTCAAAGGACACACTTAAGCATGAGAATTCCTTGATTTATTCATATTTTTAAATCTCCAACTTTAATTTCCTGCAGTATTTGTTTGATGTGGTTTGGACGTGATCTGTAGAAGGGCCACTCTAATTAAAATATCCCTCTTCTTTTATCTAGAGTGGCTGCAAATCTTTAACCGGTCCTTTTGTTTCCTTTAACACAGAGTGCACTGAGTTCTGCTCTGGTCATGAGAATTATGTCTGAAAGGCTGTCTGAAAGGTTTAGTGTGGTTAACACTAAAGAGCGAAAAACTGAGGTAAAGTAAAAAATGATGTGAATTTAAAAACGAATAGTAAGTTGAGGCAGGAAAGCAGCTTAGGCTTTTTCTTTAAGTACTAAATAATCTTTCATTTGTCTGCAACCAGGAAAGTCAGAAATGTTTCCTTTTCCAATGAAAGCTCAAGCTGTCACTGAGTCACAGCAGTGCAGCAGCTGAAACTGGCAGTGGAGCTCCAACTCTCCAAAGCCTGGTAACAGCCAGTTATATCTGCCGGGCTATTCTTGCAGGTCCAGGAGACTGAAGCTTGTTTCTAGCATCAGCTTGTAGTGATCCAACCACGACACACAATGGGCTGCTGTCTGCAGGGACTGCAGCTCAATGAGGTGTTCCAGAGAGAGCTTGTGTCCGTCGCCAGGGTAGTTCCTCATCCTTGGGAGGGAAGTCATTTCCATTTGGGTGTCATAGTCATTGTAGGAATATAACAATGTTTTAGAAGTATTTGTCATAGAATCACAGACTGGTTGGGGTTGGAAGAGACCTCAAAGACCATCTAGTTCCAACCCCCCTGCCACGGGCAGGGACACCTTCCACTAGACCAGGTTGCTCCAAGCCCCATCCAACCTGGCCTTGAACACTGCCAGGGAGGGGGCAGCCACAGCTTCTCTGGGCAACCTGGGGTTTTTATGTTTCTTTTTTGTGCTGAAGTGGAAGAGTGAGGAATCATTCCTTCCCGTGGAACTAATCCTGCTCGGCCTTCACAACTTGACGAAGTGTTTACATGCTTTTTCATTGTTCCTCGGTGTAGAGGCAAATTGCTGTTTCTTGTGTGTCTAGTGACCCACAGCCATCTCACCACATGAAAGATGTCTTCTGTCTCTCTTATCTGGTCTGTGGCTTTTGTTTTTAAAACAGCCTGACACAACTTTATTTTATTTTTACTTCTGTGTACACATTTAAATAAAAATAAATTATAATAAATAGCATTAATATAAATATTATGGTTAAGATTTAAACTAAACAAAATTAGGATGTTCAAAGCTGTATTTTCCGTAGACACTAGTGAAGCCCCTTTCTGCTTCACTTTATGGCAGTCTGTGAAGCGGGACATGGGACACGTTACATCCATGGGACGCGGACAGGACAGGGTGGGCCTCTGCCCTTGGCACACGTGGCATTTGCTCATTCGAAATTTCAATCATAACGTCTCACTAACTCGGTTGCTTGCATCTAAGTTCCTTGCATTTTTTTTTTTTTTTAATTAAAAAGACGGTTATTTGATTTCTTTTTCCGCTGAATCAATACTTGCTTGCAGGCTCGGGGTCAGTTCTCAGCGTGGTGAGCAGAGCTGTCACCGTTTGTAAATGGTGTTTCCTCATGCAAGTACAAGGATCAGTGTCTTGCTCTGGACTCTCCACGCCACGCCCGAAGGTTCGGGTCATGTTGGGTTTATAAGCAGGTCTAGAATTTACACTTGCACCCAGGATACATCTGGAAAATGTCTTGATTAGCTGATGACCATCACATTTTCATGCTCAGCTGTCTGAAAACCAGCGGCATGGGATTGCATGAAGTGCTTGTGTTTGCGTGGGCGTTTGTCGGTGTCTGGGTACGGGAATTGCTCCTGAATTTACTCCTGGAAAACCTTGGGGCGTGCTGGGTTGTGCTTCTGCCGGGCTGTGGGACAGAAGTCCTCTCTTCTGCTGCCTCCCTCGCAGAGACGGCAACTTTCTGTGAATATCTGTTATCTTCCATGACGAAAACCAGATGAATAATTGCTGCTACTTATACTATTGAACTTTCCTAAAGAAATTCTCCCCTGGGTTAAGAACGAGCATGACAAATCTCAACCCAAAGGACTGGAGGCGGGGAGCGGTAACTTATAAGCCATGAAAAACAAGAGCTTTTAATGAAAAATGGCTTCATACCGTAACACTTGGCACTCGTCCTTCCACGCTTCAACCTGCATGGTCGGTGCAGCCAAGAGAAAACAGGGAGCGAGGTGATGCCTTCAGCAATTACAGTAATTATCCCTCCACTGGTGCCAGACGCAGCCCCCGTGCTGTTTGCGTGACGGCAGATTCAGCAAGCAGACCACTATAAAACAGCATCTTTTTGCTCTGGGCAGAGGACACCCGGCCCTGGGTGATCTGCAGACGGGAATTAACCACTCAGGCATTTTTGGGAGCACTGGAGTGGTTGGCAAAGGGCAGCACTTCGCTCAAGGGGCTTCAGACCCCACTAGGGCCGAGCAAAGCTCTCGGCTGCTCTTTAGTGGCTCTCTGAGTTTTGGGGGGCCCTGCTTGTTTCCAGAGAGCTGCAGACAAGAGGGGAGAGCTGCAAGGGGCAGTGGGAGTGCTGCTGGAGCTGTCACTGTTCATGGAGCATCCTGAGCTCTGCTCTGGGGATGGCTCCCCAGCGTGGGCTGGGTGGTGGCTGGGTCTGCCTTGGGGGTGGCAGTAGGAGGAGATGAAGACGTGAGCTGTTGTCCCACCCAGCCATCGCTGCGTGCTGCCCCTCTGCCCTGAGGGACGCGGGTGGAGCGGGACCCTCTCCCCATGCCACAAAGCACTGCAGTCTCCAAGCCGCCGCAGGACTCCATTCCCATGTCCTTGCTGGTCATGGTGGTAACGTGGTGTGATCTGCCGACAAAGCGCCCAGTTCGCCCTGACCCCCGCCGTGAGACTGTTATTTCTGCGTGTTTCCCTGCAGAGCTCAAAGGGCCACAAATCCCTGGGGTGGGGGGCAGAGGGGTTCCTGGCCCTGCATCAGGCAGAGACAGGTGCCACCCAGGTGAGGGTGGCAGGTCCTTCAGCCACCACGCTGGGGACAAAAAGCAGGACCGGGGACAGGAGCACTGCGGGAGGTGACAGGGTCGGGGGACAACCCCCGTGCTCGCTGGGAAGGGTTAACGAGAGGGGCTGCTGGGCCAGGGGTCATTTTTGCTGGGACTCTCGTGCTACCTGTGACCCGTTCCCTGCTCCCTGCGTGCCAGAGGTGGGGGCTAGAGGCAGCGTTTAAACCTTGGAGGAATATATATAAAAAAAAAGTGTTTTCTTCTTGAACTAATGCAAAAAACAAAGAGCTTGTTTCAGTGCTCGCCTCCTCTTTCAAGCTGGATGGGATCCTGGATATTTTAAAAGAAAACAAAGCATATTTCAAACACAGGCTTTCTTTTAGTCTTTTTTTTTGTTCCAGTTGCTTTCGGTTTGCTCACAGAGATTTCGGAGCCCTAGGAGAGGTACCTCTGCCAATGATGATCTCGGCTCTTCGTGAAGCCCCAGGCCCTGTGCAGGGGAGCTCTGCCCCCCTCGCTGCCTCTCCATTCCAACCGAGAGTGGGCTGAGCTGCCGCGATGGGGTCCTGGTACTGCTTCCCCCGGCTGACAGTGTCATCTGGGCCAGCACAGGGAATCAACAGCTTTAGGTTGGATATACAAGCCCTAATCTGCTGTCCCAAAATCCTGTCTCCTATGGCAGCTCCAGATGCTCTGGGGAGACGTGATGCTGTGTTCGGTTAAAGATTCAGACAGTTCTTGACAGTCGTGGACACCCACCTTTGCATGCTTTTGACTCCTTGGCTGGAAGAGCCCGCTTTTACTCCCGGAGAAACCAAGGCAGTGACATGATCTGTCTCATGGCTTGTGGGAACATCAGTGGCAAAGCCCTGGTTTGCAAAGATCGTAGAATCACAGAATGGTTTGGGTTGGAAGAGACCTCAAAGACCCATCTAGTTCCAACCCCCCTGCCACGGGCAGGGACACCTTCCACCAGACCAGGTTGCTCCAAGCCCCATCCAACCTGGCCTTGAACACTGCCAGGGAGGGGGCAGCCACAGCTTCTCTGGGCAACCTGGGCCAGGGTCTCACCACCCTCACAGCAAAGAATTTCTTTCTAATATCTCATCTAAATCTCCCCTATTTCAGTTTAAAGCTGTTTCTCCTCGTCCTATCACTCCATGCCTTTGTAAAAAGCCCCTCTCCATCTTCCCTGTATCCCCTTCAGGTACTGGAAGGTGCTAGAAGGTCTCCCTGGAGCCTTCTCTTCTCCAGGCTGAACAGCCCCAGCTCTCGCAACCTGTCTCCATAGGAGATGTGCTCCAGGGCACCTCTCCAATGAAGACAGACCTTCAGGACACACGGGCTGAAGAAGTGATGTGTTAAGCCCTGTCATGGTGTTAGCTTGACATGAACCGCTAGACAAGAAGCTTGACAACTGGCAGAAGCCAGAACCTTACCAGTGCCCTCCTGTGCCTTATCAGAGGAAAATAAATCTTGACTGATTAGGTCTTTTAAATGAGAATTCTCAGCAAATAAATGAGCTGCCTGCGCAGTGATAATAGGCTGTTTGGAAAGTGGCTCTGTGGAGTGTATACACGGCTGGAAGTCGTCAAAACCATCTTATCCCGTGGAGTCTCCTATGCTGAACTTGTGTTTACAATATCAGACAGAAAAAGGAATTTTTCAATGGATATTTTCTGATAGTTTTTTTTTAGCCAAGCAGCAGCATAATTAGGGCCTGTCTGTGTAGGGCCAGGGTATCTTCACTGGCTGCAGAGACTTGACCTCCTTCTCTCCATCCCCATCTTACTATTTTGACACATCTTGCTCCAGTTTAAATCTGTGTGCTGAGGTTTGATGGACCCTGATCATCCCATGAGGAGTTTGCCAGTATGGGAGGAGTCCCAGTATGGGACTGATGGTGAGGAGGACAAGCTTATGGCCAGGAGGTGAGCACGCCGGTTCTGCCCTCATCCCTTCCCATGGCTGCTGTGGTGTGCAAGAGAAAGACACCTGGGAAGGATGCAAGTCCTTACACTAAGCAAAGCTGCTGACAGTATTTCTTGCTGTGATTTGGAAGCCTTGTCGGTTTTATCCACCAACTATTTTTTTTTTTGCTTATTTTAACAAGTTCTCCTAAATAATCCTGATGTTCAGTCACTAGTTAAAAGCTGGACTAAGAGCAATCTGTCAGAGGATGGTCATAAATACTTGATCATAGTTCATTTCCCCCAGTCTTCGCCTCTCTCTTTCATTTCTTGAGATCTCATCCATAAAGATCCCTTTGTACGGCTTCTGCTAAAAGTCAGTGCTGGATAATTGGCCAATTTCCTGCACGCTGGCAGTTCTGTGGCTTCCCTGTGCTCGTGCTCATCTCCCTCGCTGTGTGTCGAGGTCATCTCCACTGGTGCAGAGTGGAAGCTGGACCCAGCTGCGGCTGCAGGTCAGCTCTTGAGAAGTGCCGTGGAAAAGCCAGAGCTTTGAGCTCGGTGTGCTGGAGACCCTGCTGTCGCGATAACCTCCTGCCGTTGTGATAACCTCCTGCAGTAGGCAAGGCAGTATGTGCTCAGCAGAGGGATGCTGAGACCGTACTTTGGGGGGAGCATGAGAAAAAAAATCTCAAGGTGATTCAGATCAGATTGCTGGGTCCAGCGTTAGGGAACCGTGGAAAAAATACAAATGGAACTTGAAGCCCGATCTCCCAATTGTCTGTGTGTGCGAAATCTTTTGGCATCTCACGTCTCCTCTCTGAAGAGCTGGTATTCTTAGATTTATGACAGATTATTTTTGATGCTGGAGGCCTTAAAACTGTTCTGACATGAACCCAAGCTATTCTACTATCTTAAAAAATGAAGTCTCAAATGAGAACTGAAACTTATTGAACTATACTTCAATTACAATATAGCAGAGTGCTTTAACACGTGCACGGAAAGAAGCCTGAGAGGAAGGGGAGCAACCCTGAAAATGGATCAGAAACTGGAGCTTTTCAGAGGCACTGCACTGGTTACCCCTCTCTGGAGCTGTACCCTGGAGAAATCAGCTTTGCATGTGAAACTGTCACCGTCCAGCTGCGAAACCCAGCTGAAATGTAAACTTCTCTAAAGCGTTCACGGGCAGTTTGCATCTGTATCTGCGTCTGATTAGCTGGAACTGTGCAAGGGCAGCCGGTTGTGTTGCCAGGTCTTTCCTCCTCACCTTGCCCCACGGTTCCGCTCAGTCACTCATCGTTTTGTCTTTGGCTTGAGACCATCGTCCTCTGTGTAGGTTCTGCAGCGGATGCAGCAAGGACCTCGCTTTGTGGGTCTCCAGACAGCAGAAGGATGGAAAGGCTGAAGGATATTTCTGATTCCTGCGGACAGCCATCACACAGACGACAGCGAGACAGCTCACCTGGAGTCGAGGAGGATGGACTCGGGACTGGAGGTGGTTGTGAGCCCAGACTGTCTGTAGTAGGATTTTCACGATGATTTGCTTCCCCTGTCATGTTGTTTCAAATTCCTCACAAGCCATACTTTTCACAGTCTGGATTTTCTCTCATGAATTTCCTAAGGGGCTATCTGGAGGGGAAACTATTTCTCACCATAACAAACAACCAAGGCCTTCATCGTTAAAAACTAAAGCACTAACATGGCCCTACAATGGACCCCTTTGTCAAGTCACATCTGTTTAGATCACCAGAAATGATAAGCCTTTACTTTTGAAAGTAACTTTCTTTTATCAAAATAGGAGAGAGGACTGCAAAACATTCAGAAAAAATCTGCATGAAAGCCAAGACATGTCACAGTAGTGCTCTGTTTTACATAGAAAAATCAAATTGCCTGTATATCCAAACACTGGACTTACGTTCTTCTAGCAGAAGCCACGGATGGCTCCGTAGCACAGGTCGCTGCCGTGATAGTGTAAAACAGGTGGAAAAAAAAAAAATGTGGTCTGCTGGACAGAAAAGCTCTAATTTCAGAGCTAACACAGATTACCTTGTTTTTAACCCCAAAGTTTAAAATCTGTTTCCCAGAAGCTGTCTGCCAGTAATCACCGGATTGCGGAGCAAGAGGATTCACACGGGGAGCGATGTAAAATACTGCGTGAGGTGTATGTGATCATTTGAATTAAATAATCCACAGACATTTGCCCCCAAGTAATAAAAGCACACGCACACCCAGAGAATCTTGAAGTGCTGCTGTACCCGCGCTGGGCCAATGCACAATTACCCAGAGGTCTCGCAGATAAATGCTGGTGCTGTGGCAGGAATAGCTGCGCAGAAACCCGCCACCCAAGCCCCGCTCTCGCTCTTTGCCAGCGATGATTTTCTTTCCCTTTTCCAATGCGAAGCACCTTTCTGCAGGCGAGGAGCTGGTAACCACCATCACAGCAACAACGCGTCCCATCTCCACCCTGGGCACTGGCCCAGTTGAAGGCAAGAGGCTGCCTTCCTCTGAAACAAGGGCGAGATTTTGTAAGGCAGCGAGCGTTAGGACAGTGGATGTAAGTCAGCTCTCGTCGGATGGTAAAGCTTTCCTGGGTGCTTTTGAAAATCTGAAATATTTGGGCTGAATTCATTGGGTTTGAATTCTGTGAGGTCTCTGAAGCAGGGCTCTGGGGAAAGCCCAGAGGCACCAAGGTTTGGGGGATGCCGATGAGCTCAGTGTGAGCTGTGGTGCTTTGGAAAGTGAGCTACATGGCTCTGGGTTCTTAAGATAGAAGTAGTTTGTGAAAACCCCTGCTCTCTGCCTGAGGTCACATCAATCTTGCTGCTGGCTATAGTGGGGCAAGGAACAAATCCGCTGGTTTTCGTCGAGCCAGTTGAAACACAAACTGTGCTCACCCTCTTCCACCAACGGCTCTTAAGCCATCTTTGCTGCATCACCACGGAAAGTTTCACTAGCGGTGACTGAAACATCCCCAGCCTTGCGTCTGACGTGAAGCTGGAAATAAACTCTAAATTCACCTGCACTTAGAACTGAGGACCCTGTGTTCGTATTTGGTGTTTTCCCTAGATAAAAGAGAGGGAAAAAGACGGCAAATTTGTCTTGATGGTACTTTTTTCCCTCTTAGAAAGTCCTTCAAAGCCTTTTCAGGGGCACCATCAGTGGAGATGAATTACAGATCGTTCCTGTGCACCCAGTAAAGGGAATGGTGGTAGAAATTCCTCTAATTACATATAACTGGGTTTGAATTTAAATGATCTGGAATTGCAGTGAGTGGCTCTGAGAAGGATTACTGGCTGAGAAGGAGGAGCAGCCTGTTGGAATGAGATAGATACATGGACGTAATTATGGCAATAACTTTTAAGAATTATAATATGAGAATAAATTGGGCCAGTTTAGGTCAATACGTGCAGAGAGTTGCCCAGTTAACTCCTGCACTGCGGGTGCTGTGTTCTGGCAGCTCTGGAGGGGCAGGAGTCCGTTCAGCATCCTCAGGGGAAAAGGCTAAACAGCGTGTGCTGAGGCAAGGCTGGAAGACATCAATCCTCCATATTTTTAATGTTAAGTGATACAAAGCAGAGCTGCTTCTTGCCTGTCCTTTCCCCAAGCATTTGATTCTGTCAAGTGGTTTAATTCATTCATAAATGCTCTCTGGACCGCACAGTCTTGCCAAATATGCAACTGTCTGGGTAAAGACGTACAAACAAGGTGTGCCTGATTCCTGCATGTCGTTACCGTAGCAAGTACAAACACGCACTAGGAATTTGAAGACATGCATGAACAGACATCCAGATCAGCAAAGAATTTCTGAATGCAGAGACCTGATTTGAGCAACAAGTCATGGCATCTGTAAATGATGTGTGCCATTGCACATGAATTTAGAAACTCTGTTTCTAAGGAATATAGGTATTTCTTTGTATTAGACCACAAAGCTCATCCAAGTTCCCCTTTTTAACCATATGATGAGTTCACTGGAAAAAGAGTTACCCACTGTTCATCACCCTTCCTCATTTTGAATGCCCATGTGCTAAACATGATGCAGTGCTCGGTTCAGAGCTCAGATGTCATGGGAAAACAAGACCCAGAGACGGAGGCGACAAAATAAGGGAACTCGCAACCTGTGGAGCTGTCTCTTACATGCCAGCCACAGAGAGACAGGAAAAATCCAGCTCCTGAGCTCCAGGAGCCTCCAGCTTCATGGGATGGAGGTGGTCAGTCTGGGAAGGAGACTTGTTCCTCTTCACATCACCCAGACCCTTGCCACTACAAGCAACAGCAGGATAAAGCCTGTAATGGTGAAATGATGAAAGCGCGGTGGAGAGCTGTCTAATAGTGTGTGTGCTCGCCAGCCTCTGTACCTTCCGTCCTCGTGGGGCTCTGACCTCTTTTTTATAGAACCATAGAAGGGTTTGGGTTGGAAGGGACCTTAAAGACCATCTAGTTCCAACCCCCCTGCCACGGACAGGGACACCTTCCACCAGACCAGGTTGCTCCAAGCCCCATCCAACCTGGCCTTGAACACAGCCAGGGAGGGGGCAGCCACAGCTTCTCTGGGCAACCTGGGCCCGGGTCTCACCACCCTCACAGCAAAGAATTTCTTCCTCATACCTCATCTCAATCTCCCCTCTGTCAGTTTAAAACCGTTCCCCCTCATCCTATCACTCCACGCCCTTGTAAACAGTCCCTCTCCAGCTTTCCTGTAGCCCCTTCAGGTACTGGAAGGTGCTAGAAGGTCTCCCCAGAGCCTTCTCTTCTCCAGGCTGAACAGCCCCAACTCTCTCAGCCTGTCTCCAGCCCTCTGAGCATCTTCGTGGCCTCCTCTGGACTCACTGCAAAGGGGCTTTGCGTTTCAGACCATATGGGTACGTGCATCTTTCCTCGTGATCTTCCCTTATAGACAGAGGGAAACAAAAGGACGTTGACCTCTGTGGGCTACCAGAACCTGAGCACTTGCTGGTGGCCAGCTTTGAGCTGTGTGGCTACAAACTCATCTGTCACAGGAAGCAGCAGTGCTTACCGCTTTCAGATGCAGTTTAAAAATACCTGCAAAGTCCCCTTGGCCCCAGTACAAGGATGGACAGTCTGAGGGACCCGGTCCTTGCCGTGCGTTTCCCATTCAGCTGTTTTTTGAGTTCCTGGGTCGTTGCATTTAGCATCAGTGTTATCTGTGCTCCTCTTCTCTAGCAGGAGTCACGTTTTCAGTTGTTACTGTGCTTTTCTGAAGAGGAAATGCTGTTGCCTTTTTTGGAGCTTTTACAGAATCTTATTTTTCAAAATCACTTTTAGAAACCTACCTTGGAAAATGGTGTTTAAGGAGCAGGTGCTCACTGCTGGCAGACAGCTGAAGCAATGGAAAAAAGGAAAACTACATTTAGCTACTTAAAGCATGCAAAAAAAGATCTAAAAAAAATAAGACATGGAGCGCAAAGAATTTGTCTTTTTGCAGGGTTACATGCAACAAAACAAGTTCACTGAATTGGTTTACCGCATCAGTCAACAAACAGCTGTGTCAGCAGAAACGTGGGAGCAGCGTGTGCTGGGCTGGGTGGAAGAACACCCTGAGTTGACACGAAAAGGGAGTGAGGACTGACATGGACCTGGGCCTTCAGAGAGCAGAGTACACTTGGGGGCAGAGCCAATAGTTTATTCCCTTTTTCCTTGTCACTTTGCTCATGTAGAAGCAGGCTGGGGACATGGGGTATGACCCTACTGTGACACTGAGTAGCTAAACTGTGTGGCAGGTGTCTGGAAGTGGTGAATGCATCTGGTTTTCTATTTTCTTGTTATTTTTTGCATGCATTTATGGATGTTCTCGCTATCTTTTAAGTCCCCTTCCACTTTCAGTCCACTGTGAGTGCAGGTGTCAGTGCAAACTGTGACTCTGTGACGAAGTGTAAGTGCAGAGGTCCCCCCTCCTTGCTGCAGTGACGGCTGGTTTGCAGCGTGTTTTGTTGATTGGTGTATGGAGAGCATCTCTCCTGCACCCGTGGCTGGGGTGGCACATGGGCAGATAGGAGCAGGGTCATATGCATGTTGTATTCTGGGGATTGTCTTTCTCCTTTTGCTTCTGAAGCGCCGTACAGCTCTCGCTACTATGACTGCAGGGCAAGGTCAAGTCTCTGTAGGGCTAATGAGCCTATATAGCATTAAAACAACATTGAGGACCAGCCACCACTAGCCAGAACCACAGGGGAGAGGAGCTGCTCTTGTCCACAAGTGTGTTGTGGCCACTTGCAAGTGACAGCTCTATAGGGCTTGTCAGGGTGAGTGGGACCCCAACGAGAGTGCAACAGGCGGTCGCTGCTTGATGGGCGGATGGGACTCTCGTCCCTACCAGCCCACCAGAGCATGAAGCTCGAGTTTCTCAAGAGGGTGACTTGCACCTCCTTGGTGTTTCGGCAATGAGCGCAGGGGCTGAGCAGCCCAGCTGGTTTATGCAGGTAGTTGCGCTGTTTGGTGTATTTTTGGACGTTTCCCATCTTTTCAAGGTTTTTTCATTTTTTCAAGGTTTTTTCCCAACCTTGACAGCCTTCAGAGGTGGGCCCGTGCAAACTGCATGAAGTTCAGCAAGGCCAAGTGCAAGGTCCTGCACGTGGCAGTGTTCAAGGCCAGGTTGGATGGGGCTTGGAGCAACCGGCTCTAGTGGAAGGTGTCCCTGCCCGTGGCAGGGGGATGGAACTAGATGGTCTGTAAGGTCCCTTCCAACCCAAACGATTCTGTGATGATTCTGTGATGATGATGGTGATCCTTCAGAGATGACTGACCATTCGGTGCAGCATGTGTCTGGCGTGACACCAGCACAGCATTTGTTTGGTATGAGCTGTTGTGTCTCCCGTGCTTGTCACCGAGCCATTGGCTCCACGTGGAGGGGAGACAAAGCCGGGTGCCGCTGGGAGCGAGGGCTGTGCAAGGAGGCTGTGAGGGACACGGCTGCTGAGCCCCATGGCGTCCTGCTTCTCCCCAGGCTGTGCACGATGCTCTGGTGGGCTCCATCCAAGTGGGACATTCGTGAGCTTCAGCCATGCAGGAAGCAGATTTATATGAGTTAGAAAGCTGTGTCTTCCCAAGGCAGAGAAGCTGCGAGCCTCAGCCAGATGCAGAACGTGCTGAGCCATGACAGTGACACATGCAACACCTTTCGAGGCGTTTTGGATGTTCTCTGACAGGTCACGCTCTGCACCAGCAGCCCAGCCAATTCTGAAAAAAATATCAGTTTTCTTCTTATTATCCCCATCAGAACTCATAAAAAGCCAAAAAACTTTGTCCTCAGAACCAGTAGCCAAATTTCTGCCTGTTTACGTCTCGTGTTGGAGACTGGGTAATTTGGGGAGATTAGGGCAATAAACAGAGTTGTAAACAGAATAAACCTGGAGAGGGTTGCGAAGGGCAGCCCTGTTAAATGTTGTTCTTAGTGTCAGTGTAATTTGTGTGTGGTTTCATGTAGTTTATAAAGTCGGCGCAGCGATTGGATACGCTGGATGAGATAATTGGAAAATGCCTTACTCACTGGGATGCCTTCAAGGTTTAACTCGAAGTTTAAATTCACTTATAATCCCAGCCAAGCGCTTAGGCCTGGGTTTTAAGTCTGAGTGTAAGCAGGGCTGTTTCTCTAGCACAGGAGCAGAATTACTGTGCGGGAGGGATCCTGCCTGCCCCGGTCGGGCGGGGGCTCGGCAGACCCCTCCTTGGCAGCGCTGTGCGCGGGAGCTGCCGCAGCTCTGAAGTCATGGTTTGGTTCTCAGGCTATTTTTGAAGCTCGAAATGCGAGCGTAACCATCGCTTCAGCATTTTCCCACACCTTTCACGTGACGCAGGACTGTGCCAGTCATAGGACTCTGTCCAGCGGACTTAAAAATTGTCACAGTTTCACTTCCCTCGTGGGTTTTTTTTTCCATTCCTTTCCGGAGGCAGCAGAGTTGGTTCCCTTTGCTGCCCCGAGAGCTGCCTGGGGAACGGCCTGGTATGGCTCCCTTCCAAAAAATTCCTGTCTTTGGGAGATTCTCACCTGTTTTGAACTGTTTCTGCAGGCAGGTACTGCCCATTTCAGGCTCTCTAGATGTGTTTCGCACCGGCTGTTCAATACCTTGATCCGCAGAACCAACTCTTGGGGCAAAAAAGGAGCTTTACAGGTTGTTTTAGACATAATTTCCACCTTAATGCAATTAAAATCAACATTTGAAAACAATAAAATGTACAGCAGTTCACATCGTTAAAATGAAATGGTTAAAGAAAACTAAACCCCAGCTACTGCCTGCAGCCCTGGCCTGTCTGCAGCTTTGGGATGGATTGCTACCGGGTCCTCTTGTCCTGTCCCCTGTTGCCCTGTGAAGGGGGGAACTGCCCGGCAAAGTTACACAGAGAAATTGGCCCTACAGAAAATGCTTCAATTCTACGTATAAACCCCAAAGTACCCAGGGAAGTGCTGGTTCTCTGATCTGCTTCTACAGTTGGTCTGGGGATTGCTGTGACACTGGTCATTAAAACTGCTCGAACAGCTATGAGAGTTTTAAGTTGATGGTATTCCTTTAATTCTAACGTGCTATTAGAATGTTAATTAAAAAAGCAAACCGAAATGAAATACTCCTTCGAGAACCAAGAACCTGTCATTTGTGTGAAAACCCTGGCTTACAAACCGCTTCTTCTACTTTTTCTGCCAAATATGCAAAGTAAATTGCACAATTTCAGGGATGCAGTTGAGCCGCTTTGTGTTTTTCTTTCTCCAACTGAGAAGAAACATTTTCTTCCATCTGAGAGGGAGTTGTTTGTTTTTCTTGCTGCGTAACACATATGGGCTCTCATCAACGTTAATACAATAACTTTTGCACCGTTTCTTATCTCACTTTATCATGACGTTGTGATTTTTCTAAGACAAGGATTGTTTGTTTGCTCACTATAATTTCTTAGTTATCTTTCTAAATAAAAGAAAGTGAAGTGAAGCTTAGCAAGAAAAAGCAGCGATCGCAGTTGTGAGCTGTACTGAGTCTTATTCCCATCCCTGCTCAGGCGTGAGAATGTTCTCAGCCAGTGGGACTGTTCACATCCAAACCCTTCTCTTAGTTGTCAAATGCCCAAATCGTTTATCCGAGCTTCATCCATAGATTGCACCATCAATTATTGCTTTATGACAGATATTGGGATGCTTTCTTATTTTCCTAGTGCTTTTTTTTTTAATTGCAAGATTATCCAATGCTGGATGATGTTTCACCAGTGTTGTGCTGTACCCCAGGAGAACGGGACAGGGAGGCTTTTGGAAACCTACCTCAATAAATCCTTAAATACATGGGCCTGCAACTCAGTTGTGGTGAGTGGGTTTCTGAGTGTAATCTCTTCAATGGGAGAGGCAAACTGGAGATAACAGGTGTGTACTGGGCTCGGTTGCAGGGACAGGAGACAGCAGGTTGGCACAGAAGATGGGTATTTCGTGGGGAGTGTTAACACTATCATAGAAAGCTTTGAAATATTTTTGGAGCATTTAAAACCTGATGGGCTTTTGATAGCTTATGTGTTAATTATATAAATTAGGATAATTAGGGTGTTCAGTCAAGGTCCCTTAAGGTGCAAATTGTGCTGATAGCTCAGTGGTCACTGTAAGTGTCCAGGCCTTGTTTCACAGGTGGGACATCCAGTTTCCCATACATGTTACCTCTCCAGAGTTTGGTAATTTTTCCATTTTCTATCGTTTTGGTGTCTTTGTCTAACTTGTCACTTTGGATTTTTGTTTCGGTTTATATTCCCAAAGTCACGGCGGATATTTTGGGACTGTGCAATAGCAAACGAGACGAAGGGCCCATATGAACCATTATGGCTTTACACAAGCAAAAGGGGAAAATTATTTAGAATCCTTCAACAACTCACGTTGGAAGGGACCTCTGGGGGTCCCTGGGTTTGATACAGGATTGGTATTAGTTTGATCTGAATATGGAAAAGGGCTGTGAGTGCTTACATTAAGTGTTTGTCTCTTGGGGCCCACCTCAGGTCCTTTTGAAGTCAACACAGAGGCTCCCTTTGACATTGAGTGGCAGCTCTAGGATCCTTGTGGTGACATTCTTGTCCCCAAACTTTGGACTAAGCTCCTGGAAGAGACATGGGTATCTCTAGGGCTGCTTCCACTAGTCCTGAGGCACATGGGAATGTGAATGACCTGCTGCAGGTCCCTGTCTCTCTTCACCAGCTTTTGGAAGAGCCTCTGTGACCGACACAATGCTTTGAAATGTTCAGGTAAGAGGGACCTTTACCTCAGTGAGAAGGTCCAGGTGCCTGACTGCACGGAAATCAGTTCATATGTTCTTACTCATTTCAGAAAAAGTGTTTGTTAAGAGGGATTTTAGTCCGCGATAAAACAAACGACTTGTGAGTCCACCACGACTCTTAAGGATTTGCTGAGGCTCAGCGCCCAAGTGTCGTTTCACAGGGAGGGTTTTCCTGCTGTTACACTTCTGCTGCACTGCTCGAGTGCGAGCAGAGAAGAGCTTGGCCAGCAGGATCTAAGCCCAGAAGCTGAAAGCATTAGGCTGTTACCATAATGTGGACTTATTTGCTCTCAAAATGTGTTTATAGACAAGAATTTGGGAGTTTCCAGGGAATCCACAAAGAAAATGGAAGGGCAGCATCTGTGACACACCATGAAGTGAGACCACAGCAGTGGAAAGCAGCTGGGTTGAACTTTCTAAGTCTCCTTTCTACTGCAGAGAAAATCAGGGCTGTACTGTTTTTGGAAGCAGTATGCAGCTCCCACCACAAATGTTATGAAACTCCAAAAAGAAAATCCAGTGCAGAATGGTAAAAGCAATCTCATGCACCGATGTGCTGCAGAGTTTTGTGACCAAAAGCTTTTGCAGGGAAAAGCCTTTTCTCTTGTGGGGGGGAATCAAGATTTACCTTCAAAGTCTGAACACATGAAAAGCAAAACCTTTTGATTAATCAGCGTTCTCTCTATGTGTTTTGGGGTTTGTTGCTCCGTGTCCCTGTGGCAGGTCTGCTTCACCCTTAGCCCTCATCAGGTGCTCCAAAGACAAGGGTGCAGACACGGCTCACCGAGCCAGATGCTGTGCTTGAAAACCTGCCCTGCTTTACAGACAAATTTGGCATCTCAGCCTGGCATCGTCTTCCGAGGATGTTCGATGGAGAATCATAGAATGGTTTGAGTTGGAAGGGACCTTAAAGATCATCAGTTCCAACCCCACTGCCACGGGCAGGGACACCTTCCACCAGACCAGGTTGCTCCAAGCCCCATCCAACCTGGCCTTGAACACTGCCAGGGAGGGGGCAGCCACAGCTTCTCTGGGCAACCTGGGCCAGTGTCTCACCACCCTCACAGCAAAGAATTTCTTCCTAATATCTCATCTCAGTCTCCCCTCTTTCAGTTTAAAACCATTCCCTCTCGTCCTCTCACTCCATGCCCTTGTCAAAAGCCCCTCTCCAGCTTTCCTGTAGCCCCTTCAGGTACTGGAAGGTGCTAGAAGGTCTCCCCAGAGCCTTCTCTTCTCCAGGCTGAACAGCCCCAGCTCTCTCAGAAGGAGAAGAAATATTGATTGCAAGATAGTGGCAGATGCTCTGGGGCTCCAAGTGCTTGTAATGGTGCTTCTGGTGTCCAGAGCCCTGCTGCAGCCCTCTCACATGTAATCGTCTTGTAAAGCTGCTGTCAAGCTCCTGACAGGCTCCTAATGCGTCCTGACACGCAGGCAGATGCTCAGCTGAGTGTCATTTCCTGCTCTAAGGAGCCCAGATTGTTCCTGACTGGCCCTTGGGTTTGAGCAATCGGTTTAATTTTTCTCTCTCATTTATTTCCTTTGCCTGAGGGATCTGCACTTCAGCCCCCTTCTGTATATCGCCTTATTGTGCAGCATGCGAAATACGTTCAGCAGGCGCAAGGACTGTATTTATTAACTGGGCTCCTTCTGGGTTTAGTGATGCTGCAGCGCTGGAGGTTTGCACGGGGTGCGTTGCTGCTCCAGGCTTGGGTTAGATGCACGTGGTTGCTTCCAGGAGCCCACATCTTCTGCACGCTCGGCGTGGTGCGGGTGGGAGCGCAGGGAGAGGGTCTCTGCTGCTAGTGGGAAGCATCAAGGGCTCCAGCCCATCCTTGTTGAACCCACACAAGGTTTAGGCTGAGCAAATAGCAAGGTGCAGCTCTTTTTTGAGTTGCTTGCTCCTGCTTTCACGCCCAGGACAGCTGAGGTCTTGCTGAGAGAAAAAACTACTGCGGGAGCCACGGCTGCGGTGCCGGGGTGTGGGCAGGCGGAGTGGGGCCGCAGCAGCAGATGTTTTGGGACAGCTCTGCCTACTCGCATTTCAGAAGGGAACGCTCCACTTGGAGTCCTTTCCAAAGCAATTTGAGGTTAATTAGCAATTTCTGGCTTCACTATCTAGCTTGGTCTGTTTATCTTTTGTCTGAGCGAGTTCTCTTCTCTTCCTGTTGTTGTTCCTTCTTCCTGAGCAGAGGGGGGGCCGCACAGACACCCTACCCCACCGCGCTCGGGGACTTGCCGGCCTGGGCAGGCTCCTGCTGCCGCCTCCTCCCCGCTCCAGATGTGCAGGCTGGCCCTTGCTTTCTGATATGTCTCTCCTTACCCGTCCAACCCTTTAATTTTCCTTCTGCGTAAAGGGGGGGCCTGTTGCAGTGCAAGGTGACGGAGACCATAAGCATGGTGCTGGGCACAGAGGTTAGGAGGAGAGAGCTTAGAAAGCCGTGCTGGCTCGGAGGTCTCACCTCCCACGAGCTCCCACGAAGCACAAACACGGTCCTGCTTGGGACCAGCCCTTCACACTCCCTGGTGCTGGGCTGCCTGGGGCCCTCGGGTCATCGCCGCAGCCCGTGGGTGGGTGCTGGAGAGGAGAGACGACATCTGAGCTGCCCTTGGCCGCTCCTCGGAGCCCAGCTGTTAATGCTGATGGAAGTGATCCAAATACCAGCACACGGGCTCCAGCTAAGCCTTGGGGTCACCAAGCATGCACCAGCCATAAATATAGGCCACTGTGTTACTAATGCACCCACCCTAAATGTTTTATGTAACCTCATAAACTTCGAGTAGCTGTAATCTTATAAAGCCTGTGGCCTTTGCTGGACTGGCATTTTAGGCAAGAAGCCTGGAAGAGCCGGGCCATCTGTGGTGGTAATGAGTTTCTCATCCTTTCAGAAAGGGGATAGTCCCTCGGTGGCCTTCCCCGCGAAGTCTCATGTGCTGAAGACTGCATGGGATTTTCCTAACCCGCATGTTAGCGAGGATCTAGCGGTGTGGCAGACAGAACCCGGAGTGTAACTGCTGGATATGATCCTTAAATTCATCCATCAAACTGCTGCCGTGGTAGGACAGGTGAAACAACAGATACCGAGCAAGGAAATATCATCTGTATGGGGAGCAATTACACAGTCTGTGAATGATCCCCAGGTCCATGCAAACCCAGAGGTGCTGCTGAACACAGCTGTTTTTTTAGGTTGAATTAAGCTTTTCCCTCCCCTCAGTGAGAGCAGATTGCCTGGAGGCTCCCTGCGGGCTGGGTGCCAGAAGGTACCACCAAAGACTTGCCGGGGACTGTTTTTGCAGGGACTTTCTTATCCTTTAACGCCTTCGTTTCTCTGTCTTGATCCCTTCTGAACTCTCTTCACAGAGAACTTGACCCCTCCTTCCCACCTCCCTGTTCTCCGCCACGGGGTAACCCAAGCCCTGCAGCGATGGTTATTGAGGGAGGACCTCCACCAAACTCAGCTCCCTCCGTCTCACGGGAGACCCTGCCTCCCTCTCAGCCCTCTCATCCTAGAAATCCTTCCTGCTCTCCTCCCGCTTGTCCAGCCCAGCTCACGGGCAGATGTTTTCTGTTGCAGCTGTCGGACCGCAGCTGTGTCGCCGAGCCCCGGCACGGCCGAACAGTAGCTCTCCCTGCATCCTGCTCGCTCCGCGCTGCGCCCAGCCTGCTCCTGCCCCCTTCTCGGCACGACCGCTCAGCAGCAGCAGGGTGGGTCGGGCTCTTCTCTCCTTCGCACCGGGAATTTTAACACCCGCTCTGCCCGCACAAGGCAGTTGGGTGGCTCAAGCAACGGGCACAGTGCAAAGCATCCCCTTTATTTCTCAGTGGGTGAAGGCTTCACCCCAGCCTTCAGGTTTAACCTTTGAGTGATTCTGCTGGGTGTTTCAGGTCTCTTGCTTTCATGCCTCTCAGTAGTGACCACAGCAACACAGGAGCACAGCCCCTGTGAGAAATCTTTCCGTTCCTCCTGGCTCTTGGAGCACATGCCCAGGGATTGCCCTCCCGAGGGCCTAAAGTGAGATAACACCATGATAAGAAGATAACAAGGGAAGAGCAGTGCCAGTGGAAAGGACCCTCCCTCCATGCAGGAACTGGGCAGAAAGCAATGTTGGAAATACCCAGTGAGAGATGTGCGTGGACATGCATCTCCCAGTATCAGATGGTTTGTTCCTGTAGCCAGTCATCTGGTCACACAGCAGAGAAGGCGTCTGTCTGGAAATCTCATTTTCACACTCCCACTGTCTGGGTTTTCAATTCAAATACTGCCCCAAACATGCATCTGCTTTCCCTTCCATTTTTTGGCTGTTACTTCTTGCTTCCCCCCCACCTCCAGCATTTGAAGGATTTTTCTGGACTAAGGTATTCAGCCAGGAATAGTCAGGGTTCCTTGGTTCCTGAAATGCCTGCCTGGCCCCGGGCTGCTCTGCCAGCCACTGGTCCCACGCCCCCAGTCCTGCCAGCTGGCCCAGCCTGGGCCCCTCGCTGCTTGTATGGAGCCCAAATCGTATAGATCCCTCTGCCAGGATGAACCCAGAGTTTGAGTTTTAGCCTGTTGGTCCTTACCAAATCACTTTTCTCAGAAATCCAGCTCATGAGAAACATGTGCACATGCTTTCCAGCTTCCCAGCCTCCTACTTTTCCCCATTAACCTCAGGCTTTCAGCAGCAGACAGTGCCCGTCTCTGCCCATCCTGTGTTTCGTGGGCTCCCCCGAGAGCTGGGGCCTCTCCTCTGTGGGAAGAGCCACCGAGAAGCATTTTCTGTGTATTTAGTGAGCAGGTGAGAGACACCAGTGCTTGTTCTCCCCTCTGCCAGCTTGGCTCTGGGATGGCTGGGCTCTGAACGCTGTGTCGAATGTGCTCCAATTTCAATGGGATTTCGTTTCCACTCGTAGCGGTTCACATGGTGCAGCTCAGCTTCTGGGCTCAGCCTTGCGCAGCGCAGCTCCGTGCCAGAGAGTTTGTGTCCTGCGGAGACGAGCCAACTCCGAACAGTATGTGGGTCTGATATCATTGCAACTGATCTTGGCCCCATGCATGGGAGAAATGAGTCTTGGCAGAGAACTGTCCTTTGCTCCTCTGTTTTCCTCCCGCCTGCTGACCCTCTCCCGGAGGGCCGTGCCAGGGACCGGCTCCCCACACCGGGTGGCTTCTGGGGCTGTTGGAGACCTCTCCCTCCGTGAGATGACTCCTGGACCTCATGACAAGCCCACTGGTCACTGCTACAGCCTCTTCGCTCTGATCACTGTGTGCAGAGCTCCCCCGAGCCCCCAGACCCATCCACTGTCTCTTCAGAAACTTCCGAGCCTATCCACAAGCCAGGGCAGAAGCTTGAGCTCTTTGGGGAAGAAGCTGGAGGCAGCTGAAGCAGGATGGTGCCTCCTGCATCGGGACTCTGCCTTTTCAGGCCCCGCAATGCGTGACCAGCTTCACGTAGAGCATCCCATGCAACCCCATGCACTGCTACAGGCTTGGGGCAGAGTGGCTGGAAAGCTGACTGGCGGAAAAGGACCTGGGGGTGTTGGTCGATGGCAGCTGAATATGAGCCAGCAGTGTGCCCAGATGGCCAAGAAGGCCACCAGCATCCTGGCTTGTATCAGCAGTAGTGTGGCCAGCAGGGCTAGGGCAGGGATCATCCCCCTGTACTTGGCACTGGTGAGGCCGCACCTCGAATCCTGTGTCCAGTTCTGGGCCCCTTACTACAAGAAGTAGTGTGTGCTGGACAGAGTAGGGAAAGCAGTTTACAGATGGGGATGCGCAAATCTTCCAAACTTCACGTGGGAGACAGGATTCACAGCCAGCCTGAGCCCTGCCTCGCTTGCCCACCACCACGCTCCCAACCAGCACTGCCAGCCGCGTGCCCGCTCCGTGCAGGATGGGCCTCGGGGTGTTGCGCCAGCCGATGCATGGGCTGGTGATGAGAGCCTGGATGTCTGACTGCGAGTAAAACCCAACCTTTTCTTGGTGTGCAGCACTTCTCCTCTGAAATAGCTGTGCATGTACCGCCGTGGGAGCTCCTGAACGTGTAAGCCGCTCGCTGCAAGCTTTGCCTGCGCCACGCTGCCTCTGACCACAAATTATGAGTATTTAACCAGTCAAATGCGTTTCCGTTCCCATGCCACTGTTGTAGTTGGTTTGGTGCAGGTCAAAAGGCCCGGTGCTGTGATTTGCAAAAAAGTCCAACGACTTGGTATTTCGTTCTCGGTGGGAGGGCGGGTGCCCCATGCAGAGGTGGGGGGAAAGTAAACAGAGCAAAGTGGAGAGAGGAGCAAATGGAGGCGGGTGTGTAAGACACCGAGCCCTCGCCCTGGGGCTTCATCCAGCAACTGTTACCTATGATTAAGAGTCCGTATCAATCTCGATGTCATGAAAGTCACCCAGACCGTGAAATCCCCATGTTCGGTGTGGAAATACGGCATTTGATGCATTTTTTGTTTGAAACGCGTTAAATCTGCGTTAGAGGGGCCGCGGGGAGTGTTTGGGCCAGGAGGAATCGTGCCGTCTCGCTCCCTCGCGGAGCAGAGCACACGGATCCAGCGGTTCCTAACGGCTCATCCATGACAAACTGCAAAAATCGCAGAGCTGTTTGCCACGGTCGGGCTGTGAAATAAGCCTCCTCTCTAGGAATGAGAAGCCTCCGTAGCTGCGATGCGAGGCTGTGCCCTCCTGGCTGTGGCTTCCCTGCCAGAGAGCGGCTCCCAGCAGCGGGCAGGTGGGCAGGGCTGCACAGCCTCCAGCATGCAAGAGGGGTGGGAAAGAGGGATGGAGCATCTCTGCTACGAGGAGAGGCTGAGGGAGCTGGGGCTGTTCAGCTGGAGAAGAGCAGACTGAGGGGGGATCTTATCAATGCTCACAGATACCTTAGGGGCAGGTGTCAAGGGGATGGGGCCAGACTCTTCTCAGTGGTGCCCAGCGACAGGACAAGGGGCAACGGGCACAAGCTGAAACATGGGAAGTTCCATCTGAAAATGAGGAAAAACTTCTTTGCTGTGAGGGTGCCAGAGCCCTGGCACAGGCTGCCCAGGGATGGGGGGAGTCTCCTTCTCTGGAGATATTCAAACCCCGCCTGGACACGACCCTGTGCGATGTGCTCTGGGTGACCCTGCTTTGGCAGGGGTTGGACTGGATGATCCCCAGAGGTCCCTTCCAACCCCAGCCGGGCTGGGATTCTGTGAAAGCAGAGTGAAAATGAGACGCTATGGTAGTTTCACCCCCCAACTCCGTTAACCTGGCGCTTGCATACGTGGTGGGAAGGGCTTTTAAGCACCTTTCATTCACGAGCTTTGTGCAGCGCGGGCTGTAAAGCCACTCTTTGGCTGAGACTCTCCGCTGGCGAGTACAATATGTTTTAGCAGCCAGATCGCCCCAGGGATGTCCCCAACCCTTTGAGCCGTCCCTCGGGAGCCCTGCTTGCACCTGCAGCCCGAGGGGAAGCGGTGAAGCCTGCGCTGCCGCGCCGGAGGAGCTGCTTGTCGCTGCGGCAGGGCTCGGGGTCTGCCCAGGGCTTCCTACAGCTCGGTGTGTTGCAGCTATGATTTAACAAACGTGCTGATTGATAACTCTCTGGAGTGCATTTTCCCCTTCCTTTCCACATAATGTCCTGACCTCAGCTCTCCCTTTGACAGTTCCCACTTGTGGAGCAAAGATGGGGAGTTTTGTCTGAAAAAGGGGCACGTCAGAGAGGCCAGAAGCGGATCCCTCACTGAGCACGGGGGCCTGGCAGCGTTTGTTTGTGCGAGGTAGAGTTCTCACGCTCTAAATATACAATCTGTGATAAGGGAAGGGAAAAAGCCCAGCATGGAAATATTCCTTCTGTAAGAGAAATAATTTGCTGCTGCTAAAAATATATGTTCATATTATTCCTGCCTTGGTTTCTAGCTCGATGGGAGAGAGTGCACGCAGGCTGCCCTCAGGGGACTCAGCTCCGCGGCACAGACCCCGGGCGCTTGGGAAGGCCGCGTGTCCGCTGGGGCTGGAGGGGCCGCAAGGGGGAGGGAAGGGGCTCCGTGTCTCCCTTCTGCTTTATCATCCCCATCTCTTTCTCAGGGCAGTAAAACCGTGATACGGGGTTACCCCAAAGGTCGTAGGAAGTAACCTCTAAGCAGGTGCTGACAGTGGGAAAGGAAAGTGATCCGCGGCGTTCCCAGAGCAGCTGGGAGCCCGTTCCCAGTCCCGGCTGCGCGGAGAGGCAGAAACGGCTTTGTTTGAGGGGGACGCACGTTGGGATCGGTGGGATATGTGTAATCCCTTCCTGTCTCATCTGCAAGTGTCCCGGGCCTGGTGCTTCCTTCCCTGATTGCTGCTCCCAGGACCCTGGGTCCCCATTTGCAAGCGCTTCCGTGCCTGCGGGCGAGCGGAGCCCGGGCGAGCGGAGCGGATTTCCCAGGGACAGCCCCTGGCCTGGGGAGCCCTGACAGCCCTGCCTCTGCTCTGCGGTGCTGACTGAGAAATCCTACCGCAGGGGGGGTATCACGAGAGCGGAGCAGAGGGGCAGAATCCCCTCCCCTCGCCCTGCTGGCCACGCTGCTGGGGATGCAGCCCAGGACACGGTTGGCTTTCTGGGCTGCAAGCGCACGTTGCTGGCTCATGGTGAGCTTCTTGTCACCCATCACCCCCAAGTCCTTCTCCTCAGGGCTGCTCTCCATCCATTCTCTGCCCAGCCTGTATTTGTGCTTGGGATTGCCCAGACCCACGTGTAGGACCTTGCACTTGGCCTTGTGTCCTGGTTAACAGCAGAGCATGTTTTAGCTCAGGTTAAGGACGGGGAGAAATGCAAAACATGGACCCCCAAAGCAGACCTGGTGTCGAGCTGCTCCTGATGTGTCTCCGCATGGACTTCGGGGCACGGTTTTGTGAGGACATTTCACTTGCTGGGCCTGTTTGTGCAGCACTGGGTGAGTCAGAGCCTTGCCTCGACCTTTGCAGGGAGCTGCAGGTTTCCTTCTGGCCTCGGTGGAGCCTCCGGGCCTCTGCCTCCGCCCCGACGGGACATTCAGTCCCCGCGGGCTGCCCCATGTCCATCCTGGCACCATGTCAGGAATGTGTGTGTGTGTGTGTGTGCTGGGCTGGCCCAGCAGGAATTGCCACGGAAAGAAAAGGGAAAAGCTGCCTCCTTGGTTTTTCCTGCTTCAGTCCCTCTCCCATTTCAATCGCTGGGAAAGGCAGGGTTCGGCCTGACTCAAGGTTACATCCTTCTGCTGCCTGGCCCCAGGCCAGTAAGCGTGAGAGCGAGCTAGACACAATAACAAGTATGTCAAACACAGGATCACTTCCCTGCGGACTCGGGCGAGTGTGCAAGCAGCACTGGGAAGGGATTAGCAGGGACAGGGCTAGCAGTAGGGCTAAAGCATGTTCAAGGTATTAAATAGGGGTTTTTACCAGGTATTATTGCAAAAAAGGGAGCATCTTACCTCTGCACGGACGGGTTTTGGTGTGCAAAAGTTCTGCCCTGTCGCTAATTCTGCTGCTTGCTGGGATGGGGTGAATTTGGGTGATTTTGCAAAGCCTGGGCACAGCCTGCTTTAAGCCAAGGAGAGAAAAGAGGTGGCTGGGGCTTCTGCTCAGCTCTTGATTTAGGCACCCAAATGCTGGTGATGACCCATTCTTCTGCTCGCGTCCTCAAGCCCAGGCAGGATTTGTCTTTTGGATGCATTGGCTTAATGCAGTTGTTGGTCTGTGATAAGAGGTAAGAGCATAATCAGGTCAGATGCTGCCCCGGCAAGTCAGGACAGTGATAGCAGCATGTGTTATTGAAGGTCCGTTTAAAATAGCCTTTATCTTGCTTAAAACACAGGGAAGATGGAGCGAATCTTAACATGTGCAGACACAGACAGAATCATAGAACCATAGAAGGGTTTGGGTTGGACAGGACCTTCACATCCAGGAGCTGTGCCAGAGCCCAGCCTGGGCTTCTGAGCCCTGCTTTAGCATCTGAGCCCTGTGGTGCTGCTCAGGGTTGTGCCTTTGGGATAAAGTCCTGGCAGGTCTTGAGTGGGCGTCTGCAGCCGTGCCCAGTGCGGCACCATGGCCAGCACAGCCCGAGGAGGCAGCTTGTGTCCCTGTTTAGCAGAGGAGAGGCTGAGCCAGAGCCCATCCATCCCTGGTCAGCTTCTGGTGAGCCACCACGCATCGGCTTGCCTGTGAGTAAGTCTGGCCCTCGGGGCGCCTTGCTGGGACCCAGGTAGAGCAGAGTTAACACCAGTGAAGTGTCCCCATGCAATGGCCTTTTTATCTGATGCGATCCAGCGTCGTTGTTTCCTGGTGGAGCGGTTTGTGTCCGGTCGTTAAGGCTGCTTGGCAGCGGAGCAGAGGGGAAGGCTGGAAGTAAACACAGGCACTCTTGGATCGCTAGCTGGGAAAAGCAGCGAGAGGCTGCATGGGGTTGCCGTCTCCAAAACCTCCTTGTTTCCTTGCCTCGCAGACAAACGGCTTCCTGCCAGGGACAGCACACACTGCAAGGCTCCCGTGGCAGCACTGTCCCGCTCTCTCCCCCAACATGGCACTGTACGCGTGGCGTGGCACGGCTGCCAGCCGTGGCTGCAGCAGGCGCTCTGTCTCTCAGGGTGATTTCCAGCCACTCACATGGATCGGGGACTTGAAGGAGTTTTGACCTTTGTGAGATTTGTGTACCCGACTCCACGAGAGCCTGCAGAAAATCTCCGGCTGTATTAAAGTATTGATCTGGCTTGGATCCAGAGTACCAAGCCGCACTGGAGCAGCACCAGCCGCGTCCATCGTGCCAGGGACGGGGACACCTGCAGCATCTATCGCCTGCCATCGAGTCCTCCCTTAGCGTTCAGGCTATTTCACCTTGGGTGTACAGCTGCTCCCGGCGGGGGGGATAACTGGAGGATTTTGGCTGCTGAAGTCCTAATTCCTAAGCTTTCACTTTTCTCCTTTGAGCGAGATACTGGTTTGAGCATGTCCTGGGGTGTCCTAGAATCATAGAAACACAGAATGGTTCGGATTGGAAGGGACCTTGAAGACCATCTAGTTCCAACCCCCCTGCCACAGACAGGGACACCTTCTACCAGACCAGGTTGCTCCAAGCCCCATCCAACCTGGCCTTGAACACTGCCAGGGAGGGGGCAGCCACAGCTTCTCTGGGCAGCCTGGGCCAACCACCCTCACAAGAAAGAATTTCTTCCTAATATCTCATCTCAATCTCCCCTCTTTCAGTTTAAAACTCTTCCCCCTTGTCCTATCACTACATGCCCTTGTAAAAATGAACCAAAGAAACGTGTGTCTAGATCTCTGCCTCTCTGGGGTCAGATAGGAAGACATCATCGTTTTGAACAGCTCAGGGCTGAGTCATTAAAGAAGACCTGACTCTCCTACAGTTAACTAGGCAGTGAGAGCAAGACCCCATCCCCAGAGGTCGTCTTGAACAGCAGCAACCAAGCTGCCCAAGGGGAGATGTCAGTGGTTGGTTTGGATAGACGATGGCACGGTCATGCTAGTGTGGACTTCCCTTCCCTGTGGTCACCTCACTTCTTCAAGCTTTTCCTCTTTTCTAATTCCCAATGAAAACTAGTGCTTCTCATGGCTTCTCCTTGGATTTGAGCAAATGTAAATGTTGAGTCCACTCTGCTGAGTATGTCTGCCAGGAAAGTTTCCCAAATAATGAAACCATTCACCTGTTTTTGCTCTTCTTTATCCTGTACACTTAAAAAAGGCGGGGGGGGAAAGAAGAATAAATGTAGAAGGTTTGAGTCTCTTAACTTCTCTGTTTTGGATCATGTATCTAGTGTTCAGCTACAGAAATAAATAATCCATCACATGGAGCCATAGCTGAAGCTTGAGGTCTGAACATTGCCCTGCACTTCACTCTGGTCTGTACAGAGAAGGGAAGCAGCCACCCGGGCTAATTCAACAGAAATACCCTTAGTTTCTCATGGAGGCATGGAATAGAAAGGAGCCTATTTCCTCAGCCTGAGCTTCCCACTGTAAGGTCAATAATCACAAAATACACCAGTCTGGAGGGTACTGGGATCCCAGTCGCAGCATTTTCCATGTCACAGGCTTGTTCTGAAGCCTCTCTGTAGCTGTGAATGGAAATCGATAATGACTTCACTGCTCTGCCATGTAGTCGCTGCTGGCCATGCGAACGGCAGCCTTTATCCCGGCGGTGAGTTCGCCTTAGATTCCCACTGGGGCCTCATCTGAATTTCATGTCTCGGTGCAGAAGGGCAGTTGGCTGATTTCATGTTCCCACTGTCTCAGCTTTTCTCAGCTCTTTATATCCGTGGCCTTCCCTGGATTTCCCCTGGAAGGACAGTCTGACCTGCCCCTGTCCCTTTTCTTACGTGCCATTTCTGTTCACGGGATGTAAGATTTGGGCTTTGTTGGTGGTGTGTGCAGCATCTCTAGGAAGGGGGTGGATTCCTCATCACGTGAAGTTTTTGAGCCAAGATCAGATGCATCTTGCTCCATCACAGCTTATGGGGTGGATGCTGGTACCTCTCGCCCTGCTCTGATCTGTGTGGAGTGGGATCTGTTCAGCTTGTTATTGATGCCCAGTTGTTCAGTCAGCCCGGGGGTGTCCAAGAACTCTTTGCTCAAACACACAAACCCAGAGCCACTAGTAGAAAAGCTTTTTGTCCTTAAATATCAAGGCTTCTGTGTTTATTTAGAAAGAGTGAAAGACACTGCTTCTCCAACAGACAGAATCATAGAATTGTTTTGGTTGGAAAGGACCTTTAAGACCATCAAGTCCAACCATTAACCCAGCACTGCCCAGCCCACCACTAACCCATGTCCCTCAGCACCACATCTACACGGCTTTTAAATCCCTCCAGGGATGGGGACTCCACCACTGCCCTGGGCAGCCTGTGCCAGTGCTTGACAACCCTTTCTGTGAAGAAATTGTCCCTGATCTCCAATCTAAACCTCCCCGGCACAACTTGAGGCCGTTTTCTCATCCTATCGCTTGTTACCTGGGAGAAGAGACCAACCCCCGCCTTGCTACACCGTCCTTTCAAGTAGCTGTAGACAGCGATAAGGTCTCCCCTCAGCCTCCTTTTCTCCAGACTAAACCACCCCAGTTCCTGTGTTACTGAGAGTTTCCCTTTGGTTTAGCATCATGATGGGAGCATTCAGAAGATCCAGTCTGACCCCAGATGTGTCCATGCATCTCCCAGGCGAGAGGCAGCTGCAGGACGCCAGGGCTGAGGGAGCAGCATCCCTTTCAGACTGAAAAGGCACGCTCAGCATCCTTGTGTTTCAAAGGAAAATTCAGGCCTTTCCCTGTGTTTGAGCTCCAGTTTGGATGTCAGGGATTACAGCCGTACCCTCTGGTTTCCCAGCAGTCTGCCCAAACCCAAGCCCGAGCCTTTGCTCGAGTCTGTCTCTGACTTCCTACCACTCCCACTTCTTCCTCTGAGGCCCGTGTAGTCCCAACCCAGTGGATGTTCACAGGAGATCGTGCCAGGCTCATGGATCAAAATAAAATATTTGGAGACTTAGGTTTTTCATGAGCGTGTTCCCTGAATCTGCTCGCAGGAGGAGCCAAGTCCCTGTGCCGAACAGCCTCCTCCTTGTTGCAACACGCAGACACTTGCCTTCGGATTTGCATGTCTGAATCCTTACTCACACCTCGGTGAGGCACAGCACCGCGTGTCTGCCTGGGAACTGGACGGGGGACGGGGGAGCCTATGCTTTAGGGGAGCGACGTGAGAGCGTGTATCTGCATTTTAGGGTGAAGGGACGATGTTGCACTTCCTTTGATGGGAAAATGAGTGTCAAAGCCTCTTCCAGCCCATGTGCTCAGGTTCCTGCCTTGCCGTGGGTTCCTGTCTCTGCGCATCGGTGCTGGAATAGCCTCTTGGCTGGAAAACAGGGAGCAGTGAAGAGAGCTGGAAGGCTCCCATGGCAGTGCCAGGGCAATCTGCGGCACTTAAAGCCTCTCTCACTCCTTTCACAGTTTGTGCCCCTGTTCGTGGGAGCTGGGGCTGTGGGAGGTCCAGGACAACACAGCAGTGGATGAGCAGCAGTAGCAAGTGCCCTGGGCAGTTGTTCTGCCAAGTGTTTGTAACAGGGATCGAACTTTCCTTCTCAGCTGAGTGCTGTGAACCAGCCTGGGATGCAGTAACCTCTAGTGTGGCTCTAGCACCGGCTCTTAGAGACTCTCAAGCTGCTTTCTTGCCACTGGTTAATGAGCTCTCTCCATGCCCTTGAAAGGCCACCAGTTTCCTATAGCTGCTTTTAGAGCTAGGGAAACTGAGGCGCATGGAGATAAAGTGATGGCTCTGTGGCCTGCAAGGTGCCAGGGGTGCTGTATGTGTCTCTTGGCTGCCCTTAGCTGTTAGACTTAAGTTGTTTAGTTACTGTGTGACCTTTGCTGCTTTGTATAAACATCACCGTGACTATAATATGTCATCGGGCTCTGGTTGTTCCCTGAAGTTGGGTCTGACTTCTCCTGAGGAATCTGATTCTGGTTTTCTGTCCAACACGGACATAGCCCAAAGGCCCTGGCACTTTGTGAATGGAGGGATTTCGCTGCGTACAAAGTGCAGTGTGAGGTTCCAGGTCAATCTGTGAAGTCAAACCAGGAGGGAATGTCAGTAGGGAGCAGCCTCTGTGCGAACACCCCAGGTCCTTCCGCTGCTTTGGGGGTTTTGCTTGTCTTTCTCCATCCAAGAGCCCTTCCTGGGATCCCTCGGCATCTTGCAGAGGAGCAGGACATTTCTCTGACTCCGGTCCCGTGAAGCACGGAGGGTACATGGCCACCCGCATCTTGCTGCTGTTTAACTCTTCTGCTGCTGGGTGCGGAGAAGTTCTGCGTTAAACTCACTCCGTTTGCCAAGTGCAGTGTTGCAAGAGCTGGAGTCTGCCTGAGAAGTGTTCGGGGTTTCTTCCTCCGTTAAGGCAGTGAAGGGAAATGTACGGAGAGGGAGGGGTCTGCCCCGAGCGTGCACAGGGGGGAGGGCAGCCAGCTATTAAAATGCGGCTCTTACATTCTTTCTCTGGACAAGACCCCTCCGATGCAGTTTGCCTGCTGCAGGATCACAGCTGTAGCGCAGACGTGCAGAACAGACGCGCTGCAGAGCTACTCACGCTGCGAGCGGCCGGTGATCGATGGACACTGGACTTGTTGGTCTGGACAAGCCCTTCCAGCCCAGTTCCTGCCAGTCCAGCCAGCGCTGCTATGCCCAGAAAGCACTCAGAGAAACTGCAGACGCGGGCAGGTTGCTGTAGCACAGCCAGAGGCTGGTGTGAGGCTGGCAGGCTGAGAGGGGAGCGAACAAGACAGTTGTCCACCCAAGGGCTGGCAGGAGCCAGCGCAGCACTGAGCACACCATGGGCAGCCCTGGTTGAACAGGAGATGATCAGGGTGGTCTTTCCTCATGCTCATTGCCCAGAGAAGCTGTGGGTGCCCCCTCCCTGGCAGTGTTCAAGGCCAGGTTGGATGGGGCTTGGAGCAACCTGGTCTAGTGGAAGGTGTCCCTGCCCGTGGCAGGGGGGTTGGAACTAGATGGTCTGTAAGGTCCCTTCCAACCCAAACCATTCTGTGATTCTATGATTCTGTACAAGGGCTAGCATTGCCCCAGCATCTTGGGCGCCCATGGGATGTGTGCCCTGTGATGGGGGCAAGCCCTTTAGGATGTGAGATCCCTCCAGTGCTGCATCTCACTGCCCTGGTCTTGGCCACGGTGGAGGTTTGGAAACTCTCCGACAGCCCAACTCCCTTCCCCCAGTGGCTGTAGTTCCCGAGGGGCCACATCGCATCAAGGTGTCCCCCAGTCCTGCCCTGAGCAGAGAGGCTGTCGTGTGTGGGGTGGAGAACCAGCTTTCTGGCTTCGCTGACTTTGTAAATAAAAGGAAGTAGGAGAGACTCGAAATCTCTGATTATCTTCCAAGGGGACTCCCATCCCCTCCAAGGCATGTCTCAACTTCCCAGCCAAGGCTGGAGCCGTTCCAAGAGCTGCAATGTTTCTCGTCCTCTTTTGAAGCGCTTCGCTCCTCTCCAGTAAAAACCTTCCCAGGTAGCGAAGCCCCGAGCCCTGGTGCACGGCCGGCCTGTGGCCGGAGCACGCGGCTGGACTAACAGGTTCCCATTTCCCCTCCCGCCGGAGGGGAGAGCTGCTCCAGGAAAGGTGCTTCAGAGGAGTGACTTTACGCAGAAGAGCAGGTTTGGAGTCCTGCTCCCGGGGGTTTGCTCTCTGCTCGGGGAACCACGGGTATCCACGAGCTGGGTGTGTGGGTAGGACCCTCTGGCAGCGCTACCGCTGCACGTCAAGCCTTTGTTGGTGACCGGGGCACTCTTCCTCCAACAAGGCGTGCTAACGTAGAGCTATTTCCTAGGGCAAGTTCCAAGGGTTTCCCTCCTCCCACCTACCTCTTTCCTCCAATTTTGTGGATATTTGTGGGTTTGCGCTGAAGGCACTCTGTGCTGCACGGCTCAGCACAGCCTCAGCCTGCTTTGGAGAGTGGCTGGAAGGAAAGAGCTAAAAATAATACTGATCGTTATCGAGTTCTGTTTGATTCCAAGTCTCCAGAGCTGCACGGGGCCAGCTCGGGTGGACACAAGCACCTGCCCAAGTTGCTCCTCTGACAGCCGGGTACGGGCTCTGCGCTGCAGTGGGTGAGAGGGATGGAGAGGGCTTTAGCTAGTGAGCATATTTTGAGTATCATTGTTCCCTCTGGCAGGACATCTCTGCCCACCTGCCGGGTCTGAGGTAGGATTAACCTCTCCTGCGAAGGCTCCAGCTCCCTGAGCCCAACACAACCAGGATGGCCCATGGCCTTGCAGCCAGGAAGGCCTTGAGTCACCAGCAGCTCCCTTTCCCAAGGCAGTGAGGCAGGGTCTTGAGGATCTGCGGGGACAAGGCATGGACCACGGGGCTGGTGGGTGGGAGGAAGAGATGCTGCTGAGGAAGATCAGCGAGTCCACAGGCAACAGAGAAAAGGTGAGCAATCTTTGTAAAGCAAGCAAGTGTGAAAGTAAGGCAGAATCCAACCTTGTCAAGGTTATTAAAGGAAATAGCAGACGATGGGTTGCACAACTCTTGGAAACTGTCCAGCCATATTAAATGAAAGGGGAAGCAGGAAAGAAGAAGTGAGGCTGGTGTGTGCTGAGGATGGGACAGAGACGAAAGATAATCTATGTATAGTCCTGAAAGAAACACAATGAAAACTTGTGCCCGGGTTTTTTGGTAGCAATGGGGTTCTGGCCAAGGGGAGAGAGACAGGATGACTGGTGACAGTGCCTGGGGATGGGAGATGCCACAACCAACATGGAAGCAGCAGTCAAGGTTCTTTAAGCATGCAAACAGGTAGGACCAGCTACCTTCTCCTCCAGAAATGAGAAAGGGCTGGCACAAAGCTGAAGTCACGGAAGAAGGGTTTGTAATAAATCTGTCAAACCACAGGGGCTGGATGGTTTGGCTGGAGAACAGCAAATAGAGGTCTATTTATTGGGGCAGGGAGAATGTGTTCTTGGCACATAGGAGTCTCTTAGTCTGCATCTATTAGCATGCAAAACTTTAGAATAAACATTAAAATAGAGAATAATTAAGAACATGGAAAATGGATAAGATGAGATATGGATTTTCTAAAAGTAAACGATGCTGGAGTAGATAAAAAACCTGATCTTCTCGAAAAAGCAGATGGGATATATCTAAGTTGTCTAGTCTTCAGTAAAGGAGAAATATTAAATCAGTTGGAGAGGAAGGTGCTGGGCTGCGAGGATTGTGCTAGATGGGTTTCTCAAAAATCAGCCTTGGAAGTGATGTGGTTTCATGTTTTTAATGGCCTTGGCACAAAACATAGAAATTGCTAATGAAATTGGGTAATTACCCATAATTGGGAATCATCATCAAAACAAAGGAGTTGGGGGAAATTACACACAAAGAACGGGATGCCCTTCAGAATGGGGAAACAGGGAATGAGATGAAATGACAGAGTCAAGGAGTCATGCACGGAGGGATGTGCAGCTTGGATTTCTGCTTCAGTGTGGAGCCAATGTTCACCCAGAGCCCTACAAACTCAAAACCAGTGCACGAGTCAGCCCTGGAGTCACTGAAGCAGGGCAGAGGGAAGAGAGGACAGGGAGAAGCTCTGCCCCTTTCTGCGTGATGCGTAGATGAATTTGGAGCCCCTGGTGGTACGATGTTGTAGAAACGAAATCTGTGGTGCAGAGGTTGTGGGATGTTGTGACTTGTGCCGTCTGCGTCCCCCGATGTCCTGAGCGTGTTTGTTCTTGAAACCTGGGGAGGATTCACTCTTCGGTGCCCTGCTTTCCTTCCCATGTCACAGGATGTGATTTCATGGGATGCCCTGACTAACTTTAACACGTCACTGCTGCCAAAAGGAGAAGGTTCCGCTCCACCCACCTCTCCTTGATGCGCACTGCTGAGTTCAAGCAGCTGCTGAGGCTCCTCTGACCAGCCAGGAAGCCAGTTCAGTGCACTGCAATGTCAGAAAACAAACCTGGCCAAAAAAAAGGAGGGGGATATTTCCATGTTTGCAAGGTCAATGGCTCCTGCATGATCTGACATTGTGCCAGGACCAGTCCAAGGGGGTGAGCAGGCACTGAGAAGGGGTTCAAGGAAGCAAGGGGCTCCTGAGATGTCCCCTCTTGGCAGTAGGGAGCTTTGAAGATGGCTCTACCATACCATCAAACTGTACCCTGAGCACCCCATGAGCGTCCAAGGCAGGTTCCTGGGCTAGAAGGATCTTTGCTCTGACTTTACCCTGCTTGGGTAACCCCTGTGTGATGATAGTGTCCAGTTCTGGTCCCCAACAGCCAAAGTCAGGTAGGAGCTGAAGGGAAATCTGTAGGCAGATCAGGGAAGTGAAGATGCTGTGGTACAAGATGAGAGCTAAAAGAGCTTGGAGGGGTGGGCTAAGGAGAGGGGCTGGCTGCAAGGGGCTCTCCCTGCTCGCTGGCTGCGAGGGGTGACGGGCATGTAGGAGGGAGGAGAGATGTGGAGTTACAACAGCGCACAGGAATGAAGGTGCAAAATGCCATGAGTGAAGCCAAGCTGGAAATGAGAAGGAGGCTCCAAAAGCAGGAAACCCCAAAAAGCAGGTTTCCACACCTTGTCCCAGGGTAAAAAAAACCCTAACTCAATTCCTGCAGGGACTAGAGGACCCGGCACTGCAGGAGCAAAGCCCAGCCTCGGTAACGCAGCGCGTCCCTTCCCATCCCTGCACTCGGGACCCCTCGTGTGTGTGTGATCTCCCGTTATTGTGGTCTGACTGTGCAGAAGACACGTTTGCAGGTTTTCTTTTGCCTTTGCCAGTTAACGAAGGGCCGTGTGCTTCTACTCCCGTGGCTGCACCCCTTGATGTGTCCTCACTTGTGCTCCTCACATGCCTGTGAGCACCAGGGTTGGGTTCCCTGTGTCCTGCTATACAATTATATCTCCTAGCTGTGCTGCACTGCAGATAGTGAGTAATACTCCAGCCTTAAAAAAAAAAAAAGTCCCTCCTGGCTGTTATTTCTGCAGTTTGCCAAATCTATTTGCACCGTTGCTGTTTGCACCGTGTGCTACTTGCACCCTTTGCCAGAGTCCCTACGAGATATTGGCACTGGCAGAGCGTGACAGGAAAAAAAAAATGACGATTTGAGCATGTCCCTTGCTTTTTTTTCTAATAATCCCATGATACGGTATTTTGTGTTGCAACACAAAGGATCACCTGAGGCGGTAGAATGGTGAGAAAATAAGCCTATTAAAATGTTCGAGCTTACTTAACTCTCCGACAACATCAGAGGGTAACTAGTAAGTTTTTAGCCAAGTCTGTGAGTCATCTCATCCTGCACAGTTGTCACTGCTCGGCTCATCTCTTCCGTGTATTGCTGGGAGAGAACCACTTGCAGCAAAACAGGAGCTGTCGTGCTCGAAACGGTGCAGGACCCATGGTCGAGTTCCTGGTCAGCGTTAGCAAGTCACTGAAGCACCTGAAATTAAAAAAAAAAATAAATAAACCCTTTGAATAGCTGAAACGAGAACCCATCAGGAAATGAAGCTGGTGATTCCTGCGTCTATGAGAAGCTTTAAAAAAAAATTTTATTATTATTTTATGTAAATCTAATGAGCTATCAGCACTATTTGGATCATCTCCTATCTCAGGTACTGGCATAAAGCCTCCAGCCTTCCCTTGTAAAACGCTGGGAAAGTGGCCCCATTCATCGCCAGCCACTGTCAAGTGTTTTTTCAATCTGCTCCTGATTAAGCAGCGTGGTATCAAGGGGATAATTGCTCGTTGGAATTGATCCCAGGAGAAAATCATTCAGTTCTTTCTTATCAGGCCCTTTCTTACAGGGCGAGATACCCACAAGACTTATCTCCCTCTTCAGTGCTGGCCTCTAATTACTATTTAAACAGCTCATTAGAAAAACCTTCATTAAAGTGTAATAGTTGAAGCTGGAAATAAACGGAGGCTGATGGTGCGGTGAAGCGCTGCCCTCCCACGCGGAGGCTGGGGCACCCATCGCTGCCCCGCGGGGTGTCGGAGCAGGAGCAGGGCCGTGGGGCTGCACCGGCACACACCAAACCCTGGTATGTCGCTTGTCCTGCTGCCAACCTGCCTGGTCTGGTTGCATCACGACGTGGTTCCAGCCTGTGCTGGAAGCCTACCAGGAGCTGAGCTCCACGCTCAGCCCGTTTCCATGCCTAGCACAGGATCTCAACAGCTGTGAGGCATTGCAAAGTTATGATTGCAGCCTAGAGAAAATTAGAGACCGTAGCAATCCCATTTTAAAGAGAAAAAAAAATATGTACATGGGAAATGCTTTTATATGAATTTATTTGCTGGTGAAATGTTCACGAATGTGGGCCTGAAGTCTTCTTTGTGTCTCCAGAGCGCGGGCAGCATTAGCACAGATTTCCCCCCCCGCTGCACTCCTGGCCGGGCTGGGTCTTATTTCGCTGGCTGTAAAAATATGTTAGGGAAGGAATGGACACGCAGGCTCCGTACTTCCCTGTGCCCTGGCTCCCTGACAGTTTCAGCCCCAGAGGAGTCACTTTTTGGTATTAATCTTTCACTGGGTTTTTCAGCAGGAAAACCGCAAATGTTTAATAAAAATCATTGCAAAAAGCGTGCCAGGCAGCGCCCGGCAAAGAGTGCGTGTGTGCCCTTTGGGCTGGCGTGCGTGCTTTGCAGAAGCGGGCCCTGTAAATATTTTCTTGACATTTAGGAAGTTTAGCGAAGTGTTTATTGTTTCCCTGCCAGCTCGACAACCCCAGCAAGAAGAAGGGAGGAGATGTGCGTGGTTCCCTTCCCTACCACCGGCAGCGCTGCCGGGGCTGTTCCTTACAGCCAAGTCCTGCTGTAGGGCTTGTGGAGGGGTTTGAGCTGGTTTGATTTAGGAAAGCAAGATGCTCCAGGTGATGTGGGGTTGGGGTGCTCCTCCCTTCCTTCTGCTATTGCAATTTGGGGTGACGAGATAACGCTACCTCTAATTTGTTCAGCCCCATTGTTGGTTGCGGAGCTGCTTGTGGAGTGTCCTGCCCCGGGGAGCAAGTGTGGCTCAGGGGACCCCTCCAGGCACGCCTGGCTGGCTGGGCTGACCTCCAGTCAGGCATCGCAAAATGGAAAAACTGTGTCCTACCTGAGGATGGATTCAAAGCCCAAAGCAGAGCCAAAGCTGTTAGCAGTCACAGGCACCACAAGCTTTACGAAGAATCCCTCTGCGCTCAGAAACACTCTTGGTTTTTGCTTCCACTTCGTGAATCTTGCAGAGTTACTGAAAACCCTGAAATATAAAACTCTTCCAGACACGGCAAAGTGACTGCTGACCCCTCGTCACTTCAACACCCCGTGATGTACGGTCCGTAGGCAGCTGCAGCCAGGTCTGTGCAGAGGGGCTGCGGAGCTGCCTGAATCGGGAGGTTCAAGTCGCAGCCAGCTGCAAGCACGTACCTACAGCCATCCCGAAAGCCTTGTTTGGGAAGCGTGAGATGATTTGTCTGGGGCCGGTGTCTTACTCTGCCCTGTGTTCACAGCATGTGTTGGTAAAGGGTACTGTTTGCAGTAAAGAGAAATAGAGTTGCAAGAGTTGTAGGAACTGCACGTAGTTGTAGTTGTTTTCTTCTCATGTACCGTAGTGGCCAACCAGCTCTGAGTGCCACCATCATGTAACCGCCTTGCTAAGGATCGAGGGAAGGTCCAGATGGCTCTGCAAGTGTTGGTTTAAATGCTTTTAGCAGTTTGGTGAGGAATTTACACATTTAGCTGTTTCTAGTCCAGCTTAAATTGAATGATTCTGTGTTGGGGATCCTTTGAAGCTGTAAGTGGAAGGCTGGACGTGAACTGACACAAATATTGTCAGCGCCCGTTATCGCTCTGTCCCTTTTAGGCACAGCCCAGCAAGTGTATTAGTGATAGAAACTCTGGTGGGGCTGGCAGCTTTGTTAAACTCTCAATCTCTCTTTGCCACAGCAAAGGGAGGAGGAGGATCCTGGTGGACTTGGGGAGGTGGGGACATGATTGTTCATGGGCTGTGCAACCAAAGAGCTGGGTGCGACCGGTCCGAATTGCCCGACGGTGTGAACTGCTATAGCTCTTGCTGAGAAAGCTCAGTTGAAAAATATCCTATGCATGACACGTGCCTGCCCGGGTAGTTTTCGAGGGAAGGACCTTTCTGTCCCATGCTGGTCCCTGGGACTGATGCCGTTCACATGAGCTCAGCTACTTCCAGTGCCTGGAGCCTTTTGGGAGGAGGCAGGAGGCAGCTGTGTGGGAAGGAAAGGAGAGAAACAGGTAGCTGAGACTTCCTAAAACTGTATGGGGGAACTGGAAATCACTCTGGTGATGAATACAGCCATTCATGATTAAAACTCTGTGAGCTGAGAGTGATGAATTCACCAGACTGCAGCAAAAAATAGCCAGGGTTTTCATTAGGTGCTGCCTTTCTCCGTATTTTAACAGAAGCTCATCTGACTAAGCAGGCATTTTCATATCCTAGTCATTTTTCTGACGTGTAAACGCAAACATTTTCAACCTCCTGCGCTAAGGTAGTTGGTGCTACGGGATGCTGCTGTCCTGGAGGAGAAATGCACCAAAACGTGGCCCCAGCGGACACCTTCCAAGAGCACGTCCCTGGGGACCCCGGCACGGGGAACCGCTTTCTCTCTAGGTTTGTCAGATGGAGAACCTCGGTGCATTTATCAGGCGTAAGGTTAGGGAGATGGCACGCTCTCTTCAGGGAAGGCAGTGGCTGGATTAAGAGGAGATACCACACTCCGGTGTCCCGGAGGCTTGTCCACGGGGGCTAACCAGAACGCTTCCTCCCAGCCGTGTTTCCTAGTGAAGCAGCCTGCTCGCCCGGACACCGGCCTTGTTCTGTAAAAATATATTTTTGGTCAAAAAGGATGCCCCGCGCTCCCAAATGATGCAAGCAAACAACAGAATGCTTTTAAATGTTTTAAATCAAAAATGCTTTAATGAGGAATATTTTTTAAAATCAAAACATTTTTAGCAGAAATAATAATTTCTGCATTGTCAAAGTACCAAACCACAATGTCTCTGTTACCAAGCAATATATTGCTGTAGAAGCAAGAAAAGACTGCAGCAAGCGTCCTGAGTTCCTCTGTTGCTTTATTTGCTTGGAAATCTCATTCCAGGTACATTTCTTTCCAGGGCTTTCCCCATATATATATAAAAATGTATATATTCTGTTATATATAATATGTATATAATATAGATGTATATATAATATCTTCTATTAACAAAATAAGTCCAACTGCATGCCCGCAGCATCGCGAGGCAGCAGTGGGAGCTCAGCCCCGTGGCTCTTTCTCTCCCATTGAACTTTTCTCTGTTATTCTTGGGGAAGCTGAGCAGGGGTCAAGCCCAGGCAGGGAAATGAGGTCCGGGGCTATGGAAAACTCGGACCCCAGAGCCACCTCCTATTATATAGATATAAATGGAATGGAAAATTATTTCGGATAAAAGTGCACTGCCCTCTGAGAAATGTTCTCACAGAACCGCCTCTGAGAGCGCCTTAACTCTTTGTCAAAGCGCAGCGCTTTGCGGCGGGGGGGACCTCAGGGATGCGGTGACACTGGACACAGTGTGCCAGAGCCAGGGCCGTGCCAGAGCCAGGGCCGTGCCGGAGCCAGGGCTGTGCCAGCGCAGTGGCTGCTGCCCAGAGCGCAGGACCAAGCGCTGCGCCCACGCAGTCTGTGCTGCTTTCCAAGCAGGGCGCAGGAGGGCGATTCCCTGTCGCTCCCCTCTCCCTTTGTGCCGATGATGATGACTCTGCATCCGTGAGCCGGCCAGATCCGCATCCCTGGAAAGGAAACGGGACTTGGCTCCAGCTTTCTCGCTCTCCACAGGGCTGTGTGGAGCAGCGCAAGGACGGCTTGGTGCGCAGAGTGTGACCCCCACACCTCCTGCCTGCATCCAAATTGGTCTGAATTTTTAACGTCTTAATTAGGAGTGCGGTGCTGGGCTCGCACAGCAAGGCACGGATCGGGGACGCATGCCAGCCGTCTTCTGTCTGTTCCCAGTTCAACACCAGTCCATTTGCTTCTGTCTGCACATGAGAGCGAAGTGTTCATCCTCACAGGTGAAAATAGATGTGGAGGAGCCTCCTCTCCCAGGGCGATGGTACACGGCCAGAGACAGCAGGGCGAGGAGGTGTGGGGTGAGCCGTGCGTATCCCACAGGGCACAATACCCAGGGAAGGAACAAAGCACATGGGGCACGGCAGTGCCCGGGCGCTGGCCTTGCCTTCTGCTTTGTCACTTGTCACTGCCAGCCCTGGCACCTCCCCGTCCGTTAGCGACAAGGCTTTGCAAGAGGAGGAAGGGCCAAGGAGTGGGAAAGCCATGAGAGGAAGGGGAGAAGGGCGCAGGGAGACGGGAGAGCGGGACTTTACCCACGGCTGGAAGCCGGGCTGAGCCTCGGGTGGTCGGGGTCTGCGAGCTGAGCACAGGTCAGAAACAAATCGCTCCAAGGGATTCGCAGTGCTCAGCTGGGTTTTCCTTCCCATCTGCAAGGCCAGACTCGGTCTCTCCTGCTGCCTTCCAGCACCTCCTAAAATCAGAAGGGTATTTTTCCCTGGTTGGGTGCTGAAACACGGCTGCGTTGTTTGCTGGTCGTAACTGCAACACCTGCACAGGCAGAGACTCCTGTAGTTACAGCCCAGGCTGCAGGACGTGAGGGAGGTGGAACAAAAGTCAGCGAGCTCGTGCACACACGCATGCAAAATAAAGCAACTGGGGAGATATTTCGTTTGCTTTTTAAGGAAACATTCTGAAACAGCCACTGAAGGACTTCATCAGAGGCAGACAGCAGAAATCTAACAGGCTATTTGTCCAAAGCCTTGTGGCAAAATCCTAATTTAGCACCTAGAAAGAAACTGGCTTGGTTCATTAAAAATCAATTTGTAAGTGCCCAAAATATATCGCTGTGATAAAACCCAGGCACCAGAGACTGGCCAAGAGCAAGCCCCGCAAGCCAGTCCCGTGTCCCTTTTCCTGTGTATCTAAGTGACCTGCTGGACAAGGGGAGGAAACACATGATACAGGACTGAGCTTGCAAATATGCACAAGCAGATGTGGCTGAAATGTGCTGTGCCAGGTTTTTGCACAGGCAGACAGCAAAACCTCCTGGGGAGGCATTGGAGGACAACACTCTTCAGGCTGTCCTCTTCAGGTGGCATCTTATGTGTGCTCTGTGCTCTGGAGATCTGCAGGTGGTCTTCTGTCCTGGGTCTCCTGTGCCCTCTGATGATACAATTAGGAATGTCCCCATTAAGGGATTCAAATCATTCATGTTTTGGGGAAGAGAAGCCACTGGAGAAACAGCCAGTAGTCACTAAAACCCTTCCAGTCAATCAAGACAAAAAATGAGAGAGCTCCAGAGTTTGGCTAGGACTAGTTTATTAGTGTCTGTCTTCTTTCAGTCCTGAAGAGGAGGGCAGATGTCAGGGCGTGAGCTGGTCTGTAGGTTCGGGAATACCTTTGAGCCTAAAAAAGGCTCGGTGCACGGGGCCCGTGTCCGTGGGTGCCGGCAGCGCTCCGCTCTCCTCCCGCGTGGCAAACCCTGCTGCCCGCTGCGGCGGGCGGGCTCACAACCGCTCTTGGGAGCGCGTTTTTTCCCAGGCAGATTACGTAGCCTTTTTAGCTTCATCTCCCCCCCCCACTACACCCCCCTTCCTCTGTTATTTTGGTGCCTTTCCCCAAGGGAAACAAAGTTAGCTCAAATACTGTTCCCACCAGAAAGGCAAAAGCTCCCCCCAGCTTTTTCCTTCCTCTTTTGGGTTCAGGGTAATGTGTCCCATGACAAAACAAGCACAGATCCCTGCACAAAGTGCTTTGCCTTTCTCCTTAAAGGGAGAGCCTTTCTCCGGGGCCCTGAGGGCCATCACTCCATCACGCCGAGGTACCTCTTGGATGGGAGGATGGTCAAGCTGGACTCTTTTTGCCTGTGGTGAAAGCAGCCCATGCCCAGACATGGGGGGCGACGTTGGTGGGTGGAAATAGGTCTCACAGCTGGGTAATACGGAGCAGGGAGCAGTGGTGGACCCAAGAGAGCCAGGCTGGAGATCTTGTGGCCACAAGTCGGCCTCTTCTCCCAGGCAACTAGCGACAGGACAAGAGGACATAGCCTCAAGCTTCGCCAGGGGAGGTTCAGGTTGGACATTAGGAAGCATTTCTTCTCAGCAAGGGTCATTAGCCATTGGAAGGGGCTGCCCAGGGAGGTGGTGGAGTCACCATCTCTGGAGGGGTTTAAGAAAATACTGGACATGGCACTTAGTGCCATGGTCTAGTTGACATGGTGGTGTCAGGGCAATGGTTGGACTCGATGATCCCAGAGGGCTCTTCCAACCTGATTGATTCTGTGATTCTGTGATCCCTGGTGGAGATGTCTCCCTAAGAGTGGGTCATTCAGGCCCCTGCGTAGCCCACAGGAAGACAAGGTCCCTCCTGGGACCCTAAAGCAAATGTCCAAGGTGGAGCAGGAACTCAAACCATATCTCTCCGCTGCCTGTAGGAGTGATGGGTGAGGAGTTACTCATCCTTGCCTGCTGCAAAGGAAGATGTGATGGGCTCACGTGCAGGAAAAGCCCACCTCAATCGAAACAACCAGCCTGTGTCCGTCGGCAGAAGCATCGGGGCAGGTGACTCAGTTCTAAATTAATTGGAAGTGGCTGATATTGGCCTCTGGATGAGCATCCGCAGGCTGTCTCACCACTGCCTGCACTCCTCCGGCAGTGGGAAGGTCTGAAAAATATTTATGAGAATGGGCTTCTCCCACTACTTTGGGAAGGCACGTTTCTACTTTTTCAGTAATTGATCCATAAAACCTCCTTTTTCCCAGAAAGCACCAGTCACCTCTTCCTTGCCTACTACATCAGAGAAAATTTAAGTTGCTTTTGGTGCACATGGATGCTGCATCCCCCTGTCCTGCTTGGGCTGAGCATCTTCACCCTCTGCAAAGTCACGGGGTGTGCGTGCAGACGCACGGCAGACGGGCTGATACCACAGTCGCATCCCTGGGCCTCTGCAGAAGGAACCAAAACAGCCTGGCATATATTTTTCCTTGTAAATGCTGTTTTCAGGATTTCCTCCACCCTTGGATTTCTCTTAACAATTTTTAACAAACGGGATCTTAATGCATCCCCCTAAACAGAGAGACTGTAAGTGCTTGGGTTTCCCGTACAGGCAATAAATGAATGGTGGGAGCCTGGGGTCGGAGGGGTGTTCGCTGTTTTTGCAGCTCAGTAATTTTGCACGATGAGACCTTGGCAGCTCACTCTTGGAACCTGCACCTGCGGTAGGGTGTCTTAAAGGGACAAAAAAAAAGGAAAAAAATTGAAATAAACCCAAAGGCTACTAATTGTGCGTGGTGAGAAAGGCAAATGAAAAATGTAATTTAGATTTGCAGGTTTTTAAAAACCGAAGAAGCGTTTGTGTTCGAAGACATTGAAATCAGACTGTCGTTTTGTTTCAAATGTTTCCAAGGAATGCAGAACTTGGAAATGGTAGGGAAGTGTATGGTGAGTGTTCATGCCTGGTGGCCAGGTGGCTCTCGGTGGCCTGGGTGCACTGTGGGGGCTGTCCCCTGACACCTTTCACACCAGTGACATCTGGGGCAGGATTGGGCCACGGAGATGCTCAGAGGGCTGGAGCACCTCTGCTATGAAGACAGGCTGAGAGAGTTGGGGCTGTTCAGCCTGGAGAAGAGAAGGCTCCAGGGAGACCTTCTAGCACCTTCCAGTACCTGAAGGGGCTACAGGAAAGCGGGAAAGGGACTTTTTACAAGGGCACGGAGTGATAGGGTGAGGGGGAACAGTTTTAAACTGAAAGAGGGGAGATTGAGATGAGATATGAGGAAGAAATTCTTTGCTATGAGGGTGGTGAGACACTGGCCCAGGTTGCCCAGAGAAGCTGTGGCTGCCCCCTCCCTGGCAGTGTTCAAGGCCAGGTTGGCTGGGGCTTGGAGCAACCTGGTCTGGTGGAAGGTGTCCCTGCCCGTGGCAGGGGGGTTGGAACTAGATGGTCTTTAAAGTCCCTTCCAACCCAAACCAGTCTGTGATTCTGTGATGATTCCATGATTTGCTTTAGCCCCAAGCAGCCATCTGCTTTGGGTGAGATGAATTGCCCCATTCCCCTCCACCAAGAATGAGCGGAGCCGCAGTACCAAGCCTGGCTGTAGGCATCTCCAGCCTCACAGAGATGGGTGAGATGGACCCCCCCAGGTCTCCGCTGAGTTCGCATCCACTTGTGAGAGCCAGTGGGATGGCAAAACATCCGTTTCTACCAAGTTCAATGAGTCTCGTGGCCGGAAAAATCTCTCTGCTGAAAATCTTACCTACTGCTACACAGTGCAGGAGCCAAGCAGAACATGGTCCCAGTCTCGTGCTGGCTGTCAGAGTCTTGGTTTCCTTCCCATACTGTGTCCAAGATGATGTTTCTGCCTTCAGAGTTACCTTCCTGGCTGGTGCACGATGATTAATGACTTCCAGGTCGCAAAGGTGTAGATGTGGGAGTGAGAATCGTGGAGCGGAGGGAATACAGCTCTGGCATAGGATCTGCGACAGCCTGGCTCATCCGTCAGGAATGCCGTGATGGAGGGGACGTTCCAAGTGTATTCAGCATGGGAAAATATTTTATCAAAGAAACTTGGAATAAAAAAATAAAATTAAAATCTAAACATGAGCACTTGACACAGTGCCACATGAGGGCTATTTTTAATTTCCTTCCTGATCGTTCCACTTGTTTTCATCATCGTCAGCTCTTTGAATGATGGAATTAGTCACCATATATGAGATGAAGTAAACGGAGAGCTCGTGGTTTCCAAGTGAGCATCATCTTAACCCTCCTAAGGGACGTGAGAGCCATGGCACGCTGATGCCCGTGGATTTGCCACCAGCCATGGGTGACCTGGTGGCACCCAGGACCGTGTGCTCGGTTGGGTGTGTTTGGGACAGTGGCACCCAAGGGAGGGCCTGGGGTGCCAGCTGTGCAGCTTCTCTGCTGCAAGGACTCACGTTGTAGATGTCGGACACACTTCTACATCTTTCTTTGGGGAAGGTGCTTTCTGTGGCGTCGTAAAAGAAAATTCGGGGATTTTTAGAAAGGAGAAAGCATGCTCATGCTCGGTCCTCACTGCTTGATATCTTTATTTGGGTTACTTCTAGCTATGCACTTAATGAGCTGGAGAAGCCCTTGCTGAGGGCGTGACACGCATACGGGCTTGACGTCCCTCCTGGGGGCAGGCGTGGAGAGGAGGAAAAGCTGAGTGCCAGGTCTCAGCCTCAGCAAGTACTAAACGGGATCATCTCTCAGCACTGGGTCCTGAATTCACAAGCTGTCCTGCTGGGGGGCTGGAGCAGGCTCCGGTGCATAGTATGGCCGTGACCTGAGAAGGCACCTCACAACCGCAGCTGACACGGTGGTGTCCCAAAACCCCATTTGCCGTATGTGCTTTGAAACCACTGGTTGCATGGCACATTTTCTTTCTGGTTACTTGGTTTCTTAATGTATTTAACTCAGGGCAATACTAAATTCTTGAATTTCTAGTTGCATGGATACGTCTGTGTTCATTGATTTCTCAAAAAATATAGAGTGGTATTTGGTTGATGTCATAGCTGGAAAATACTTGTCGATATAACTGGAGAAGTTGGGTCTTTGAGATTTCTGGAGCCCGGTGGGTGAGGATGAAATACCCACATGGGGACTCACCCAGGCTGAGCGTCACCACCACAGCGAGGAGCATCATCAGCCATCTCGCTGGATGCATCAGTCCGGTCGTTAACGAAGCTCCTGCTGGGGCTGGTCTCGGTGCTCTCTGATTTACCAGGTTTTCTCATTTACAGCACTGTGCTCTGCTTACACACGCAGCACATCCCAGCCAGCACGGGACGGCCCTATGCCACGTACAAGGGGCATTTGCCACCCCAGCAGAGGTGATGGGAGATGACTGGTGTCACCACAGTGTGCTGGGGCACAGCCCTGTGTGCCGGCTCTGCTGTTGGCCCTGCCAGTGCCACGGTGTGCTTCCAACGGAGATGCAGGCACGGGGCGAGCAAGAGGGCAGAGCCCTGCCAGCTTCCCAGCCAAGAGCCGCAGCAGGAGCCATTTCTGACTGCCTTTCTTCCTTCCCCAGACCTGCCCTCGCCTTTGCGAGCACACGAGGCCGCGGCAGCACGCAGGGTGCCCGCGCCCCGTTCCCACGCTCATAATCCCCGGGTCACGGGAGACACAAAGGAGGTGCCGCGCTGCTGGGAGCTGGGGCCAGGGCAGGAGGGGCAGCGGGGCAGAGCCAGTTCTGCTGCCGCTGCCTCATTTCTTTCTCACTGAAGACGACCTTCAGTTTTCTCCCTGTTAATCCCTCCCTTTAATCCCCTTCTCCTCTCCTCGCCCGGGTCAGGGCACTTTCTTGTCATCTCCCTCCTTCCCCAGCGGCTCCATCCTGGTCGCTGTCAGTAAAGGCCAGCTCCAAGCCGAGATGTCTCCATCACCCACACGCTGCAGCCTCTCACTGATGGACGGGGGCCAAAAAGAAGGTCTGTGGGAAGGCTGGAGGTGCTGCCGGTAACACCGGGCTCTGCTCTTGCTCAGTTGTATGTGAGGTGTTAAGAGGAGTCGCTCGGAGGTGGATCAGGGCACGGCTAAGCCCAAGTCCTGCCTCCCTCTGAATCCCCAGTCGGAAACCAAAACCTGTGGGGTCCCTTGGCTGGGCGGCCGATGGAGACATGGGGCTGAAATCCCGTGCTCCCCTGAGCCCCATGGCTGTGGCTGTCGCAGGGCTCTGCCGTGAAGTGTCCTCGGCGCCGGGAGCTGGAGGGAAGCACCTGCCCCTGAGCAGGGACATCACTGCTGCCGGGCTCAGCACCAGCATCACCAGGGTGTAACGTCCAGGACTTGGGAGGATTTGGGCCAAGCTTGCACATGAGGCTATCCAAAATGAGGGGCCTCAAAACTGGCATTTTTAAAGCACTTTTGGTCCCATGGGGCTTTAGCAAAGAGGATGGTTTTCACCACTGAGCGGGAGTGTCGTGGTCTCACGGCTGCGGGGTCGGCAACAAATATCCCTGAGCAGACATCGATGCCCCGGCTCAGCTCATCCCGCACTCTGGGCAGGCTTCGAGCCGGGGTTGAGCTCCATGGTCACAGCACCTGAGCTCAGGTGCCTGCAGCCAGCATGGAAACATCCGTGTGAGACATACTCAGGTGCCTGAACTCTTCTTTCTCTCTGTTCGTACAGAGCCCGGTGCAGCGGTGTCCCCAGCCTCAGCCTGGGCTCCAGACGCTTCCACAAGGCAGATAACGAATGTGACGAGTAACAGCAAAGTGGGTTAATTGCAGTTCGGGGACCATCAAGAGTTAGAGCTGCTGTTCTGGTTCTAGAAGGGCTTTGCACAGAGTCTGAGTAGAGATTCAGGGTCTGACTTTTGGTCCTGGTTTGTGAGAGTCTTGGCTCTAACACTGAAACACCAGTATGTTCTCTATTAAACTAACGCGTTCGATTTCCAGCCCATACTGCAGCTGTTAGATGAAGCACTCGGCAGCCACGAAAGTGAAGGAAGTCAACAGTTGAGTTTTTATTGGAAATCCAACAGTAGCATCCACATTTCCAGGCTTGTGTGGGGAGCCGGAGGGCTGGAAGGGTGGGCGAAGCCTCGTACACTGCAGAGCTGCGGAGGTGCCTGCAGATTTCGGAGCCGTCTCTTTTTGTAGTTGCTTTTTGGAAGTGCACCTGCAGCTGATGAGGTGTTAGTCCTTTCTGTCTGGGATTTCAATATTTCTAGTCTTAATACTTTGGCACATAGTATGGTCCGTCCTTACCGATGAGTTGGCTGCTCCAAAATCTCTTGTTTTGGGACAGCTGTTACCTAAACTTGGCTCTGGCACCCACAAGGCTGGGGGCTGACCTGGGCAGAGAGCTCCTGCCAGCAGACTGTGGCAACTGCAGTGCTTCTGGAGGACCCTGGGGACGTGCCCGTGGGTTTATCCTGGCGATAAACTATATCTCTTGGCGTGATCCAGACGCTCAGGGACTCCGTGGTGCTTCCAGAAGGGCTGCACAGAGGCTGAGGCACAGAGCAGCAGCATGAAGCCCTCTCTGCTGACTCATATCATGTAGCATCATGACACGTAGCGAAAAAAAAACGGAGGCTGTGGCAGGAGAAGTGGCTTGGGATGGGAGATAAGGTCTTCCTGTTTCCCACAACACCCTGGGTTTCTTATCTCCAGTACTGCAAATAAAACACCCGGAGCCAGCACGGCTGATTCCCACAGTACAGCAACGATTCATCTGCATCTGTTTTCCCGGCAGCTCCCATGTCCGTAGGAGGATGCCCAGGCTCCAGGACGGGCTTCCCCGTGAGACGTCAGCTCTGCAGGGGTTTGCTCTCCCCGCTTGCCAGGCAGGGCTCTGCGGTGTCCCCTCCGCGTCCCCCAGGATGGCTCCTGCCATCCGCGCGCCCGTAGGTCCTTGCAGCATCTTGTGGAGGACGGTCCCCAGCCCTGCAGAGACCGTGACATTGCAGTCCTGCTGCTCATGTCCCCACAAGCTGCTTGGCTGCTGCCAGGGAGGGAAACACTGCCATAGCCATGCCATGTGCTTGGGGCGGGAGCCACGCACCGAAACCCACCACAGGGCTCCCCACGCCGGAGGGGCTCAGCTGTGTCTTTCTGCAAGCATTTGTGCTCGGGAGCCCCGTCTTCAGACGAGTTTAGAGGTCTCTGGAGCGAATGTCGGAAGTTTGCAATAGCTGCTCGTTATTTTATGGAGTTTGATGAGTTTGAAACGTGAGATCTCTCCTTTGTCACAGCACTAAGAACAGGGCAACTGATCTCTGCACCAGCCTGTTCAAAACGATGGGTGCTTCTCGCCATTGCCCTGTTTGCGGTATCTGTTTCTAGAGACATGCATGATTTACGATTTCTACCCTCCCTCTGTGGAAAATTGTGGGAAAAGTTGAGGTGCTGCTGGTCTGGATGAATTTTGTCAAGTAAGTTTTGCTTAGTAAACCCTAGGACAGCTTGGCGGTTGAAGCCACATCTCCCCCTTTCCAGGAGAAGTGAGGGATGTTGATAAAAAAATCAAAGGTTGCCCAATATGCCATTAAGAAAAACGGAGCATCTCAGCAGAGGTTTGACCTGGGCTGGACCTGGCAGCACAGAGGTGGAGCAGCATCAGGACCCACAAATCCTTTTGCTCTGGGAATTTTTAAGCCAAAGGGAATTTCACAGCGGGAGGAAACAAAGCGGTGGGACAGGGGCTCGTTGGGCCAGGCCTGTCCTAACGACCCAGGGTTTGCTCTGCCTCTTAATGAACTGCAGAATCACGCCACGACAAAGCTTTTAAGCACAACAGCGTTGAAAGCTTTTTAGTAGTTTTCCAGGCTTTAAAGGTGTCTAACCTTTGACTTGTCAGGGAAAAAAAACAGGGAAGAGATTCCTTTTTCTGCTGGAATAAGCAGCCCGCGCCCAATTAGCAGCAAAAGCCACTAACGACACAGCATGTGCAGCTCCAGCCTCCGACTCTTCTCACAGACCTCGTGAACTCTGGGACTATTTTCTTTTCAGCCCCCCTTTGCCAGCAAGATCCACACACTGGGTGGATGATCCGTCCTGGGAGAAATGGGCTCTGCTGGAGCCTGAACCATCTCAGGGGGAAAGTGGCAGTTGCTGGGTGCTGCAGATGGAGGCTGTTAAGAAAATCCCCTTCCCTACCTATTACATCAATCAGTATGAAAGTGTATTTATGTTGTTAATATGCATTAATCTACATTATACACTGTAATGTAAGGAGGTAGTAGGATTGTCGAGCACTGGCACAGGCTGCCCAGGGCAGTGGTGGAGTCCCCATCCCTGGAGGGATTTAAAAGCCGTGTAGATGTGGTGCTGAGGGACAGTGCTGGGTTAACGGTTGGACTTGATGATCTTAAAGGTCCTTTCCAACCAAAACGATTCTGTGATTCTCTGATTCTCCTCCCCGTGTGTCTGTCAGAAAGGCCGTGGGGCTGCATGGGCTCTCCCCTCACCGTTGTCACTCCTCGCCGAGGGGTGACAAGCCCCAGAGCTGCCTTCCCACGGCGAGCTGCTGCCTGCCCCTGCCCTGCCCCCTCGCCTTCTCTCTGATGTGGCAGCTGAAGGATGTGGTGACAATAAAAGGGTGAGTACAGAGAGGTGCTACGGTAGGTGAGGCCGTTGGCTTCCTGTTAGCACCAGCGCGACAAGACACGGCTCTTCCCCGCTGCCCGCAGCCGGCCCGTTCCCAGCCCGCTCCCCGCACCGCAAGCTCCATTTACAGTTATTTACTAAAACAACACGGAGTGTGTGAACTCCCTCTAGGCCAAAAATAACTGCAGCCCCATTAACTTGACCTGTTTGTTTGTTTTCAGCTGTTTTCTGCCCTTATCGCAGGCGGGGAGCCTGCCTGCTGGGGGGCTGGGGAGGGGGGTTATCACCCCCCGCCACCCACAATTGCTGGGGAAAAGCTTTAGGCTTCCAGACCCCCTCGGTCCCTGCTCTGGAAAGATTTTCTGTGGGCTGGTTGGGTTTTTGCTTTACGGTGTGTAATGGGGGCTCCTGGAGGTCCCCCCCATGGGGACGGGGCAGCTGCGTCGCAGCGAGATGTCCCCCAGCACTGGCTGCTTGCCCGCTTGCCTCCATGGGTTTCTGGGGACCCGATGGGGTTGTAGGGTTACAGCAGAGGCTCGTGGCTGCCTGCGGCTGCGGGCATGAGGGAATGGGTCCAGCAAATGTCCCTGTAGGTGCTAAACAGGGTCTCAAGTGGGGCCAGGCAGCCTGAGCTGGGGCTGGGGTGGGAGTGAGTGCTCCTGGGGAGCCGGGAGCCCCTGGCCCCTTCCCGGCCCCTCCTAACCCCACCTGCAGGATGGGTTTTACTCAGTTTTCCTGTGATATTCTGCAGAGGGAAACCCCCAAATAGGCATTAATCCCAATTCTTAGTCTTTCAGCCAAGTTTCAGGACTAAGAATGATGGTTTTTACCCTCTCTGCCCCTAAAATCCCAGGAAAACCCTCTTGGTTTTCAACCAGCTCTAAAGCGAGGTGAAAAACTTCAAAATCGGAAGTCACAGTGAAAAATGCCCCAGATGCCTGGATGGAGATAAACTGCTTTAAAGCAAAAAAAATAACGCTCTTCCTGTAGTTGCCTGTGACAATATCTGTGTTCGCATCAGGCAGGCCAGAGCCCATCCCCGCTGACGTCCCCGGTGCTGAGCCCACCCACCTCCTCAGCACCCCCGGGAGCCCCCACACCTGCCCTGTCCACCCAACAAGGGCTCTACGAGTGCCGGCTCTTCCTTCTCGTGCTCTTTCGTAGCCATAAATGTGTAGGAAGATTTGGCAGCGTCCGTCCCCGCAGGGATGGATTTGGGGGGCAGGGAGAGGACCGTGGAGGGCTGCAGCCCTTCCATGACCCATCCTCACTGCCCAGCATGTACGTGCTTGCTTCAGCCCACATGAGCAGACATTATGGCATAAGATTTTTCCTTTTTTCCTCTTCTGCCTTTGACAATCACGTTTATGTAGCAGGTTTTGCTTGCGCTTAAGAGCACACGCGGACTGCAGCCTGCCGTGTGTCCATCTCACGTTGCTGCCGTGGTGGGGAAGGATCTAGCAAAGTCCTCGGCATTGCTCTTGGGTCTTGTCAAGACAGTGAGGGTGGAATTTGGGCATCAGGGAATGCTGCTGAAACCCCACGCGTGACTGATGTCCACAGCTCTCCCTGGGAGGGGACACCTCGCCGTCCCTTTAGGAGAGAGCAAAATACAGCGGGGCTGCGGGACTGTTTTGTCACCCCCCAGCCATGGCCAGAAAGTCCCTTAAATGCCCAGTTCCACAGTCAGAAATAAGAAGTGGGGTCTGTCATGAAGAGGAAGGGAATATTTTGTGGGCTGGGGGAAATCGGAGCGTGCTGTTCCCATGCAGGTTGCTGTCTCTACTGTTTCTGCGTCGCATCCCTGAGCTCTCGCTTCTGCAGCACACTGCTGCGTTTGGCCGCTTTGCAGAGGTGTGGAAGCCTGATTAAAATTATCTTCGTAGGGAGCCAGGCTAGGGAATTAGTAAAAATGGCTATTTAAAATGTCCCCAACACGCCTCATCCAAGGAGCTCCAAGTACAGTCGACTTCATGGGGGAGGGTCTGGTTCTCCACCCTGGGGAAACGCTTCTCAGTGGTGAGCTGTGGGAGATGTATAAATTTATCAAAATGATCTTTTTGGTTCTGTGAGGAAGATCTGGCCCTGTACAGAAAAATTACAGCCTTGCCTGAGTGCTGGGAGTCTCCATCAGACTTCCTCAATATGAACCATCGCACGCAATCGCTGGTGCATGAACGTCCGTGTGATACCCTCCCTGAGATAAGTGGCAAAGTCAGTGAGGAACCCATGGAGCTGAAAGAAATATTATCTGGGAGGTTCTGGACTGCTGTAAGCGACAAAGCGTGGAGCAAAGCCCTTCCGTTGGCAATAGCGGTAGCTGTTGGAGTTGATTCATTCAGGCAGGGAATGCCCCGGGCTATGATTGTCATCCAGGACCATTTTATCTCCATTAGCATGTCCATGGAGGAGGTTAATAGTGCCAGAGCTGGAAACAGAGCTTCAGGCTGCCGTGAGCACAGCGATGCACAGATTTTCTTCCTGCTCAGGGCAGCAGGAAGATTTTGCCGTTTGGGGTTTGGGTTGTGCAGACCAAGCTGCCAGCTTGGGTGTTTTATTTGTTGACCTTACTGAAATGTTTATAGTTGTCACCAACGTGATTTCTAATTTCAGGAGGTTCTTTCCAATATTTCTCTCCTCTTCTGACAGTCAAACATTTTTCCCACCCAACAAGCTTCCCCTTACGTGACAGATGTGAGAATTTCTCACCTTCATATTTTACAGCCGATCTGCTCTGGTTCGGGCTCGGCAGGCATCCCTCTCTTCTTCAGTCTGTTTGCAGTGAGGTGGTCGCCCTGTCTTAACCCATGGAGAGCCTTTTCCACCTCTTTAAAGATCCCAGTGTTTGATAAAATCTTTTACGTCTTGCATCTAGATTACCCTGGGGAACGAAAGGCTTCAGGGGGATCCCAAAGTGGCCAGCAGGGCGAGGGAGGGGATTCTGCCCCTCTGATCCCCTCTCATGAGACCCCCCCTGCAGTGCTGTGTCCAGCTCTGGGGCCCCCAACATCAGAAGGACACGGAGCTGTTGGAGCGAGTCTAGAGGAGGCCACGCAGATGATCAGAGGGCTGGAGCACCTCTGCTCTGGAGACAGGCTGAGAGAGTTGGGGCTGTTCAGCCTGGAGAAGAGAAGGCTCCGGGGAGACCTTCTAGCACCTTCCAGTACCTGAAGGGGCTACAGGAAAGCTGGAGAGGGACTTTTTACAAGGGCATGGAGTGATGGGATGAGGGGGAATGGTTTTAAACTGAAAGAGGGGAGATTGAGATGAGATATGAGGAAGAAATTCTTTGCTATGAGGGTGGTGAGACACTGGCCCAGGTTGCCCAGAGAAGCTGTGGCTGCCCCCTCCCTGGCAGTGTTCAAGTCCAGGTTGGCTGGGGCTTGGAGCAACCTGGTCTAGTGGAAGGTGTCCCTGTCTGTGGCAGCAGGATTGGAAATAGATGGTCTTTGAGGTCTGGAAGCAGCTGACTTGAACAGGGATTGAGCTGTCCTGAGTCTTCCCACAGGATTTTGTTGGGCTGCAGTTCTGGATGATGCTCAGCCAGGCTGGTAGTACTCGGGGGAGCACGTCCCACCAGGAAGCCCCACCAGCACCCTCTCCTTAGCCTTTATTATAAAACAACACACAAGGAGTTTCATGCCAACCTCAGCAACTCCAGCACAAGGTTGTCCTGTGTCTCGGCACCAGTGCAGAGAATTTTCTGGGGTCCAGGCCTAAAAATTAGAGCAGCTTTGGGTGCTCAGGGTTGTCTGGCTTTGCCCTCTGCCTCCGAGGTCACCGAGCCAGGGCTGGGCATGCTGCCTGGCGGGGATCTCCTCGCATCCCAGCTGGCTTCAGCCATCGCAGCTGTCCCACCTCTCTCAGCTGGCCTCTCCTTGACCACGCTCAGGACCTCCTCCCTTTCCTTCCCACATCCTCTCCTGCTATTCGGGAGCGGATCCTGTTTGTGCTGGACCCCTGAGGGTTTCGCCCGCGGGGCAGTTCCTCGTTTCTGGCTGCTGGTTTGTCAGATCCGGTCAGGGCTGTTGGTTGGTTTGTTGTTTGGGGTTTTTTTGACCGATTCTTCGTACTTCTGTGTTTTCATTTCTGTTGCTGCTTCGCCCCAGGTGCCCTCCACAGCAGCCCAGCAATGTGCTGGGGTAAAGGCAGGCTGAGGACGTGCACACACGTGCAGGCAGGGCAGGAAGGCAGCTGTGACCATGGCACGCTGCCCGAACCACAGCCTTTGGCTAGAAGAAATGGTCCCACTCTCCCTGCCAGGTCTGCCTGGTGAGGGACGCGGGGACAGCAGGATGGGGTGACACCAGGCTCTGTTCTCTGCCGGAGCCTTCGGCAGGTTGGAGCTCCCCGCAGGCTTTCCTCTTCTTCCCGCAGAAAGCTCAAGGATCTTGAGGCTTGGGTCTGCAGGTACCTGGGGAAGTGGCGTCACCTGTGCCCGTGATGGTGGCACAGGCCGGGTCCGGGCTGTGCCTTCCCCAGGGTACTGGAACTGAGCTGGGGTGGTTCACAGCATTGTGGGCAAGGCGGGAGCACCCAGGCTGGCCTGAGCACCCTGCAATGTCCTTATAGCACCCAGGCTGGCATTGCCACCCAGGCTGGCCTGAGCACCCAGGCCTGTGTTAGCACCCAGGCCAACATCTCTTGACTCCCTGGATTCAGGGTCAGGCTGCAGCAAAGGAGGCTTCATCCTGCGAGACCACCAGAATAAGGGAGGGTTAAACCCCACCGTACCGGCTCAGCCAGGAGCATTTTTGCCATTTTCCTTTCTCCCTGCTCTTGCGACACAAAGAGCAAAGCTGCCGGTTTGCCCGGAGTGACCTCTGCGCCCTACAAACCTAACCCCTTCCTCCCAAAGACAAAAATCCCATTGCCTCGCACCTCCATCTGTTTAGTGAACAGTTTAACCTAACGAGATTAGCATTCGAGGTCGTCTCTTCTTCTTTTCCTTTTTTCCCCTCGCCGTTTGCAAAGAAAACAGCAATGGATTTAGGACAAAAGCTTGAAACCCCTCGTTTGTAAGTAGCGCAGCCTTTGGAAACTGTTTTGTTCCAAAGTTATTTGGGGAAAGGGCATGTGAATCCTCCCCGAAAGCAAACAGGAGTTGGGCAAAGGATGGAGCGAGAGCCCAGCGCGGGGCACCTGCACCCGGCTCTGCCCGCTGTGGGGTTGGGGAAATTTCGTTTGGTTATTCCCCCCGAGGAGGTTTGGGAAGAGAGAGGATTGTGGTGGGATGGCTGGAACAGGAGGGAACTGGGATTCATGTTCCCTGTTCCTCCCTAGACACCCTCCGGTGACGTGCCGGCGCACTCCTCCATCCAGCCCTGTTGGGACAGCGTGGGGAGCACGGGCTCATCCCTGGAGGAGGAGGGTCGTGAAGGAGCAGCGAGCCTCAAAGCCAAATTAACCTGCAAGGGGACACAAGTGCTTTTTTTTTTTCCATATGTGTGCGTGCTTGTTCCCAAACACCATCGCATCCCACCCTGAGCCGCCCAGCTCCCCGCTGCAGCCTGGCACTGCCCAGGGAGGTGACGGCCTAAAGAGTCCCCAGAGAATCGTCACTGGGGAGGGGGAAAAAGGTAAAGGGTTTGATTTTCATTCTTTGGGACTGGTTTTCCCCACCCTCATCTCCCTCCTGCCCCCTCCTCCTTCACCACATTGTGCTGAGCTTGAATCAGACCTTCACAAAGGGGATTAGAGGCCGGTTGCTGATAAATAGCAAAGCAGGTTGGAAGCGTGGGAACCAGCCACGGCGCAGCGCGGTGGGACATTCCTGCTCCGGAGGGCCGGGTGGGAGCAAAAGTCCGGGCTAACCCCGGGTCACCCGGGGGACCCAGCGCCTGAGAAGATTTGTTCGGACACTGGCTTTTGTTGTGCACAGTTCCGTGTCAGCCCAGCGTGTCTCTCGGTGCTATTGATGGGGAAGGAAAGCGCTATTGTCAGGCGCTCGAGGGCCCCCCTTTCACTCCTGCGCCCTCGGGGTGACGTCAAGGCGGTACGTGGGAACCTGAGCGGCCATGGCGAGCGGTCCCGGCGATGCTCCACATCTCCCAGCCTGTTGGCAAGGCCAGGAGAGATGCTCGGAGCATCCCTGGGAGCTGCGCATGGCCTGCGGGGCCGGGAGCTGTGCTTTCCCCCTTGTGAGCCGGGGCCGGGCAGGATGGATGCTCCAGCAGGCAGCTGGGTGGGAACGGGGAAGGCGTTTTTCTTTCTCTCAGCCCCAGCGTTATCGGTGAAGTTTCCCAGAGGGAGGGGATGAGGCAGGATTGTGCCAAAAATTCATGCCGGGAAAGGGCTGCTGGCTGAGCGCACAGACACCCGGCCCCGCGAGGCCCAGCAGTGTCTGCGGTGTCCACTCTCAGCCCACCTCGACACCTGCTTGTGGGCTGAGCATTTCCCTCACCCTCAGGCTCTTATTTACTTACACAGTTTTAATCTCCACTTGGAGACCCTGGGAGAGGTGGGAGAAGGGCCTGAGGCTGGGTCTGACCCATCGCTCAGTCCGGCTCCTGCTCTGGCCTCTTGTCGGGAAGAGGACAGGCGGGGAATTTCCCCGACGAGGCGCTGGGGGATGCGCAGTGAAGCCGCCCCGAGCAGCTAAATGAAACTCAGCTGCTTTGCATCTGGCACCACGGCCCGCTACAGCATCACGGAGCATCCGGGGACAGGCGGCGTGCAGGGAGGGAGCCTGCTGGGAAGACCCCTCCATCCCGCCTCCAGCTTTCCCCCTGTGACCTGACAGCGAGGAGCTGCAGGTGACCTTGAACCTTGCAAGCTGCCTCGTCCTGGTCAGGCTCTGCGCATTTCTTCTACCGTCTCAGAAAACTTCTCCTCTGAAGCCTGATTTTGCTGCCGAAGGCTCGCTGAGAGCTGAGGCTCCAGCACCTCGTCCTCCAGGGTCCACACAGGGACCACCGGGGTGGGGGTGACTCCAGAGCCATCCTCAAAAGCTCAAACAAGCTGAAACCAAGTGGTCTAAACAGCCATATCCAAGTGGGACCCACTTGTGTCCAGCGGGGAGGCAAACAGGGGGAGAGCGACAAATATATTTGCTGCCACTGCGTCCCGACGCATCGGAAGGAAAAACAAAAGCCTCGTCTACGAGGTGGGATTACCCCAGAGAAATGGGGCAGCCCAAGAGGGACAGCGGGACCGTGGCTGCTCTGCCGCCGCGGACGCACGCTGCCCTTCCTGGGAAATCTGTGTGGGCAGCCGTAGAAATATTCCTGGAGGTCACTTGGGAGTCTCGGAGCTGGAGGGGCAGCAGAGCTCTGTTAGGGCTGGGCAACGGCCAAGGGTTTTTTTCAAAGAGACATGAAAAAAAATGGGAACAGCTTCCGAGAAGCAGGGTTGTGAGCACGCGCTGGTCTGGGTCCTTTCTGGCGGGTGGAAGGAGCCAGTGGCCACCTGGCCGCATTTTCAGGGCCTTGCCCGAAATGTCTCCCTGGCCCCATGTGTGCCCCGGGGCCAAGGACCCGCTGTGCTGCATGGCACTGCCACAGCCTGCTGGTGCCCGAGTGCTGAGTCAGCGCTGGGCAAGCCTGGGGTGATCCCGGTGAGCCTGGGAGCGTGCACGGGTGTGGGGCAAGGGTGGGGATGGGGATGGGGATGGGGATGAGGATGGGGAGGAGGATGGGGATGGGGCTGAGGATGGGGATGGGGATGGGGATGGGGATGAGGATGAGGATGGGGATGAGGATGGGGATGCGGGCAAGGATGCTCTCCTGCTTGGAGCAGACAGGATGCTTTCAGACACACCACCCTTGGTCAGGTCCCTGCGCAAAACCAGCCATGTTGCCCGGTCTCCTCTGGGCACCCACCCCGCACCCAGCCAGCCCACCTCCTCCTCCTCTCCTCTGGGTGCCTGCGGCCCTCCCTCGATTCAGAGCCCCCTCTTGCCCGTGGGCGTAATCGTTCCCACGGCTCGTCCCTTTGGCTCTTGCAGAAGAACCATTTGGTGGTGTGAAAACTCTTTGGTGTTAATTCCTGGCTTTTTGGGCGCAGTTACGTGATGTGGTGATGCTGATGTGTCCTCACGCCGTGCGCCTGTGCAGTGCCCGTCCTGGCGTCATGCTCACCCCCTTTCCCTTTTCCTTTCTCTTTCCCTTTTTCTTTCTCTTTTTCATTTTCTGTCTGTTTTTCTCTTTCTTTCTTGTTCTCATTCTCAGCTTTTCACCCTACCCAACTGTGCTCCCTTTGCAGTTCATACCCATCAGGCATCTTGTTTAATGCTACTCATAAGCGTTCACAGCTATCGCCGTGCCCCCGTGCCCAGACACCGTCGCCTGTGTTGTGATAGTGAAGCCTTGTCATGATTAAACCAGAATCCAAAGATAAGCCATAGCTGGACCATAACTGCAGGGCTGTTTGCGAGGATGATGGTGAGCTGCCCTCCTGCCTGGGCTGGAGGTTGGGCAGGGCGGCCGGGATGGTTCCTTTGGGCTTTAAGGCTGGGGAACCACCTCGTCCTCCACGGCCGGGAGCGCTGGGGCGGCACGGACGTCTGCCCGTGGGGTGGATGGCTTCGCGTCCCGGCGGGCTGGTTTGGCATCGGCACAACTTAACAAAGATGAGCTGAGTTTGAGCAAACATGAACCAGAAGAAATCCCGGTGCCTCGATTTCTCTGGAGGCACCTGGGAGCAGCCAGATTTTGGGGGTGCTGAGCGCTCTGCCGGTGACTGCAGAGGGGACAGAGGTGACCCGCCACCCCCCTCCCAGCCAGCGGGGCCTTGCAGGGCAGCCCGGGTCACCAGCCATTTGGTCCGGCAGCGTCGGGCCGAGCGGTGATGCCGGTGTGGGGGGCGGCTGCAGTGCGAGGGGAGCGATTCGCACCTCCGGGCGGGAGATGAAAGAGCCGCCGGTGCCTGGAGATGAAAGAGCCGGTGGGGCCACGGCACGGGGCGAGGACGGAGGTGAGGGGAAGCCCCGCGAGTTGTTTTTCTTCTCATCTGTGCTGCGCAGCGGGACGGCGGCAGCCAGCACCAGGCTTTCCTAGGGCCGCGGTGGAGCGGGGCCCCGTGCCGAGCCCCACGCCACGGCACCGCGGTCCCCGCCCGGCTGAGCTGCCGAAGCAGCAGCGGGACCCGCTGAGCGTCCGTCAGGACGTTGCCTAGAGGAAGGGAGGCTCAGGGGGTGTTTGCTGAAGGAGAAGGGGTGCAGGGGGGTGTTCTTGCACAGAGGCAGCCGTGCCACTCCTGGCCCTGCCCGTGGCTATGCCGGCTGCTCGGCATCATCCGTGTCGCCCAGCATCAGGTGCCACCGTGCAGTGGGGACACAGCAGTGACACGGCCTTGGGTGAAGTCTCCACCTCTGGTTTGTGCGTGGCGAGGCCAGGGACAGGGCTCGGTGGCTCAGCTGAGTGGCACGGGCACGGCAAACCGTGGTGTCTCCAGTTCCTGGGTCTCCTGTCCCCAAGCAGGAGTGTCCCTATGTCACACCATCGCAGTGCAGCATGTGATGGGAGCCTGGCGTGGTACCTGGCCGGTGCCCTGCCCTGTGCCATGCTGTGCTGCCACTGCACCCCGCGCTCCCTTTAGCTCAGCCCCGGGGGTTCAGGTGCAGGCGCGGATTCGGCGGCGCCAGGACCACCTGGGTGCTCTCCGGGGGGGGTGGCCGTGTGTCGGGCTGGTCTTTCAGCGCCTCCTCTGCCGGCTCCGCTCAGACTCTGTAACTCAGCAGGGCGCAGGCAGCAGCGAGGCAGGTCCCCTTGTGTTATGTACGGTCCTTTGGCCAAGACTGAAGCTGGAGGAGCAGGAATGCTGGGGGCAGTCAGAGTCGCCGTGAGCCGAGCAGGTGTCTCCTGGGCTGCCGAGGGTGCTCAGCTTCAGAGGGCCCTGTAACCTTCTGCCTTGGTGCGGTTTGTCCCCGATGGCTCATGCAGAGCGGTGAGACCAGAGGCCGGTGCTCTGGCAGACGGGCACCCGCACCTTCCCCAGAGAGCCTAGGACTTCCAGGTTTGGACTTTGACTTGCCTTGGACTTCGAGGTTGAGCCTCCAAGACCAAACTGCAAGCTGCTTCCCCTCAAAGACTCTACCTGGGTACCTGACGAAGGCCCGTTTTTCATTTCTGTGTCTCATTTTTGTATGCAAGAGCTTGTGCAAGGGCCTGAGCTGTTGCTTTGAGGAGCCTGAACCTTGCACGTACCCATGAAAGGGGGCTGAGCTGTCAAAGGTCCCACCCAGCTGCTCCCTCCAGCTCTTCTTCCCAGGGTGAATATCAAGTCTGCTCACCCCGGGCTGCTCAGGCAGAGCTCAGAGGGTTTTCTCCTCCAGCCCTGGCCCTGTGCATCCCAGAGCTCTGCCAATCTGCAGGACCTCCTGGCAGGCTGGTGGTGGCCAGAAACTCTGACGGGCCACGGCCACCAGCAAAGGACAGTGAGGAAAAAGGCACTGAGCCCCCTGACATGGCAGGTGGGGACCAGCAAAGTTTCGGGGACCTGCAGAGAGTGTTGGGTGAGGATGGTGATGGAGCCAAAGAGGTCTCCGGCTTGGCGTCTGCATGACCCAGAGTGCGAGGCGCTCATCACTGCATGGGCTGAACTGAAAAATGGGGGGGAATCACTTATTTCACATTTGAAGTTAATTTTCGTTGCCTGAGGATGGCTCGGTTAGTTCTGAACCTCTTTGAAATGGTTGGGTTCGGGCAGACCTCAGGTGGGGGAAGCAGAAAAAACAGAGCCATCCTCTAAACCCGTCTCCCCATTTGTGTCTTCTGGCTGCTCTCCCGGCAGGTCCGGGGCCGCTGCCCACCCCGGGGCCGAGCGTGCTTGCTCAGACACCGCTGCGCATCTCCTGTGCTGGACCCGAGCACGCTGGACCCGCGGAGCTGGGCAGGAGCTGCGGGGAGCCGGGCTGGGCTGAAGGCGCTGGATAAACCCTCCGGGCTGCTGCTCTCTCACAGCTGCAGCGAGTTTGACAGTGCTCTGCCAGTCCCTCCCTGGAGAACACCAGCTTCTTCAGGACCTGTGGGATTCAGTTGGCACCAGGAAGCCCAAGGACAATGGCCAAGGGGACGAGGATCCCGACTCAGCTCTACACCTCTCCTCTGCACCAGCTCTCCCTCCTTCGGCCTCGTCCGCCCCGGCTGCTGGGTAAGGATCGCTTCTCACCTCGCACAAAACTTAACGCCCGTGACCTTGGCTCGGTTTGTGGCTCAAAGGTACTTCTGAGCTGTGGACAGACGGGGATAACTCACACACGTGCCCATCCCCATGGCATGGCCACGCATGTGCAGAGGTGCTGCCGTGGGCAGGCTGCACCCTCTGCCAGCAACAAGCACCGAGGCACCTGTGTTGGGCGATGGACAAAACCTGCAGCCGGCTTTCCCAGCCCGGACACTGAGAGTGAACCAAGAGGATTTTTGCAACCTGCCCAGGAACGCACCAGGAGACAGCCTGCATTTATCATGCTCCTGCTCCCCCCTCAATTCCAGCCCTCTGACGTGTTGAGATCAAACCTGATGACCCAAATCTGACTGCAGCAACTGAGAAGAAAAGTGACCTTCCCAAAAGAGCAGCTGAGCCGTCACAGGAGAGGAACGGCCTGTGCTTCGGGCCACCGCGGGCCACCGCACCCGGCCACGCCACCGAGAGGAGCAGCCAGGCAGCACTGAAACGTTTCACCGCTTTTAATTCAATTACTTTGCAAACCAGCGTGGAGCACCGCTGACACCTTCACGGCATCCCGGGGCAGCGAAACAGCCCTGGAAGCTGTCGCCAGCGACCTGTGCGAAACAGCTTAGTGGGCTCAAGCCAGGATCTAATAAACACGTGTGTGTGATGCAAAAAACCACCTGCCTCTGCGCAACGGGACCCACCGGTGGAGCTGGGGGAGCAGAGGGTCACCCCATCCCTGCCCCACACCGGGGCACTGGGAACGGGCCAGCAGCTAGTTAGGGGACGTGGAAAAGTCCCCCAGCCCTTAGGGACAGGTGGGTTGTGGGGTCAGGGAGGGAGCTGCCTTCAGAGCCGACTGCAGGTGGAGGCAGGCAGGGAAGGAAGCAATAGAGGAGGGGAAAAAAAGGAAACAAAATGGGCACGCATCCCTCCTCCTGCTTTCCTCATTAGAAGCTGGTCGAGGCTGCAGGGTGGGAAGTGAGTGTGGAGTTTGTGGGGTCTCGCAGCCGTGCAGGCAGGCAGGGATGTGGCCCCAGGTATGGGACTCTTCAGGCTTTCAACACCCCTGTGGCCCTGAGCACCTCTCAAGCCCACTTCCCCGAGCTGTCAAAGGTCTCCAGCCAAAAATGGGCCAGAGCAGTCATTTTTAAAGTGAAGAAACCTGGAAAACTCTTTTTATTTCAAAATCTCCCCTCTAGCCCCTTCTTTATCTCAGCATCAAGCAGCTGTGATGGGCAGAAGCTCAAATTGTCGCCCCAGGCAGGTCTCATTTAATTAAAAGCCTGAGCAAGGATGATGTTACCCCAAGTGTTCATCTTCTCAGGCCATGTCTGCCAACGTGTGGGGCGGGGAGATGTGGTCTACGGTGACGCACATCCCATCCCTGCTGCTGCCGTGTTTCCCAGGGAGGCCATCACCCGCCGTGACACTGACCTGGGGCCCCAGGTGTTGTGGAGATGGGTTTTTCCATGGCCCGGTGATGCTTTCCCAGCCTCACTTCCCACCTTTCAGGGGAGCCTGAAGGGGAGTAGGAGTTTCAGATCTTGCAAAACCCAATGTGCCTCGGTCAGTGGTGCGGGAAGAACCAGCCTGAGCCCTGCAAACTGCTTAAAGGCAGCCTGGGGTGAGCTGCATCGGCTCCCGTGGCTGAAGGGGGTCTGCCAGCCCGGGGAACCCTGTCTAGAGGACAGCCGGGGCAGCGTGCCCTGATGGGGAATCATAGAATCACAGACTGGTTTGGGTTGGAAGGGACCTTGAAGACTATCTCGTTCCAACCCCCTGCCATGGTCAGGCTTCCCCTGCTCCACTCCACCAGGACTGTGTGCCCAGCTGGCCCCCGCTCGCGGAGCCCCTTTCTCCCCCCTGGAGCATCCACCAGAGCTCGGCAGGGTCTGCGTGGAGCTGAGGGGGTGGCTGGCCCCAGAGCCCCCCGCTAAGTGCTTGTGGGGTTGAGCTTTTTTCCACTCCTGGGAACCAAGCGTGAGCTTTTGTTGGCGAACAGACCGTAGCTTTCATGTGAAAAGGTTAGTACAGTATGTTAGTTCCTAATGAGGGGATAATAGAGTCTGCTTCTCACACCCTGGGGCCTGCGAGGTGACAGCAGCACGGGAGAAGGGTTATTTAACACCTTCGCCCTGGGAACCTTTTCCCTTCGCAGCCGGAGTCCCCCCGGCCTTGCCAAGAGCAGGGAGGAGGAGGAGGAGGAGCACAGTGCAGCGCCTTTGTCCCCGCTTCCCTCTTGCGCCCTGATCCCATTCTGCCGGCACACACATCCTTGTGGCAGGGGCAGCTGATGGAAGAGCCTGGGAAACACTCGACTGACAAGTCAGGATCTGTCCCCCCATCACGGTGTCAAACCCTCTGCATCTGTGGGCACGGCGGGGGAGGCTGTGGGTCACGGGGCCGGGTGGGGATGCAATCCCCGGGGCCGGGTGTGCAGGGAGGTGAGGGTGGTCCTGCATGTGGGTCGGGGCAATCCCAAGCACAAATACAGGCTGGGAGGAGAATGGATGGAGAGCAGCCCTGAGGAGAAGGACTTGGGGGTGATGGGTGACGAGAAGCTCACCATGAGCCGGCAACGTGCGCTTGCAGCCCAGAAAGCCAACCGTGTCCTGGGCTGCATCCCCAGCAGCGTGGGCAGCAGGGCGAGGGAGGGGATTCTGCCCCTCTGCTCCGCTCTTGTGAGACCCCCCCTGCAGTGCTGAGTCCAGCTCTGGGGCCCCCAACATCAGAAGGACACGGAGCTGTTGGAGCGAGTCCAGAGGAGGCCACGGAGATGCTCCGAGGGCTGGAGCCCCTCTGCTCTGGACACAGGCTGAGAGAGTTGGGGCTGTTCAGCCTGGAGAAGAGAAGGCTCTGGGGAGACCTTCTAGCACCTTCCAGTACCTGAAGGGGCTACAGGAAAGCTGGAGAGGGGCTTTTTACAAGGGCATGGAGTGATAGGACAAGGGGGGACGGTTTTAAACTGAAAGAGGGGAGACTGAGATGAGATATTACGAAGAAATTCTTTGCTGTGGGCGTGGTGAGACCCTGGCCCAGGTTGCCCAGAGGCCAGGGTAAGGTTTCGCAGGGGCCATCGCCTGCCCGGTGGCAGGAGGCATGCAGCCTCGCCAGGATGGGACGGGAGCCTCCCCAGGGAGCCCAATGCTGCTGCTTTTCTAACTGCGGGGGCCCAAGCTGCATTAAAGCCCTGGCTGCTGTATGTATTGAGGGAGTTCAATTCAGATTGCCCGCGTGAGGAGCTGGAATGTCCTCAGAGCAGGAGAGACCAGTTTTGCCAAATTCCACCCCCCCACGGGATGCCAAATTATGAGTGTCATCGCCTGGGCTGTCACTCCCCTCCGAGCCTTTCCTTTCGGGGCAAGACACCTTCCCACTACTCAGCAATCTCAGAAATGGCAGATTTTTGTAGTAACCCTTTCCTGGGTGACCTGTTTCTTACCAAGGTTGCAGATGGAAACCACCAGCTTGCAGGTCCCTAGCGAGCCGGAGATGCCTGTCCTGGGTTTGCTGCTCCCGCTGGGTGGTGTTCAGGTGGGACAAGTGTCTCAGAGGTGACCTTAGTGCAGTCTACAACTACCTGAAGGGAGGTTGTAGTGGAGTGGGAGTCAGCCTCTTCTCCCAGGCAACCAGCGATAGGACAAGAGGACACAGCCTCAAGCTTCACCAGGGGAGGTTCAGGTTGGACATTAGGAACAATTTCTTCTCAGCAAGGGTCATTAGACATTGGAAGGGGCTGCCCAGGGAGGTGGTGGAGTCACCATCTCTGGAGGTGTTTAAGAAAAGACTGGACATGGCACTTAGTGCCATGGTCTGGTTGACATGGTGGTGTCAGGGCAATGGTTGGACTCGATGATCCCAGAGGGCTCTTCCAACCTGATTGATCCTGTGATTCTGTGAGTGATGCTGCAGAGCGGTGGCCGAGCTACGTCGGTGCCTCAGTGGAGCATCAGAAGTGGGATTTTTTTGGGGGGTACGGTCTGTGCCTGCTAGAAACAAGGTGCTGAGGAGTTACTGCAATTAATGGCCAACGTCTGTGTTCAATAACGTGGCGGGGCCTGGCTCCTGCGGCGCTCGCCAGGCTTTGCTGGCTCGCCATCGCCGTACCCGTCCTGGGCATCCAGGTGATCCCTGGGGGGCGGTCTTCAAGCCGCCATGCCCCTTTCTGCTGATTTACACCCCTCCTCGCTCCCAGCAGTGCCTGGTCCCACAGGCACACTGGGCAAGCAGCAAACCCCTCTGGGGGGATCGGGGCTGGGCTGTCCTCTGCTCCCCAGAAAACCTAGAGGAAAGCAAAGGGTGGGATTTCGGAAGGAGGTGGGCTTTGGGTTGGATCTTTCCGCAGGGATACCTGTGTCCCGAGGCTGGTCAGCTCCCCCAGCCTGGTGAGCTTTGGAGATTTCTGGGTCAAACAAAAGTTAGGGAGCACCTCTGCTTCCCTGGGGAGATGGAAAAGGGGCTCAAGCCCAATTTTCCTGCCCAGACATGGAGGAGGCTGTGGGGGGTGGGATGGGGGAGGTCACTGAAGTGTCACGGCGAGGTGTGATGATAGTCAGTGCCTGCGTGTCAGCATCACAGAGCACCCAAATAACGAGAATCCAACATTTTGCTTGTCTGTTGGGTTGTTTTTAAATATCCAAACCTCTGGAGCAAGGGAGCCAAACCATGGTCCAGGCCTGGGGAGGGGAACCAGCGGCCCCAGGGACTGGCCGTGAGAGTGATGAAGCTTGGGAAGGATTTGCTTTACTGAAACAGGGGCTCTAAGGTCCAAAAACCTGCCAGGTCTGAAGACAGAGCTTGTGGGACGTGCCGTACGGCTGCTGGAAGGCGTCACGTTAGGTATTTCTAGGACGATGGGTTGGAGAGGCACTGACCTTTCCTAAGGCACTGCGCAGACACATGGGCAAGGCAGAGTCACGGCCCCTCTTCATCAGGGGGCAATTTCGGGGTCGTAAAGGCCACATTTGGGGCTGTCGTGAAGCTATCGCCTGGCTCTCCTTCGCACCGGGCCGACGTGGGTACAGATGCTGCCCCTTCTCCAGGCCATGCTCCCTCGGCCACTGCCCCGGTGGGCACAGGGACTCCTGGGTCCCGTGGTGGGGCACGGGCAGAAGCACCAGCAGCTGATGGCAGTGGCATTGCCAGCACGGCCCCTTCTTGGGCTGCTCCAGCCCGGCCCCATCCTCCGGAGAGAGGAGCAGCGAGTGGTCCCATTGCTGGCCCGAAGGTGGGTGGATGGGAGCAGGTTGCCCACCCTGGGACGTGGGTTCACATCATCGCCGGACCCAAGGGGCATCTTTCTGGGTCAACCTGCGCAAGCTTGTTTGCACGGGAGGGGATGTTTTCCAGCTGAGATAGCCTGGGCCTGAGAAGCAGACATTCCCTTGCTCGAGTGTGCTGAAATGTTTTAATTAGAGTTTAACAGCAGCCTGGGAAAAAGGTGTCTTGTCATATTTCTGGGCCGCGTTTTGTTGTTGAACTGCTAGCTCTCTCCGAGCGCGGCCGAGGGAGCCCTGCCGCACAATGAGCCCTTTATGTGCCTCTCCCCGCGGCTCGCCCCGACCCTGAACTTTCCCATTAGCTGTTGGCGCCGTGCCCTCGCACATGTGCCCGGGAGGGAGCCGGGATGGGAGCGCGCAGCCACGCCATGGTTTGTCCTCTGGCTTTTGGGTTGGTGTTTGCAGGAGGGGGGACAATGCGGGGTACCCGGAGGAGGGGACATCTCCGTGGGTGTTCGGATGAGCCCAAGGTGCCCTGCTCTGAAGCAGGCCCCAGCGTGTGGCCACAGGGATGCAACGTGGTGGCCATGCACGTAGCAGGATGCTGGGGTTCAGCGGGATGGCACCTGGGGACACAGAGTTCACCTGTGAGGGACCCTCACCCAAGTGTTCCTGAAGATGCTGCCCACGTATCACAGAATCACAGACTGGTTTGGGTTGAAAGGGATCTTAAAGACCATCTAGTTCCAACCCCCCTGCCATGGGCAGGGACACCTGCCACCAGACCACGTTGCTCCAAGCCCCATCCAGCCTGGCCTTGAACACTGCCAGGGAGGGGGCAGCCACAGCTTCTCTGAGCAACCTGGGCCATTGTCTCACCATCCTCACAGCAGAGAATTTCTTCCTAGTATCTCATCTCAATCTCCCCTCTTTCAGTTTAAAACCGTTCCCCCTCGTCCTATACATAGAAACATAGAATGGTTTGGGTTGGAAGGGACCTTAAAGATCATCTAACGTAGATCAAAGGTTTCATTTCTTGGATCCCAGTGGGATTCAGACCTTGGTCCCATCCCTCTCCCCACACTGGTGAAGCCAGTGAGGCTGCAGGACAGGATCCTCAGCCCTCTCCATCACCCCCTGGGCACCTCGGGTGGACCCTGGGGAGCACAGCCACCGTCCTGAGGGAGCTGGGGAAGAATGTGAGGAATGGAGCACACACCTTCCCTCCCCGGCTTCGCCTCCACAAAGAGCCCATCAGCATTTTCCACTCGCAGGTATTTTTTTCTGCAGGGTAAAATTAATGTTTTGCTGCCACGTGCCTGCCGAGGTCCTGCTCATCAGTGAAAGAGCAAACCCAGGTCTGGTGGGGTTGGATCGCTCCTCTTGCCATCTGTCCCAGCTTTCTCTCCTCCAACTGGCCACTGAAACAGTAGAGAGCAAGTCCCTTGGGGCCAGCAAAAGCCTAAAAAAAATGACACGTGTTTATGTGTATGTTATTACCCCTTGTTACCTTTTTTATTGTGTGACACAACCATGCAATGCTCTAGATAGCTCCCCGGGCCCCCCGCTGCGGTGAGAAGACGTGGAAGTGTTGGGGCCCCCCAGGAACACGCCTTGTCTCACCGCGGTGACCTCACGTGTCACCGACACGCTGGGGTCGTGTTAGCACGTCTGGAAGGTGTCGGGCTGGGAACGTGGGGAATCGGTGCACGAGGTCTCCTGGGGTTTCTCCTCGTTCCAGCAGCAGCAGCTCTTCCCCCAGACTGCTCCCGGGGGCTTTCATCTTGTAGGTCCCGTTAGCAGCTCGCACAGCTTCTTTCTGGGACTGTTTTTGAGGGATCCTTTTGGAGAAGTCCTGCAGGAGCTGGTGTTTTCCCTCGGGAGGAGATGCACGTGGTTGTTCTCAAAGGAGGTGGTGCGAGGGCTGCATGCTCCCTGCCAGCCCTGCAGCACGTCCCAAGCCACAGCTCGTTCCCAGAGCCCTCCTTGGCCTGACTTGAACCCAAAAGCCTCTGCCTGCCCTGCACAGTCGCCCTGTGCTGCTCCCTGCCACGTATTTGGGGAACCCGGGGCCCCGTGTGCCGCTGACGGAGAGGCGCAGGATGGAGGGCGACGTGGGCGCTGGGAACCCGGCTGCAGCGCTCTGAGGGCTCGGAAAAATGTGCTGGGAAGAGCTTTGCCCCCTCCTGCGCACACCGAGCGAGGCCAAGTCCCGGTGCAGGCAGGAGCTGCTGCCTCCTCGCCAAGCTGCTACCCCCCGACCCCGCTGGGGTGGGCAGGGGGGGATTTGGAGGGTGCTGAGAACTGCTGGGCTTGTGGCAGGCAGAGCGCGGGCTGTGTTCCCCGGCACAGCACCGGGAGGACAGATCCAGCTCAGCCCGCTGCCAGGCGGTGGCTTGTCCCTGGAGGGGACTGTGGGGAGCAGGTCTGGGGGTGGTTGGACTCGTCTGCGGAGCCGGGGCTGCGGGGAATTGAAATTGGGTGCAGGAAAGCCCCTGCAGCTCCCGGTGTGGAGCAGGACAGGGGGGTGGATTTTAGCAGAGTTTAAGCTTCTGCTTCAGAATGAAAGTATCCAGCCCCCCCCTCCCCAGCTGCAGGGAGCACAGGGGTGAGCCCAGCCTGGGGGTGAGCCCAGCCTGGGGGTGAGCCTTGTCTGGGGATGAGCTCAGCTTTGGGGTGAGCTCAGCCTTGGGGTGAGCCCAGCCTGGGGGTGAGCCTGGTCTGGGGATGAGCCCTGTCTGGGGATGAGCCCAGCCTTGGGGTGAGCCCTACCTGGGGGCTAATCTCAGTATAGGGGCTAATCCAATCCTCAAATCTAATTTCAGACTGGGTGCTAATCCCAGCCTGGATGCTGAGCCCAGCCAGGGTGCTGACCCTAACTGAATTAAACCTGAGTGCTGAGCCCAGTTTGGATGCTAAACCCACCCCAGCTCAACCTGGGTGCTGAGCCCAGCTTGGCGCTGAGCCCTGCCAGACCCAGACTGGAGCAAAGCTGCTGGGCCTTGCTCTGTCCATCCCCGTGGGGCAGGCGACAGCCCAGGTGGGCTGAGGGACACACGCCCAGGGCTGGGGCTTTACCCCCCAAACCCGCTATGTCCGAGCAGGCTGAGCCCCAGGAGAGGGGCCCGGTGCCCTGGGCAGCCCCGGGATGCCCACACTGCTGTGCAGGCTGGGCTGAGCCCTCCCTGCCCCTCCTCCAGCCCGTTCCCAGCCTGTTCTACCTTCTGTGGAGGAACTGGTTTTTCTTCCTGGGCTATTGTTTCCGCTGCATTGGGTAGATCGCTCCAGGCCTTGCTCAGATTTCCTTTCTCACGCTTTTTTTTTTTTTTTTTTATATTCCCCATTTTTCTGCTGCAGCTTCTATTCTTGCCCCAATTAAAGCAGCAGGCGCAGCCCAGTGGGATGGGGGGGTCTCACCTCCTCCTGGCTTTGCCCCGGTGCTCGCTGTCATTGCCCAGGGTGAGGGGTCAGGCTCCAAAATTGTGTTCCTGTGCTGGGGAGCCTGCTTTTGGGTCGATCAAGGTGGTCTCTGCCCTGGACAACCTGCAGTCTACACAAGCTTCTCGGGCTCAAGCTGCTCAAGTTTCCATTTTTGTTGCAACTATGTCCACTAAATCAATTTTTTGCTTTAATAAATAAAAAGCAGTGTGTTTGGGGCAGCCCTACAGCCTTAGGCATGGCTCCTGCAGAGCATGGTGCGGGATGGGATTGCAGGGGTTACCCCCTGGGGTGCTGAGGATGGGTGTCACCTCATCCTGCTGAGCTTCCACCACTGCTTCTGAGCTGAGTGGGGTGAATCCTGGCCCTCCTGGGCCAGTCCTAGCCTCCGTGGCATGGATTTAAGGCCAGGCTTGAGAAGGGACACTTGCATCTGGCTGCTGACCCAGGGAGGGCTGCTCTGTGTCTCGGGTGGGTTAGCTGTGATGAAGTGCTCCCAGCCTCAGCGTGGCTGGAGCAGAGGGGAGCCTGGCCTGCAGCGAGCCGTGCCCGGAGGACGTGGCTCTGCTCCCCAGCTCCTTCCCTCCTGCCACGCTGCACTGTGGACCAGGAGGGATGTCCCAGTGCCTCAGAAGATGCTGCCCACTACAAGGAGGTCTGGCACACCGACGGGGAAGGGCAGGTCGGGCTCAGATGGTATCTGGCTCCAGCTGGAGCTGGCAGCGCATCCCCCCGGGGGCCTCCGCATCGCACCACGGGCAGGCTTGGCTTCCCAGGTGAAAATAGAAGCTGAAACATGAACCCGACTTCCCCAGCCGCTGCCATCCTCACCCAGCTCTGCCTCTGCCCCCGCACCCTGTCCTGGGGGCACCAGCCCGGGTCACCCCCAGGACTCCCCGGGGAGGGCAGAGGAGGAGGCAGCGGGGATGCAGGTGAGGATGCTTGTGGACCAGATGGCCATGAAGGAGCAGAGCCACGCGGCCACCTGGCCCAGGGTGGCCTCGGCCACTTGTACAGGGCTGAAAACTGCTCGGGGGGGAAAGTGGAGAGCTTTCGGGGCACAGCTTCCAGACAGGGTTCGGTACAGGGCAGGGGGAGAAACCCTGCCATACATTATACAGCTGGTCCCAGGACCTCACCCAGAGGAGGGAGAGCTGCCAGGTGAAGCCAGGAGGAGCAGGAATAAGGGGAGCTGTTGCCTTAAAACATAATAAAGATCATTTCCTAAAGCTTGTCTGGCACCGGGAGTGGAGGACGGAGCCCCCGGTACAGCTGCGTGGAGGGCACAGCCATGGAGCGGGGCCTTCACGTGCAGCGCTGGGGTTTCGTGGGACCTGGGTCAGGCAGGAACCTCAGCTTCCAGCCTGGCCAGCGTGCGTTTGGGTAAGGACGAGCAGTGCCTGGCTGTTGATGATCGACTATTGGGCTTGTGTATAGAAAGCAAAGCTTCGGTCCTTTGCGGTTTCCAGGGCTCTGACTCTCACGGTCAGAAAATGTGTCTTCACGGCCCTTTCCATTTCTGGTGCCAAAACACGATGCTCCTGAAGGTCTGGGGGCTGCCTGGTAGCCAGATTTCCACCTGCATTTTAGTTTTTGGGTGAGACCCTTTCAAATACGAGCTGGCGGGACACGGACCCTCGCTCTTCTCCCAGCGCTGGGCTGATATCAGAGCTCGGGTTGGTTTTTCCAGCCCTTGAGTTCACCAGCCTCCAGCATCCTCTGGCCAAGAGCTGAGCTCTCCCCTCCAGCTGGATAAAACTCAGTAAGTTGATGAAGAGGAGCAGCAGTGAGCTGCACTGAAGGGAGCGGGGCAAGTTAACCCTTCTCCTGCCGTGGCTGGCTCAGGAGCAGACTGGTATGGGAGGTGTGTGCCCCGGAGCCACACAGTGCAGGTTTGCACACCCAGGAGGGGGCTACCCCTTACCCCAAAAGTGGATATAAAGCACATTTTGGCAGGCAGGATGGCAGCGTGCTGGCATGGGGCTGGAGGAGCCGAGGCACCGGCGGTCGGGCAAGGAGGAGGGTAGGAAGGGACATCTCGCCCACCGGCCCCCTGGCAGCTCCTGGCACAGAGCTCACCCTAAAAGCTTTGGGGATGCTGCGTAACCTCATTATAAGGCAGTTATTACTGGTTTGGCTTTGGTATTCAACTTGTAAGTGCTGGGAGCCTGTCCCGGAGCAGCACCCCGCTGCGCTGGGTGCTGTGTAAACAGGGCTTGCGGCTACGGTGAAGGTTGGGTCAAGGGTGCTACAGCAGCAGCAGCTTTTTAGAGGGGCTCAGCCCCCATTTTGGCAGCTCAGAGCCCAGCTGTGAGGAAAAATGAGCGAGTGAGACTTGAGACAGCTGAAAGGCAGCTGGAGGAGACGGAGGGACCCGAGCAGGGGGATGTGTGTGCAGGAGGGAGGGGGTTGAGCACCTTTTTTCTTTTCCCCTGGGAAAATCAGCTTTGCATGTGGGTTTCAGTGTGATGTCGGGTGACATTCTCCTCACTGCCAAGGCCTTGAGGTACCGAAAAAGGGGTTTCGGTGTCGCTGACGATTAGACGCCGACTACCCAAGGTGGCGTGACGAGAGGCGGCGGGCTGGGGTTTGTGGTTAGGGACCTGCAGCCGGCTGCGAGGCGCTCGAGGGAGCGAGAAACAGAGCTCACAAAGCCCTGGTCCCATCCCTCGGGATGCTGAGCCCGCTCCGGCAGCCTCCACGCGTTATCTGGGGATGCACTCGTGTTTCTTCTCTCCCTCCATCCCTGCCCTTCTCCAGGGGAGCTCATGGACCCCTCCAACTCAAAAAATCACATCCTTTTCTCTCGCTTGGAGCAGCTGCAAACTGGCAGGTGAAAATGGAGAAGGGACGCCCTGACAGAGAGCCAGTGGGAGCTGGGGTGCCCCAAAAGGGAACCCTTGGGAGCTGGGGTGCCCCAAAAAGGAGACAGTGGGAGCTGGGGTGCCCCAAAAGGGAGCTGTCGAGAGCTGGGGTGCCCCAACAGGGAGCCATTGGGAGGTGGGGTGCCCCAAAAAGGAGCCATCAGAAGCTGGGGTGCCCCGAAAAGGAACCCTTGAGAGCTGGGGTGCCCCAACAGGGAGCCAGCAGGAGCTGGGGTGCCCACAGAGCCTCTGGGGGTCCATCACCTCTGACCTCCCGTTCTTGCTATCTCCCCAATCTTGTGAGCAGAGGAGCTCCGCTAACCTGCCCGTTTCAGCGCCCGTGGTTCATGCTCCCAGACAAGCGAGGCCCTTCTAGCTGTCAGGTGAGCCTTTCCCAGAGCTTATGCAAATGATACTAATTAAAGGCATTCTTATCTGTTCGATTTCCCACACCTTTTGCCTCCGAGGGGGATAGAAAACTTCATGTTTTAACTCCGTGTTTCGTGGCAGTCAGAAGGACTGCCTAGGGAAAGCGTTGGGAAATGCAGCGGGTCACTCTTGATGAGAAGAGCTGGGCTTATGCAAGTGTTGAAACACTCTATTATGCATGAGAAACCTTCCAGAAACGGATGACTAATAGCAAAGCGGGCGCAGAGAAAGCAGTGGGAACGCCGTACCAGGCTGGCATGAGATCCCATGTCATCTTACCAGCTTAGCAGGGTTGGGCTAGGTCAGCACTTGCCTAAGAGACCTCTCAGAGTACCTGGCTGGCGATGAGGGAAGTGATGTTAATGATTCAATAAACAGAGCCCTTCCCTCTTTGTGAACCAAAATGCCCCTGTACGATGCCAGGAACCCACCGGCAGCCCCGTATTTCCACTGGCAGCACGTTACTTAGCTCGGATGGCCATAAAAATACCGGTGTTCATCGTACAGGCGGGTCTGGTGGAGGACGCACGGGCTGCATTCCCACATGGGACCATCACGGTCCGACTCCCAGCATGGCTCTCACTGTGGTGTTGGCAGACAGGGCTGCCCAGGTTTTGGTGGCCGCTCAAGGCTGTTGTGTGCACCGAGAGCCATTGCTCCCTGGAAGGACCGGGCTAACACACCCATGCACCTCATCTGCTGCTTGGATGGGTTTGCTGGTACCCAAGGCCAGACATTAGACCATTTATAACAGAGCAGGAGCAGCAATGGGCACCTTTATGGTTCCCAGGTACTGGTGATAAGAAGGTCAAAAAGAAAAGCTCTTGGCATAAAGGGGAAAGGAAACATCCCAGCCAGCTGCTTTCTGAAAATCCCCTTGGAGATGCAGCTGTCCCAGGGGCCCGGCTGCACCTCGAGCTGGGCTTTGCACCCACAGGGTGTGGGAAGCTCTGCCAGGTCGAATCACTGAGGTTTCTGCTCTTCATGCAAGGACCTTGAAGGTGCTGTAGGGCAGAGAGGAATCCTGCCCACAGTGTTGCTGGAGGAAGAGGAGACTGTCTGAAGGTCAAAGCTGTGAGTGCAGCAAGGAGGGAGCTGAAGACTTGGGGAAAGCGCGTGAAAATAGGTGGGCAAATGATCAGTTCCTGACTTGTGTTTGGAATTTGCCAGGTTGTCACCTGGTTTTCTTTCGCTGCCCTTCCCACTGTCTCCCACCTTGCTGGGCGCTCTCTGGGTGATGGGCAGGAGGGTGATGGAGGCAGAGCTGTCTGTCTGTGACACCTGGGTTTGGAGGCTGCACGTGAGCACCCTGCGCTGGGGAGATAGCTGGCTGAGCCCGAGCATCCCGCGTGCCTGTTCTGGGGAGGTTTCTTGTCTCGATAAGTCCCTGAAAGAAACTCGTGGATGCTCAAGGACTGTGGTTTCACAACCGAAATGAGAGTTGCAACCTTCATCCGGAGGAGTGGCCCTTTCACCAGATGATATCCATCTCGGAGAGAGGGAAAGAAAGAAAGGGAAGAGGGTAGGCGGTGAGTAGGAAAAGAGATATCACTCCAGGTGGCTGCTGAATAGTCCTGTGATACGGCGAGCAGAAGACGCCCAAGGAATTGTCCTGACGTGAGCTGCCCTGAATTGCCCCAAAGAGTTCACACCGGGCATTGTCCTTTACAGGTGATTTTGATGCACTGAGGATTTCCCAAGCCAGAAGCTCTCCAGACAGAGAGGGTTGTGTCTCACCAGTAAAACCCCTGCCAAGGAGATCCCTCAGTGACGTTGGCCCGTGACGTTTGTCAGCAGAGTGGATGGAAGGAACCCTGCGAGCCCAGGGACCGTTACGGGGGCAGCTGCTCTGGGCAGAGCTCAGCATCACCAGCGTGGCCCTCGGAGCACTTTGGAGATGCAGCTTTCAGGGGTATCAAAGGAAGGAGCAAAACTGACCCCACTGCTGTCTGAACCGCTCATCTTCCACATGTGTTGGGCACCAGCCTGCGGACCTCCAGCTGAGCTCACGCTGCTGCCTTTGGCCAAGCTCACACCGGTTCCCAGGGCCCTTTTTGAGCCTGGTTTGGCTCCTGTTGTCTGCTGGACTCGAGTTTTCTTCGAGCTTCTCAGCTTCCTGAGTGGGAGCTGGGTGGATGCCCACAAAGTGGATGGGATGCTGAGATGGCCCCGGAGCTCCAGGCTGAAGCATCCAGTCCCTCGAGTCCCGTGAGGTTCGTGCGTCACTGCTGGTGAAATCCCCACCCAGGAGGGCTGGGAGAGGCAGGGATCATCCGAAACAAAAACAAACCACCGGACGCGCTGCCAGTATTGCAAAAGGACCTTTCACCTGCCTTGTCCTCCTCGACCGCGCAGGCAGGGAGAGCCTCGTTGCAGGCTCGGCCAGGGTGGCTCAGGCTGCTGGGGCTTGGGGATAGCGCCTGGGCCAGGCTCATGGACCACAGCAGCACAGAGCTCCATGCCAGCTCTCCTGCTGTGACATCACAGCGAGACGTGACATCACAGTCCTGGTTCAGTGACATCACAGTCCTGGTCCAATGACGTCACCCCTTCTAATCCCCATGTCACAGCTCTCGGTGGTGACATCACAGAGCAGGCTGGGCTGCAGAGTGTTCCTGTGCGTGTGGTGGGTGCTGGCACGAGCTCCGGGGACAGGAGCGTGTCCGTGTCCGTGGGGTGATGGTGTCCCGCACCGGAGTGTGGCACCTTGGTCAGGACACCCAGATGGAGAGGGGACCATAGTGAAGGACCGCAGCGGGGACCACGGCTTCAGCTGAGACCAGTCACACCTGCTCCTCAGCCTTGACGTGGACGCGATGAGCGGAGCCCGGGGGGGCTTGGGGAGATGTCACAGCCGTCCCCCCCTGCCCAGGGAGCCTGAATTCAGCACTGTCCTCGCAGCTGGCACAAGGCAGGGACGAGAGCGGGGCCGTGCTCGCCTGGCTGTGCCCGGCCAGCTGCACGCGTGCCGTGCGGGGACACCCAGCGCCGGCCCGGGAAGGGGCCGGTTCACACGGGGCGCTGGAAGCCGGGCTGCCGTGGGAACGCGTGCCCGCCATGGCTCCCGAGCGCCGGGATTGCTTCAGCGGGGGTGCAGCCAAGAGCCATTTCACAGAGGGCAGAGCAGATCTAGGCTGGGATTTACCAGTGACTAAGCGTGTGCTGGCACGGGCTGCCCGAGCGTGAGAAAGGCAGAGCTGCTCCTCCTCCTCCTCCGAGGTGTGCCCGCTGCTGCCCTGCAACCCACAGCCCTCAGGGGCACCAGGGACCCCGCCGTGCAACGGGACCGGGCAGTGCTACGGGGTGTGCGGGGGCTGCAGCCACCCGGCCCCCTCCTCCCAAGACGAACTTGCCCCTTTTCTCCCCCTTTACGCCAGCCACGTTGGACGGGCAGGACGGCGTGACCGTGAGGCTCAACCCGCTCAGCCCATCGTCCCCAGGGCAGGTCTGGCATGTGGGGCAGAAGCTGCCATGCCCACCCCAAGCTGGGCACAGGGGCTCTGGGGGGACCCCAAGATGTTGCGGGGGAGAAGCTGAACCCTTCACTGTCGGGTCATAGCCCCTGCTCCCAGCGGTTGCACTCCCCCACCCAGGCAGTGTCCCCAGGTGCCACCGGCTCCCACTGCCTCACCACAGCGAAGATTTTTGCCCTTACATCTGCCCCACTTCGTGGTGGCCACGACTCATCCTGCCACGATGGATCTGGGCAAACCAAACGTTCCCAAGGAGGAAAAACCCCATCCCTTCCCCAGTAGAGAGGCTCCTCACTTCCCTACCCTTCAAACAAACCCCATGAAAACACTGCTCCGCACCCCGGGCAGTGACACCGAGATGCAGAAGGCTGTGGGGAGCCGTGTCCCCAGGCAGGAGCAAAGCATCGAGCCCAAGGCCACCACTGGCCCCTTCACGGCAGCCACTCAGCCCGGCCCATCAAGGTGGCAGGCTGCCCCGCTCGCTTCATCTCTTCTGGCTCATTTTGGCAAGGCATTAAAAAAAAATTAATTGCGATTTTTTTTTTTTTATTACAGCTAATTGGTGCTGCTGCTAAGTGGCTTATCTGGCTCCTGGGCCCGCCCCGTGGTTTTGGGAAGCTGAAGGTGGCAAAGGCCCAGAGGCTGGGGAGATGGCGTGGGGCACGGAGCCTCACGGCAAGCATCTGGCAGCCCTGGGCGAGTGGGAAGTGCTGGGCTACCCCTGGGCTGCCAGGGTGTACCTGGCCCAGGGAGGTTGATTGCTGCTCCTTTACAGCAATGATAAATTGTAGAGAAGCAGAGAACTTTGCCCGAGGTCACTCTGTGCACCTGAGCGGGAGCCAGCGGCCTGTGCCCAACAGCTGGCACCGCTGCCCCAACAGCAGAGTCCCAGACCGGTTGGGGTTGGAAGGCACCTCTGGGGATCATCCAGTCCAACCCCTGCCCAAGCAGGGTCACCCACAGCACGTTGCACAGGGTCGTGTCCAGGCGGGTTTGAATCGTCTCCAGAGAAGGAGACCCTCTGACCATCTCCGTACCCCTCCGCTGGACTCTCTCCAGTAGCTCCTTGTCTGTCTTGAACTGGGGGGCCCAGAACTGGACACAGTTACTCCAGGTGTGGCCTCACCAGGGCAGTGTAGAGGGGGAGGAGAACCTCCCTTGACCTGGAGCAGCAGCTTCCATGTCATTTGGGTGCTTTCAGGATCACAACTTGTCCATCTCTCTCTGTGCTGCTGCTCCGTGGGGCTGAAGCAGTGCAGCTTTGGGAACCCCCAGCCTGGGCATCCATTTATGGCCAAATCATGGCCGGGCTGGGGAGCACGTGGTGGTTTTGTGGAGGCTGCAGGTGCCAATAACCTCCTCCTGCTGCAGGGCAGAGCTGGGACATGGTGGCGAGCTCATTTTCAAACAAATCATCCTCTCCTCATCCTCCTTCAGGCAGCTGTGTGGGAAGAAGGGGCATCGTTGCACCTTGCCGTGAACCCAGCACCGATGCCCGCTCAGGAGGTGGAAAAACAAAAAACCCTTTCTGGTTTCAACAAGCTTTGGAGCAAAGCCCCCAGGCAGGGAACTTGTTCTGGTTGGTGAAGTTATGCGCCTCTCTCCCTGCTTGCCTTGGGTGCAGCGCGCTCGAAATGCTCCGCAAGCAGAAAACAGCCCCTAAAACCAAAGAGCTGAGGGAAGGTGTTGTGGCACATCCCAGCAGCCAGCTCCTGTCCAAGCAGGGGAGCGGAGCCGGCTGCGATGCTCCCGGGGACACTTAGTGCCAGTCGCTTCTGGGCGAGCGCGTTCGGCCGCCGGCTGCACCCTGGGCTCAGCCCGCGGCACCCGGCTGCGGGTGCTCCTGGGCAGTGGGGTTTGGGGGGCTCCTTGAGGGGTTTGGCTCCCTAAGGGTCGGCATCAGGGACTGAGAACCGCTGGGGTGGGCAGTAGTACCGGCAGCCTGGCATGAAGGTGTGGCTAAGCACTGTAGAGATGAAGAGCCTCTGCAAGGAGGTTCTTGTGGCTTGTGAACCCCAAAATTTATGTCTGGTGCCGTTCTGCCACCCCCAGCTCGGTGAGACAAGCCTTGCCTCAGTTTCCCCTTGCCATGATGCATGCAACTGGGGGCTGCCCAGCCTCTGCTGGGGGTGCCCAGTGCAGGGCTGGGTGCTCCAGGCAGGCAGGAGATGCCCAGGGAGCACGGCCACCATCTCACTGACGGCCCCTTCTCTCTTCCAGGTGTGCAACTGCGACAAGTACCTGAAGGTCTCGAGGGAGAGGATGAGGCAGCTGGTGAAGGGCAGTGGGCAGGCGCCGGGGGACGGCGACGCAGGTAAGGGGTGGGCGCTGATGGCTGGGGGTGATGCTCCCACCCCGGCCCCCTCCGTGCGCTCCCACCTGGGACTCGCTCCCCTGGGCAGAGTGGGACAGTCCTGCTCGGGCTGGGGGTTTCTTGGAGGGGGAATGGGGTCCCCTGCCACCAACCTGTCACCTGGTGCAGACCCACAGAGCTCTTCCAACCCCGCTTCGTGCCTGGTTGAGCTCATGCACGCCCAGCACAGCTCCCAGCCCTCTACCCCAGCTGCCCCGTGCTGCCCTGTGAGGCACTGGGTCATGCACGGGATTGCCAAGCCCGGGGTGGTTTGGTGACATGCCAGCTGTGACTCAAGTGACAGCCCAAAGCCATCGCCGCCTGATGTGGAAAACAGCTTGGGCTGGCGCTGCTGATGTTGCTTGGCTCACCTGCACGGTGCCAGGCTGCAGGAGCGGTGGGTCAGTGCCCGCCCCGGCGAGGCTCCCCCGTGCCCTGCCCTGTGCTGTGCAGACCCCCCCACGCTCCTCCCCGGGCTTTGGTGGTGAGTGACACCCGCCACAGGCACACCAGCATAGAAACGGGCCCCTCTCCCTGCTCTGACCCAGCCCACGCTCTGCCGCCGGCCCTCGCGTGCGTCGCTTGCTGTGCCTCAGTTTCCCCATCTGCATGATAGGGGAGAGCGGTGCGAAGCAGCGGCTGCTGGGTGCTCCAGGTCGCCTGCGGCTTTGCTGGGAACCGCACGTGTGGCTCTGGGGATGAGGGAGGTGGTGGGGTGGCTTCTCCCATGGTGCCAGCAGCCTGGGAGCGCTGCACTTCCCGAAAGGCCGGGGCATCCTCCCCAGCGAGGGCACTGGCTGTGTGTGTACCCAGCGACCAGCCGGGCCTGTTCAGCCAGTTTGAGAGTATGGGAAATAATAGAAATGCTGTGGTTTGCATTCAGCCGCGTGAGCGGTTTCCCCTTCCCCCTTCGGGATGGGGATGGTGGAGCTGGGGGGGTCCCACACGCCACCACCGCTCCTCCACGCAGACTCCTCAGGGACCACCTTGCTCTACCCTTTATGCCATGTCTCCAACACCCCATGTCCCCATCGTGCTGTGCAGCCTCTTGCCGGGTCCCCCATGTCCCTGGTGGGGGTCTCATGGGGAAGGACCCCTGTCTGCTGGGTCAGGTGGGAGCCCCGCGCCGGCCGTGTCTGGCATCCAGGAGCGTCCTCCGATGGGGAACATCCTCCGACACGGAGCTGTCAGGGACCGGAGGTGCCACAACATCCTCAAAGGGTTGGTGTTCTGCTGCAACAGAGACATAAAATAGAAGCTGTGATTCCTGGGCAGGTGGGCACAGCTGGGCAGGTAGCACCTGACCCAAAGCGAAGACCCCTGGGGACTTGCCAAGGGGTGGTCCCCTGTGCCCTGGGGCTCTGGCCACCCTGGGGTTTCTGTTTCTGTTTAGATTCTGATGGGAGCTGCTGGGATTGCGAGCATCAGCATGAGCTCAACTAGGTTGTCCCCAAAATGTCCCAGTTTGGGTCAAGGTTTGTGGAAGAGAAACAGGGGAAGGGTGTGATGACAATGGCCTGCCATCGCTTGGTGGGGACAGTGGTGGCAGTGGGGTGGGCAACCAGAGAAGTGGGTTCATAAGGAAAATCTCAGTCATTCCCCAATTTCCTTCACGTTTTCCTTCTGGAGGGGGCTGGTGGCAGGGACCTGCTCTGCCCTCAGCCATGACCCAACACATGGCATGGGCAGTTCAGCACCCACAGCTGCTCGCCCACACCGGGACTGGCCCCCATGGCTCCAGCCCAGGCCACGTCACCTCATTCGAGCCACCGCACATGGATTAACCCCCAGGACCATGACCAGATGCTGCTGTTTGGCAAGAAAATGCCCTTTCCCTGCTCCTGCTCCCAGGTACGAAGTGAGCCTCCTCCCAGGGACAGGCAGGTGCAGTGGGAGCCGCGGATGCTGGAGCACCCGTCAGCTGTGGATGGGGATGGATCCTGCAGGACCCAACCCTTGACATAAGCCTGCGGCGGCCCAAGTGCTCCCGAGTCCCGGGGTCAGTGCCGCTCCGTTTGGCTCCTGGGTATTTATGGCAGGGCTTCCGAGTGATGAAAGGTAAATTATTCATCCTGTAATAGTTCACTCTGACTTGCACCTCGGATTTTCCCAGGTTTTAGGGAACATTTTCCCTGACACAGCCACATTTACCCTGCGTGAGGGCTTCGATGGAAGCACTGGAAATAGTTTGCAGCCTGGACAGCTTTGCCCTGTGATGCCTTTTTCCCAGTGGGATGCTCTGAGCAGCTCGGGTGCCTGGAGCTGGCAGGGGATGGGGCAGGGAGAGGCAGCTGGGCTGGGAGTCACCGCGTGGCACAGGCAAGACGGGATCTTGCTGGAGGCCATTGGCAGCATGCAGGCTCCCCCCAGATGATCCGGGGGGTGGGATGTGGCACAGGCTGAGGTGGTGAGACCGGACAGAAACACTCCCCGGCCTCGACTGGGTCACGCTCTGCCAGCTCCCCCTCTTCAGAAGAATTTCATTTGCTTATATGAACACCCACTGCCGGGCGAGGAAGCTGATGGGTTTGCAGAGCTCTGCACGTACCCACTGATGGGGGTGTTGTGCCAAACGCTCCCCGGGAAGGAGCTGGGGACCCTTGGGTGCTCCTGCCCGGCGCTGGGCACGGGACCCGGCAGGCTTTTCTCCCACAGTGGCACGGGGAGATGACAGGAACTCAAGGTGCCTCTTGCCTTCATCCTCCCTCCTCCGCCCTGGGAACGTCTTAAGATCATGGCCGGGCTGCTGCAGCCCAGGTTGCACAATCCCAGGTCCTTTGTCCTTTGCTTATCTGCCTTATCGAGGAGGAAAAGATAACCAGGCATCTTCAGTGCCCTGCAATCGAGTGCGTTTCTCAGGCTTGTAACTCCTCTTATCGGGTTCGATCTCTCGCCGTGGCAAGGTTTCCCATGCACCTTTGTACTCCAAGAATGCTCCCAGCTCTGCTCTGAGCCTTGTGCAAAGCCTTTACTACCTTACGCTTTCTCCAAAACACCTCAGCCTTAATTGCCTCATTACGGACGAGTCTCCCCGTGTGTGCGGTTGTGATGACAGCTGGGTGCGGCTGCTGGGGCTGGGAGAAGGGCTCTCGGCTTGCACAAGCGCTGCCAGACCCCAGCACCTCTCTCGGGAGGTGGTAAGAGGCTGCGGTTCCCACTGCGGAGCCACGGGACGAGTGCCAGGTCCCTGCCCGAGCCAGCCGGGACAAGCACCCGGCTCCTCGCCCCAAGGCTTTGGTCTTAGCTGGGGTGACACAGAAGGACCTGGGCTAGAAATGGGGCCTGGGGGGCAGGATTTTGTGCAGGGGTACCCAGCTTCCCCCCCCAGGGAGTCTGGGTTACCCGATAGCACCCCAACACTGAAACCCCAAGGGTGCCCAGGGCTCACACGCATGGGGACGGGGTGTCTCCAGCCAAATCAGGGCTTTGTGGTGTGGGAAAGGGGAACGGACATGGGTTCAAATGAGGATTGCCCTGATCCCGCTCTGTCCTGGCTTCCCAGGCCCTCCCGTGCCCCCCGTCCCGCAGTGGGGGGTCCCAGTAATGCAGACCCAGGGACTCCTGCGTTGCAGCTGACAGACTGTAGGGGCTACAGGTCACCCGTGTCACCGCCACGGTGGCCTTTCAGTATGACCCCTGCACCCTGAAGGGCCTCTCTGTGAGCCCGGGAGGGTGCATGTCCCCCTGCCCGCTGCAGGCAGCCTATGCCATGTCCCCCCTCCTCCCCAGCTGTGAGCAGGACCCCGCAGCCAGGCACACGAAAGCCACCTGGCTTTGGGGCACCAGCAGCCATGCAGTGCCCAGGGCCATGTGTAGCTTCACCGTGGGTCTTCCCCACTGTCTCGGTGCCGCTGGCTGGGGGCTGAAGGATGGGGGTCCCTCCCCGGCTGCTGGGGCTCCTGCTGTACCCCACCTCGGGGCCAGCCGAGCTCTGGGGTGTGTGACAGTGGCTTGAGCACAAAGCAGGGCTGCTGCGGGGTGACAAGGACATCTCCTGGGCTGCAGAGGTGGGATCCCACCACAGAGGGTGGCTATGCTCAGCCCAGGGAGGAACCTGATGCAGAAAAATTGAGGTCCTGCAGCATCCCCTTTCCCCCGGGCATGGCAGCACTCGCTGGGAGGTGAGACGTGTCCCTGGGTGGGAACAGCGGCAGTTTGTGCTGTTAGAATCATAGAAGGGTTTGGGTTGGAAGGGACCTTAAAGACCATCTAGTTCCAACCCCCCTGCCACGGGCAGGGACACCTTCCACCAGACCAGGTTGCTCCAAGCCCCATCCAACCTGGCCTTGAACACTGCCAGGGAGGGGGCAGCCACAGCTTCTCTGGGCAACCTGGGCCAGTGTCTCACCACCCTCACAGCAAAGAATTTCTTCCTAATATCTCATCTAAATCTCCCCTCTTTCAGTTTAAAACCATTCCCCCTCATCCTATCACTCCATGTCCTTGTAAAAAGTCCCTCTCCAGCTTTCCTGTAGTCCATTCAGGTGCTGGAAGGTGCTAGAAGGTCTCCCCAGAGCCTTCTCTTCTCCAGGCTGAACAGCCCCAACTCTCTCAGCCTGTCTCCATAGCAGAGGTGCTCCAGCCCTCGGAGCATCTCCGTGGCCTCCTCTGGACTCGCTCCAACAGCTCCGTGTCCTTCTGATGTTGGGGGCCCCAGAGCTGGACGCAGCACTGCAGGGGGGGTCTCACGAGAGCGGAGCAGAGGGGCAGAATCCCCTCCCTCGCCCTGCTGTTCCCGTGGGGTGTTAATTCCCACGGGCGAGCAGGGGTGGGCAGGAGCTGGAACATGGTGGGCGGCACGTGCGAGGGCAGGGTATGGCCGCAGCCGTAGGAGCCTGCTCTGTGCTGAGCAGGGCTGCCGAGTCGGGGACGGGGCAGGAGGACAGGGACGACCCTTGCTGCCCGTGGAGCTCTGCGGCACTGTCACATGTGGGTGCTGGGGGGGCTGTGGGGCTCAGCCCCTCGTCAGGCTCTGGCATCCCCAGGGTGACTCAGGCAAGAGGGGAAAGAGGTGAGTGAGCAAGAGGCAAAAGGGCTTTTTATTTTCAAGATGTTTTATAATGGGATTATTAGTTCCCAAGAGGTGTTTCGAATTGATTTGGTAAGGAATCGCTTTCATTTCTCCTCCGCAGAGATGCGGTGGGAATCCAGCCTTTGGTGTGAACCAGCGCAGAGCTCTGGAAGCCGGAGGGCTGAAAAACTCCCTGCACGTTGGCAGGACGCACTCGGCTCCCCTCGACCCCCCGCACCCCATAAATGCCTTTTGCTCCATCACAAGCATCCGAGCGAGCCGGGCTGCAGCCCCGGGGGAGCAGCGGCTGCGCTGGGCAGGACTCTGCCCATCTCAAGGGGAAGGGAAAAAAAAAAACAAACCCTTCTTCAAAAAATTCCCCCTTTTCCCCTTTTTTTCTGGGGGATCTGACCTTCTCCTGGGCGATTTTCACTGTGTGCCCGGCTGGCACCCTGCGCCTGGCGCCCGGTGGCCCTTTCACCGCGGACGGCCAGGGGAGCGCAGGCATCTTCAAAAGCCCTGGAAAGAATTTGGTGGGAGGGGGAGAAGGGGTTTTACAAGCTCCCATTCAAAAAATGGGAGCTTTGAAGTGATGTAGCGTTTTCAACCCTTTGAAGAGCCACAATTAAGAGGGGGCTGGTGCAAGCGAAAGGCAAAACCGCTGGGTGACCACCACGGCCTTTCTCTCCCCAGGCTTTTAAGGGATGAACTTTTCCTCCCCTGCCTGCCTTTTTCTCACGAGCCCGGGGGAGTGGGACTGGGGTGTTTTGGGGGAGCTGGAGGTTTCCCATGCAGAGAAGGAGGGGGGCTGCAGGGACTTGGCTGGGACTTTTATCACAGAATCACAGAATCGTTTTGGTTGGAAAGGACCTTTAAGATCATCGAGCCCTACCGTTAACCCAGCACTGCCAAGGCCACCACTAACCCATGTCCCTCAGCACTACATCTACACGGCTTTTAAATCCCTCCAGGGATGGGGACTCCACCACTGCCCTGGGCAGCCTGTGCCAGTGCTTGACAACCCTTTCAGTGAAGAAATTGTTCCTGATCTCCAATCTAAACCTCCCCTGGCACAACCTGAGGCCGTTTCCTCTCATCCTATTGCTTGTTACTTGGGAGAAGAGACCGACCCCCACCTCGCTACACCCTCCTTTCAGGCAGTTGTAGAGAGCGAGAAAGTCTCCCCTCAGCCTCCTTTTCTCCAGACCACGAATCCTCTCCGTCACAGCTGGCTCCCAGCCAGGCTCCCTCTGACCCTCGAGAGGGACAGGCTGGGTGCCCCAGAGGTGCCGCTGGAGCGATGCAGGATGCCTTTTGTTGTTTTAATTGATGCCTGGGCAGGACAAGTCCCCCCACCCTGCCAAAAACGAGTCACCCCGCAGCAATAACCGGCCGGCGTCCCTGGCTGCCAGGCGTCCTGATGGATGGAGGCAGCTCAGCCCCCGGCTTCCGCTGCCCGGATCCAGCGACCTGCCGTGCCCCGGCCGCACGTGGTGAGAGCCTGCACCCAGCTGCCAAAAACACCGCGGGGTTTGCGGCACTTTTAGTTTGTGATGGCAGCGATCCCCCTGCCCGGGGGGACCGGGCCTCGGGGCGTGCGGGGACAGCACACGGGGCACGGCCCCACGTCGCGCCCCGCTGTGCCCATGCCTGGGTGATGTGATGGGAGGTGGATGTCACACATAAGCCAGTGCCCGGTGTCCTGGGCCAGGCCAGCAGAGTTGTGGGTGTCGTGAGCAGTGCAGACAGCTATTAATGGTGCTTTTTTTAATTAAAGCAGCAGTAAGGGCTTCCCTTGCTGGTTGCTTGCCCTGTAATGTAGGATGGGGCGGGGGCAGAGCCCATCTCGGTGAGCAGCCTTGCCCGACCTGCAACAGGTAGGCAAAACCATTGCACCCAGTGCAGCAGCAGCACTGGTGCAGTTACCCAGACTGGAATAGCTCCCAAGACCACAGCAGAGGAGCGGTGGGAGGTGCTGGGCGGCTGCTGGGGAGCAGGAGGCTGCACGGGTGCCATGCTCAGGGAGGGCAGCTGGGGGACGCTGGTGGCCACCTTCTCCCAAATTCATGGGATGCTCTTCCCCGGGGTGCAGGGCAGAGCCTGAACTCCCTGCGGGGATGACAGGCCCCTCACAAGCGTCGTTCATGTGGCTGAGCACAGACCCCGCTCATCACACCAGTGGCTGACGGTTTACCTGCTGTCTCCTCTCCCCGCAGGCTGCCTGGTGAGATGTGAGAAGAAGCCCAGCCAGAGCTGCGATGCTGCCATCCCAGCCCAGCCCAGTTACACCCCGCACGGCGAGCGGCTGGAGGGGCCGGAGCAGCGCGGGGCAGCCGCGGTGCTGCCAGGGGGCACGGTCCTGCAGGTCGCCACCATCCCCCCCGGGGTGCTGGACAAAGCTGAGCTCACTGACTTCTACTGCTGCACCCGCTGTGGGAAGGTGTTTTGGGAAGGGTCCCATTTTGGACGCGTCGTCTCCCAGTTTCAGGATGTTCTTGTTGCTGCCGGGGACGAGAAGAGCATCTATGAGCTGAGCTGAGAGGGGATGCGGGGGCTCCGGGCGGCTCCGCAGCGGGACAGGGACCGCAGGGGACGTGATTCCTGGTGAACCTCGGGCAGGTTTCGGGCCGTGGGTTTGCAGTGCGAGGCTGGAAGGGGACTCTTGTTTCGGGGTCCGTGGTGGAGGGGACAGTCACATTTGCACTGAAGGTTTGTGACAGCCCAAAAATACATGGCCTCCATGAGAGCAGGTCGTGTGTTTGTGTGGGCATGGCACGAAATGGCTCCCAAAGGGTCTCATCCAGCTCCTGGGGATGAGGGCAGCGGCTGAGACCCAGCGCAGCACCTCTCCCTTTATGGTACCCGCAGGAGGTGATGCCGAGGTGGGATCTGTGCAGTGAGGTCACCTCCAGTCATAGACACAGTCAACATCAAACTGCACGTCGGACCGGCCTTGAGCAGCATCCAGGAAGTAATAAATTGTCCGGTTTTGAATGGTGGATACAGATCAAAGGGAATTAAACCAGCTTTTTAATCAGCCTACAGTATCGTTTCCCTATCTGTCTACTTTTAAAAAAAAATAATTAAAAAATCCCATTGTCTGTGCCATACGAATGTTTAACATTTATTAGGGCAGTAACGAGCCCTCCGTGGTTTTATGGAGCCGTTTGATGGTGTGTTGGAAGGGCAGCTCCGGCAGCGCGCTCACAGGGCTGCGGGCTCGGGGTGGGCTGCCCACGCCGAGAGCCCTCCGACCCCCAGGTCACTTCACCTGCGCTCAGCTCCTGCCCCTGCGTTGCCGGATGCGATGACGGGGGGAACCCTGTGATAAAACAGCACCGGGGAAGAGTTTTATCTCTGTTTTATCTCGCCAGCCTGGATGAGACCTGAATGAGCAGCGTCCCTCAGCCTTGAGAACTCACGCGCTGCATCGGATATCGGGCCGGTTCCGCTTCGCCTCGTGTGCTCCTCGCACATCCTTCGCAGTTTGATGGGGACGAGGTGTTTGGCGTTCAGGCCAGCTTTAGTTTACAAAGGAATATATCAACATTGTTCCTCATCAGGCAGGAATGCGCTTCCCTCCCTTCTCCCCCACCTTATCCCCATCCCCTTCCGAGCAAACTTCCTTCCTCCTGTAATCTGGAGCGGAAACCTCGCCGCATATTTGACCGGCTCAGAGAAATCAGCTCCGGTTTTTCCCTGGCGTGACTTTGTGCCTTGAACTAGGGCTGGTCGGTCCCTAAGGCAGCCGGGGAGGAGGAGGAGGAGGGTGAGGACTGTACCGCTGCCCGTCCTCGATGCAGAGCCATTCTTCCAGCCAGATGCTCCCATCGAGCTCCCAGTTGCTCGGCTGCCGTTTTCAAATGAATTGGTGTGTTTCTGGGCACGCACCCAGGGCTGCCAAGCCCAAGGCTGGCTGCAAGCTCAGGCCCCTTGTGCTGCCCCACACCGCGGGAACGCTGCTCCCACGGGCCGGGGGGTCACTTCTGCTGGCCCCTCGCCGGCGGTAGGAGAGGAGGGAGGTGTTGGTGCCGCGTGAGGAGGGAGATTTGCATCAGGAGGGTGTTTGATCACTGGGAAATAGCCTGGGACTGGACCCTTCCCATCAGCCTGACAATACATGGGCACGACTCTCAGGCAAATGAGCCCCAAGCCGCTCACCAGGCGTGCCTCGGCGTGTGTCCCACGGGGGTATGGCCGTGTCACCCCCCAGACTGCCTCAACCCAGAAGTGTTACCACCTTTGTCGGTGACATGGACAGTGGGATTGAGCGCGCCCTCGGCAAGTTTGCTGACAACACCGAGCTGTGTGGTGCGGTGACACGCTGGAGGGAAGGGATGGCATCCAGAGGGACCTTGACAGGCTGGAGAGCTGGGCCTGTGTGAACCGCATGAAGTTCAACAAGGGCAAGTGCAAGGTCCTGCATGTGGGTCGGGGACAATCCCAAGCACAAATACAGGCTGGGCGGAGAATGGATTGAGAGCAGCCCTGAGGAGAAGGACTTGGGGGTGATGGGTGACGAGAAGCTCACCATGAGCCGGCAACGTGCGCTTGCAGCCCAGAAAGCCAACCGTGTCCTGGGCTGCATCCCCAGCAGCGTGGCCAGCAGGGCAAGGGAGGGGATTCTGCCCCTCTGCTCCGCTCTCGTGATACCCCCCCTGCAGTGCTGCGTCCAGCTCTGGGGCCCCCAACATCAGAAGGACACGGAGCTGTTGGAGCGAGTCCAGAGGAGGCCACGAAGATGCTCAGGGGGTTGGAGCCCCTCTGCTCTGGAGACAGGCTGAGAGAGTTGGGGCTGTTCAGCCTGGAGAAGAGAAGGCTCCAGGGAGACCTTCTAGCACTTTCCAGTACCTGAAGGGGCTACAGGAAAGCTGGAGAGGGGCTTTTTACAAAGGCATGGAGTGATAGGACGAGGGGGAACAGTTTTAAACTGAAAGAGGGGAGACTGAGATGAGATATTAGGAAGAAATTCTTTGCTGTGAGGGTGGTGAGACACTGGCATCACCTGGATGGGGAGAGTGATGCTGGTCCCATGGCCGTGCCCCTGCTTGCCCCTCACTGCGAGCAGGGCAGCTCTCCAGCAATGCAGGGGAAGGTTTTACCCTGAGACCTTGTCCTGCTTTGGTGGGGATAAAATTTATAGAATCTCTTTTCTGTTCCATTTTGTTTCAGTTTGTGGCCAGCTGTGGGATGGTGATCAAGGCCATGAGCAGTGACAGCCAGGGCAGCTGCCCCAGGCTGGCCCACAGGTGTGTTCTGTAACATTAACGTCAGGTTCACTATAAATGGGAAAGCTGCTGGGGATGGGGGAGCTTTTTGTTCTCCTTTGTTACTATCCCTGGAGGGACTTGCCACCACTCTCTGAGCTAAGTATAATTTTGTGCCTTTTGCATTAGCACCAATATTGGTTTTCTTATTTTATTAAATCTGTTTAAATTTCAACACACAAGTCTCCCTTCTTTTCCCAATTCCCTTTCTCAGCTGGGGAGGGGTCTTATGTGATGGAACAACTGGTTATTGTTTAGCCCTGGGTGCAGGCTAAATGGAGACAGACCCCCCCGCCCCAGCCCCTTCCCCACTGCTCGCAGACCCCAGGGCAGGGCTCCCCCCTCCTCCCACCCAAACGGAGGGAGACTGTTCCCACGCAGCCCCCCAGCACCCCATTCCTCCCTGCCCACATCCCCACGGCCGGGCAGGCGGCCTTGGCTGAGCCCCACATTTCCCCACCGGGGCTCCGGCAACCGCTTTGCCAAAAAGCCAGGAGGCAAAGCACCGGCGGAGGAAACCTTCGCGCTTCCTCCCGGCTCGCAGGGAGCCGAGCAGGCGGGTGGCTCTCCCTCGCCCGCCTTGCGCTGGGTCTCTGCGCTGGGAAGAAAAGCTCTCGTCTTTCCCACGCTCTCCGACACATTTTAATGAATTAAGTGGGGGCACGCCCCCTCGCCGCCTGCCCCGCATCCGTCCCCTCGGCTCTCCGGCTCCCTTCAAGGAGGCCTCCGGGGGTGGTTGGACTCTCGCTGGCTTGTCCGCCTGCCCCAGAGGACGGGCACTGCCCACCGGGCTCTTTTTTGGAAGAGGGGCTGTGACATGCCCAGCACTGGGGCAGCTCTGAACCCCTCCAGCAATGCCAGCAGCAGCCGTCCCTTCTCTCACCCACAGGCTCTCATGAGCAGGGGGGATTTTGGTTGTCGTGTCTCTTGAGGAGGGGAAAATTCGGTCCGTGCCTCTTGGTGTGACCGTTTGCTAAAGGCATCGCAGCGCCGGGTCTCGCTCGCTGCCGTCTGCAGCGCCGGCGCTCGCTGCTCTTCCCCTCTGCTCGGGAGGGAGCAGATAAATCACTGCTGGGGTTGCTGGGCCCCAGCAAGCGAGCGCCTGCTGGGAGGGAAGGGGCCACCCAGCACCCCTCGCCAGCCCCTCCACAGCCCCTCGCCAGCCCCTCCGCAGCCCGAGCCGTGCGGGGACGGTGGCCCGGCCGTACCACCGCACCCGGCTCCTCTCTGCTCACAGAGCTGGGGCACAAATTGAAGCCTAAACGCAGGGTTTCAAAATTGCCTTTTTATTTTCCTTTTTTTTTAAAAAAAATTGTTTTTTTTTTCTCTTTTCCCTCCCTCTCTGGCGCCGTTCCCAGGCCGAGTCCTGCCCCCACCTGCCAGCCCTGAACATTTGCATGGCTGGGTCCCTGCCCAGGCGCTTGATTTTTCTCACCAGTGTCACTGGCAAATGCAGATTTGCTTGCGAGGATGTAACTCTGGCCAAGCCCCGGGCCGGGGAGGTGTGAGCAATTCCCACTCTCCCACGGCTCGCTAAGTGAGCTCGACACCTCTCAGCAGGATACGGCCCATAAAGGCATAAAATCGGCTGTACCGGGTTATTTAGGAGGGGAAAGGATGGGGCGAGGCGGCAGGAGCGGAGCCCTGACCCCCGGGCTCCTGCCATCGCTATGACCTGCTGCTTTCCCTTTGCCAGCTCCGCTGCGGTGGGTTTAGTGCCGGGGAACGGTCACGGGCTGCCGCGGCTCCAGCGCTCCCCGACTGCTGCGGGGCGGCTGTTGGTGCTGCCAGGCTGTACCAGGGCTGTGGGCTCAGCCGTAACTGCCCCTGAGACATCCCGCCGCTTGCCCCGGCAAGGCGACGCAGGGCAGAAGAGGGCAGGGATTGCCATTGGTGTCCCCTGCTGCCACCACAGCTGGAGTGATGGGGCACAGAGCCACCACCCCCTACCTGGGACAGGGCCTGGAGTGGACAGGACAGGCAGCGGGTGGCTCCTCATCACTGTCCTGGGGCAAACCTGGCTCCTGGACCAGCATGTAGACCCCAAGGTCACCTCCGTGCCCTGTGCCAGCGCTGCGGGGGCTCCACGCCTTGGTGGCATGGGGATGTCCCGGAAACAGGACAGCAGAAGGGGAGTACCTGCAGCCCAGCTGCAGCCGCTGCCATGGTGCTGTGCCGGCCCCAAGCCCCGACCGCAATCACGTCCCAATCCTCCCTGTTCCACAAGAACGATGTGCTTCGACACACTGGTGTGAATGATGGGACTGGGAGAGCTCCGGCTTGGGGAAACCAAAGGGGGTGAGACGTGGAGACCAGAGAGGGATGGATGGGAATGGGATGGAGATGGGATAGGGATTGGGATTGGGATTGAGATGGGGTGGGCATGGGGAGGAGATGGGGATGGGGATGGGGATGGGATGGATGGGGATTGGATGGGGATTGGATGGGGGTGAGCATGGGCATGGAGTGAGTGTGAAGATGGGGAGATTGGCATGGACACAGGGATGGGTGTGGAGATGGGAATGGGGTGGGGATGGGGATGGAGACGGGGATGAGAAAAAAGAGCTGCAGAAATGGGTTCAGGAAAGGAGACCCTTACACGAGGAGCAATGGGAGCTGCTTTGCCGACTCCCTGCAGCCCAGCCCAGGGTGGGTGGACACCTCCAGCGAAGCAGCAGGACCCAGACCCAGCCTTCCCCAGCTGCTACTGGGAAAAGCCATGGGAAAACGCTGTGGGGCGAGTTGTGCCCCGAGCTCACAGCCACCGTCCTCCATCCGTGCGACAGACGGTTCCATCCAAGCACTGTTGCTCTTGGGGCAGAATTTAGCAGTTGGTTCATTTTCTCCCTTTCCATCCCCAAATGGACACACCAGCGCGGCCGGGTGACAGCACCTTGCCGGCCAGCTGCCCTCGGCGCGCCTGCTGTCACCTCGTTTTACAATACGCTCCTTCCTTTCTTCCCGCACCTCCCGCTCCGGCTGACCAAATGCCCGGCAGCCGCGGTGAGCACCGGCCGGGGGACGCTGCTTCCCACCCAGCCTCCGGCCGTTTGCTCCCCACAGGCCAAACGGGCGCAGGGAGGGCCCCTCCGGGATGGGTTTGGTGCTTTTTTGGTACCTTTGCACTATTTTGGGGACATTTTTGCCCATTTTCCTGCCTACCTGCAGTGTCTGCACCTCCCAGCGCTCCTGCACTCAGAGTCCGGTCATCGGATCTGACCCCGGATAAAGCCCCGTGCGACCAAGCTGAGTCACTCCGGGGCTGGTGGGACCTGGTGGGGGGCTGTGTCTTCCCCCCAAAAAATCAATCCCACCCGTGGATCCCCGAAACCTCGGGCGATCCCCCTGCGTGGCTCCAGAGGGGCCCGATCCCCCCGTCCCCACCCGGGACCTGGCCCTGTTTGCTCACGGGAAGAGAAACCCGCAGCCAAACGGTGTCACCCCCAAATCTGAAGGGGTTTGCAAAGACACCCACCCCCCCCGCAGCACCGTGGTGACCCCCGGCCCCGCGGGGTTCGGGGCCACCGGCTGGGGGTGAGGCGGCGGGCGGCAGGGTCCCGGAGGCGCAGGGGGTGGCTGGGGACGGGGACAGCACTGCGCTGCGGGGCGACGCGGGCGGCGGGGCCGGCTTCAGCCGCCGGGCACGGCTCGGCACGGCTCGGCTCGGCTGGACGGTGGTGCCCCCTGCCTGTGGCCACCGCGCCGAGCCGGGATAGACCGAGGTGGGCTGAGACCAGCTGAGCCGTGCCGAAGAGGGCCATGCCGGGCTACACCGGGCCGAGCGGAGCCGAACCGAGCGGAGCGGAGCCGAGCGAAGCCTGAGCCGAGCCGAGCCGAGCCGAGCCGAGCCGGCAGCGCCCCCCATCGGGCCCCCCCACGCGGCAGCTCACGGGCCGGGGGCGGGGCACCCCGCTCCTCTCCGCCAATCCCGGCTCGGGGGGGGCGTGGCCTCCCGCCGCGGCCCCGCCCCCTCCCCGCCCGGCCTCTCCAATGGGCGCGCGGCGGCGTTGCCCCGCCCCTCGGCGCCGCGTCACGGCCGTGCCATTGTTATGCAAATAAAAGGGTGGGTAAAAGGCGCGGCGCGGGGCCGGCTCCGCTCCAGACAGGCCCGGGGCGGCGGCGGCGGAGCGGCGGCGGCAGCGCGGAGGCGGCAGCGGCGGGGCCGGAGCCGCTGCGGGGGAGATCGGCGGCGGCAGCAGTAGTAGCCCAGCAGTAGCCACTCGCCACCGCATGCCCGGGCGGGCGGAGGCGTCGCCGTCCATGCGGGGGACGGCGGGGGGTGAGGCGGCGGCATGAGCCAGAGCGAGGTGTCTCCGTGCGGGGCACCCCCGCCCAGCCAGCGGGTCTTCCAGGAGGCGGTGCGGCGGGGCAACACCAAGGAGCTGCAGTCGCTGCTGCAGAACATGACGAACTGCGAGTTCAACGTCAACTCCTTCGGGCCCGAGGGGCAGACGGCCCTGCACCAGTCCGTCATCGACGGCAACCTGGAGCTCGTCAAGCTCTTGGTCAAGTTCGGCGCCGATATCCGCCTGGCGAACCGCGACGGCTGGAGCGCGCTGCACATCGCGGCCTTCGGCGGCCACCAGGACATCGTCCTCTACCTGATCACCAAGGCCAAATACTCCGCCGGTGCCCGGTGATGCCGGGGACACCCCCCCCCGCTCCCCACCCCCGGCCGCCAAAGCTGCTCCCACCCCCGCGGGGGGTTTATTTGGCGAAGATTTGGGGCCTCACGCAAAACCACCGTTCGCCTGCTTTTACAGTCATTTTTTTTTCCTTCCAAGGGTTGTTTTCCTACTGTAATGTGGTTTTTTTTTGGTTGTTTTGTTTATTTTTTTTCCTCCATCTACCTCGGCTGCACTCACAGTATTCACGGTTTCAGTTTGACATCTGGGCAGATGCTTTAAAGCCTCCCACCATCCCCTCCTCACCCATATTTAATCCTCCCTCCCCCTCGCTCCCCTCGCTCCTTCCGACTTAAAAGTATTCTGGCTCAGACACGACTTCATTTCAACGCTCCCCAAAACCCACCTGCCTTCCCCCCCACCGGTGCTGGGGTTCCCCCACCCCGGGAGCGATGCCCTGGGACAGGCTGGGGGCTCCCGGCCACCCATGGCCCTTCCCCGGCGAGGAAGAGCAGCAAAGTCTTCCTCTCCTCGCAAGCCAAGTGCTTTCCCACCGCTGGTTTTTCTTTTATTTCCGAGGCGACTCCGTTGGAATATGACACACACGGTTTTTGCACCCCGGTTGCTCCTTTTTTTGGTTTGTATTGGGGTTTTCCACTTTGGTTTTCTTTTTTTTTTGGGGTGTCCGAAGAAAGTTTGCGTCCTCACCCGCTCCTTGAATCTGTTTAGCATGGGCGAGATCCCAGGAAAAGACATTGAATCCTTCTGGGTTTTGTGTGTAAAGGGGGATTAACAAATCCTGGACCTTTTTTTTTTTTTGGTGTTGTTTTTTTTTTTCTTTTTTTTTAAAAAAAGTGAAATAAACTCTAGAGGCAGAGGATTTGCTTTTGCACAGAAAAGGGGCGCGAGCGCTCTCTGCTGCCTAGAGAGATGCCGGAAAACTACTGAAAATAGTTTGGGAACTTTGGGTTTTTTTTCTTTTGGTGAAACTTGGATAACACTTCTCAATGCAGAACGATTCATTTGATGTATGTAAATTCACCCGCCTTTTATATTATATATATATATGCCGAAATATATATATTTATAAAAGAATGGGAGGAAGAAGAGGAAGCCACCCGAAGTCGCATTTTGAAGTGACTGCACGTATAATCGCAAATGCTGCTTTTTTTTTTATTGCTATGGCACAAGAACATCCATTTGGAAAAATGCAGAAAAATTTCAGAAGTCTCCTTTCTCCCGCTGGTCTTTTCAGCCCTCTTCTCTTCGTCTGCACTAAAACCATCTGTCTCACTGCCGTCTCCCCCACTCCTCTCTTACTCCCTGCATCCAAACCATTATGATTTAAAAAAAAGAGAGAGAGAGAGAGAAAAGAATTACCTGCTGGTTTATTTGGGTTGTGTCTTAACTATTTATCATGTATGTATATATTTGTGGGTAAAGATTGTGAGCCTGGTTTTGTTTTGAAGCTGGTGGTGAGTGTTTCAAAAATATGGTTTGGGAAATATGCTTTTTTTGTTTTGTTTTCCTAGTCTTAAAACTAAAAAAAAAAAACCACTTGAGTCTGCCGTGATTATTTCCCATTGCACTGAATATTCTGCTTTGTCTCTGATGGTTTCACCTGCAGTTTGGTTTTGGTTTTCTCCACTTCAACGATTTGAGATGATTTGAAAAAGCTCCAGATTTAAAGAAGAAAAAGAGGGGGGGGAAAAAAAAAGCCCTGTTGAACTTGTCTACTGTTAATGCTGTAATTTGCAAGGAACTGCTTGGCCGAAGTCTTTCTGTGAGCATGGAAGGGGGTGTCCAGCACTTCCACTGGTGCTTCTGTGCGATAGTGGCGGGGTGGGAACAAGATCTTTTCTAGCGAGGTTTTTATTGTCGTTACCAGATGGTTGCACATTTATATTGTTGGGTTGTTTTTTTTTTGACTAAATGGATTTGCCACAATGAAATGTCATAACATTTATGACATGCTATTAAAAAGTGTATTGTAAAGCCAAGTTCTAGATGGATTTTTAAAAAGAAATCTTGGTTATAAACCCAGTCTAAAGGGAGCTCTGTCCAGTGTTGTAAAGACAACATGATGTAACCCATATTTATATTTTTATAAAATACCTATTAAGACTGTGAATCTCCTGTGTGAATTGCTGGGTGAGTTGTTTTTGAGAAAAGTATTGTTCCTTTCCAGCCTCCTGGAGCTTTAGACACGCTGAGATTTGGGGAAACTGTACGTCGGGGAAGGGGGTTTGCTCTGAAATTGTGAGTTGATGTATTTTTACATCCCTTTGTATTTTTACTGAAAAGCTGCTGCCCTTCCTAGTCCCTAGAGTTTCAATTTTTCTATGCAACCCCCACACTCCCCCCCAGTGTCTCTCTTGATCCTGAGAAGTAAAAGGGATGCAGATTGATTCAAATTGAAATGAGGGTTCCCCCCACCCCCCTTGTTGGCTCATCGTGCTGCTGACCCTTCATGCCAAAACGGGGAGTACAAGGAAAAAAATAAATAAGAGGCAGGTGGGGGAGGCTCGTTCGTGCATGACTGGTCGCCTTCAGGCAGTCATCTTTTTAATTATTATTATTATTTTTGTAAGAAGAATATATTGATAATGTCAGTGAAATAAGCAGACATTGAAGCTGATGCACAGATTGCTCCAGAAAGGAGTTTTTCTGTAGATTTTTTTCTTTAGATGCAAATACCTTTTTTAATTATGTTAATTAATGTTAAGAATTTTTAGGCTTATATTGAAGCTGTATGTGGGTCACTATATGATCATTTCTAACTGGATAAAGTCTGTACAGTACAGCATATTCCTGAGTGTATGATATAGACGTGTAGCCCCAGAGTGCGAAATTTATAAATAAATTTTTCATTGATCTTTTTATAAAAAAAAAAAATGAAATGGCTTTTTTGTTTCTTCTTTCTCATGTGGTTACGGGCGAAGCCGCACGGCTCCCGGGGTGGGGGGTGGCTGGCTGGGCTCCCATGTCCCCATCTTTGTGTCCCAACCTGCAGCTCTTGAAGGGTTAAATGCATCCCCAGAGGGTGATGGTTGGGGTGGATTTTCAAGGGGGGCTGCTGGTGGGTGCAGCCCCTGCCCAGCCAATTCCCACGAGCTGGAGGAAGCCCCTAGGGTTGGGACTGGGGGTAATCCTGGTTTACCCCATCCCAGTGTTTGGAGGCTGATGGAGGGGTGATGGCTCAGCCCTGAAGCCTGGTTCTGGACTGGGTTTGAGATGGTGCCCCAGGGTGGGAGGTGGGAGCCCTGTAGCCGGTCCCAGGATGGGTCCCAGCACCAGTGATCACAGCCCATGGGAATGGGGCACTTCTCTGGGTCTGCAGCTGCACCCACATGGCTCCCTGCAAACCTTCCTGGGCATTTTTTATCCCTATCTGGGCCTTAGCAAGGGTTTGAGGTGGCCTGGTCCTCACCAAGCCCTTGGGCTGTGATGTCACCTCCAGGCAGAATCTGATGGTGGCTTCAGCCATCCCCTGGAAGAGGCATGGGGTGAAGGTCTCCATCACCAAAGGCATCTTCGACCCCTTGCGTGGCTCAGAGCAGGCCAGTGCCCAAAAGCGGGCTGAGCCCTGCTCCTCTGGAGGTTTTCCAGGCAGGATCCAGCTGCTCCGGGACGTGGGAAGAGCAGAGGCAGCCCCATGCCTGCACCGGCTGGGCCCTGCCTGCAGCCGGGGCTTTGAAGGCAGGGTTTGGGTAAGCCTCCCTCACTGGCACTAGTGTGGGTTTCTGGATGAGGCTTTTTCTATATTGATAACTTTTGCCAGCTCTGGAAATGCCCAAATCCCCAGGAAATTTGTGCCATGCCCAGTTTAGCACCAGGGTGAGGGTTCCCAGGGGTGCCAGGAGTGGTATCCTGCAAATGGCAGTGGGGAGGAAACCTGGAGAAAAGGCTCAGTGTGACCCTCCCAGGTTGGCCAACCTCTGCTCCAGAGTGCCAAGCCCTGTGCCATCAAGTGCCAGCGTGGGACGGTGCCTGGGACAGACGCAGCCGGCTGCCCCGGGGTGCCCTGGGGACACACAGTCCAGCGTGGAAAGGAGGGGCACTGAGTGACCCGGCTGGTTTTTAGCAGGAAAAAAAAAAAAAAAGATGATGCCAAGACCATCAGTTGCAGACACTGGTGGTCCTGTGGGTTTATCACCCGGGGTCTCGCAGCAGCCGCCAGCTGGGGCCAAATCTGCAGGATGTGTGTGCGGGGCGAGCATCGCTCCCCTCTCCCGCTGTGGTACGGTTTTGTCCTACTTGGGCACTGCATGACACCGACCCACCGGCGAAGGCCACCAAACCACCCGCCATCACGGTGCTCCCCAGGGCCGGGGCGCTGCGGGGCCCCACCTGCGGGCGCAGCTCACCCCTGCCCGTCTCCCTGTGCTTGGGATGCTGCAAAAAAAACCCTCATCCTGCGGCTTCTCACCGTTCATGTTGTCCCGGGGCTGCAGGATGGGTTTTCCCGAGGAACCGCAGCGTTTCTGTGCAGAGCTCCTCTCCCCGTGGCACAGGGACCAGGCCCCCTGCACGGCCCGTGGCCACCCTGCATCGCAGCTCTCCTCTCTCCACAAACCCTGTCCAAGAAATCTAGGAACTCCAAAGCCTTGCTTTTTTTTTTTTTCCTTTCTTTTTTCTTTTCCCTTTTCTATTTTTGTTCCAATAAAACAAAAATATTGGATCCTTTGGTGGTGTAAGCACATTCTTCTGGCATTTTTGCGTGTCCCTGGCTGCGCGTTATTGTCCGCCGGCCGCATTACGTAGGTACTGTTGTTCCAAGAGAAAAAAAAAAACAAAGCAAGAATTTGAACTTTCAAGTGCTTCCTGCCATTGTCTTTTGCTTTTGTTTGTGCTACTGACTCCAAACCAGATGGATCGGGCTCCCCTCCGGCCGCGGGGGCGATGGGAAGTCAACGCGGCCCGGCGAGGTTTGACAGCTTTGTCTTCTATCGCCCTTCATCCGTCAAGAGCAGCCATCGGAGCTGAATCGCCTGACGCATATGGATGGGGTTGGGGCGAGGGGGGAGGAGGTGGGATTTTATTTGAATTTCAGGGAGCTTAACACAGTAAGTAATGAATGAGAAAGAAAGGCGGCGAGCGGGCGAGCGAGAGGGGACGGGCTGTAATCAAAATTCAGGACATTTTAAATAGATGCTTTGTTGGGCGTTTGTATGACCATGATAATGCCGCAGCCTGCGGATCCCAATAGGAGTTACCTTTTTTTTAAATCACAATCGACTACTGTTCGGTGCCGGGGAGGAGCCGGCGGCTCGGTCTGGCCGGCCAGGCTGGCCTCTACTCCAGCCTTCCTATTTTGCCCCTTCTCGATGCTTTTTGAGCCCATCTGCATGGGTGGGTGGGAAGGGGTAGCAGGGTGGCCGGGCAGGCTGCAGTCGGTGGCACCGGGGGTCCACAGAGCATCGTGCAGGATGGGATGGCTCACGGTTTCAACCCACTTTGCTGCTGACCCGATGCTGCTGCGGTGTTTGGTGCTGGGACTCAGTGCGAAGGTCCTGGCCCTCAAGAGCCTGCCCGTGCTGGAGCTGGAGCTGGCCACCCCGTTCCTGCGGCATGGAGCTGTTTTGGGGTCTTCCTGCAGCGTGCACAACCCTCACGCCCTGCCGCAGGGTGGGTGCGGGGGTTTCGGTGCCAAGCCCCCATGCCCTAAAACCTCTGTCGCTCTGCAGACCTCCATGCTCAGGGTCTGTGTCACCCCAGGGATGTTCCCAGGCCTGGGATGTGTCACCACAGGGACCGCAGGCGGCTCCTTCTTCTCCTTGTTGCAGCAATTGTCCCAGGGAATGACACTGCTTTATCGTGTGGGCAGGAGAAACGTCTTCTCTTCCCAGAACCTCTCCAGCTGTTGTGTCCCAGTGCCACCATGGGCACCCATGTCTTGGGGTGCCCAGGGAGAGGTGACCTCTGGGTCTTACACCGGGTGGGACACACACCTGTGGGTGCAATGTCGTTTTTGGCTTTTTCGTGTTGGCAGGTTTCTCTTTCTGCTCAGGACCAGACCTCTGCCCGCCCACCCCCGCTTGCTCGGGGAGCTCTCCCCGGGATGTCTCAGCGTGGTCATCCCTCTGCAAGCTGGCACAGGAGCAATGTGGCAGCTCCCTGGCTGCCTGATTTCCTTTAATTATGCCTAAAACACTTGATCAGCTGGTGGCTGGAGGGCTCTGCCAGAGAGTGGGTGGAGGAGGTGAGGGCACTGGTTGCATGCTTGCAGTGTGCCCCGGGGTCTTCTCCTGGTATGCCATCCTAGAAGGCCACCAGGAGGCTGTGCTGCCATTCAACGAGACCTGGACAGGGTAGAGTGTTGGACGGAGAGGAACCTAATGGAGTTCAACCAAGGCAAGTGCAGGGTCCTGCACCCAGGGAGGAATAACCCCATGCACCAGTACAGGCTGGGGGGTGACCAGCTGGAAAGCAGCTCTGCAGAGAAGGACCTGGGAGTTCTGGAGGACACCAAGTTCCCCATGAGCCAACGATGTGCCCTTGGGGCCAGGAAGGCCAATGGTGTCCTGGGGTGCGTGAGGAAGAGTGTGGGCAGCAGGTCGAGGGAGGTTCTCCTCCCCCTCTACACTGCCCTGGTGAGGCCACACCTGGAGTAACTGTGTGCAGTTCTGGGCCCCCCAGTTCAAGACAGACAAGCAGCTACTGGAGAGTCCAGCGGAGGGGTATGGAGATGGTCAGAGGGATGGAGCATCTCTGCTACAAGGAGAGGCTGGGGGAGCTGGGGCTGTTCAGCTGGAGAAGAGCAGACTGAGGGGGGATCTTATCAATGCTCACAGATACCTCGGGGGGGTGTCAAGGGGATGGGGCCAGACTCTTCTCAGTGGTGCCCAGCGCCAGGACAAAGGGCAACGGGCACAAACTGAAACCAGCTGGGAACCACCAGCTGCTGTGACACTTAACTGGGATCTCTCCCCAGATGCTTCAGTTTGGAGGTCACAGCTGGGGGGACCCCCAGCCCCAGCGGGCTGGGGGTCCCCGAATCCCTGCAAGAAGAGGGGTACAGGCTGGCCGGAGGCAGCAGGGCTGTGGGTACAGGGGGGTGCAGCTCAGCACCCACCGCCCTGGGTGTCCCTGTGAGCAGGGGGCACGGGGCAGCCCTGGCCTCACTCCACAGTGCCAGGACCAGACCATCATCCCCAAGCACAGCGCCCGGCCGGGGCGACCGTCCCCAGCGGGTCCTCGCATTTCACCCCACTCACATTCACAGCTACGGTGACAACTCCGAGCCGCCCCCCATCCCCTTTTCCACTCACGACTCCCCCTCATTCAAAGCCTCTGTCCTTTTAAGCTATTTTTTTCCCCTTCTATTCATTTCCCGGACGCCTCTATCCTTTTCTCTTGCCTAGACCCTCTCCCCAAGCAGCTGCTATGCTAATAAGCATAAGGCAGAAAAGGGAGCGAGGAGCCTTTGCAGTGGCTGGGGAGGAGAGAAAGACCCCAGAGCCCTCCAAATGCTAAATAAATCCAAGGCTGGAGCAGCATCCCCCAACAAAGAGGCCTGGCCTCCCCCCCCTCTCTTCCCCTCATCCCAATTCCACCACCTTTTCACATTCAAATCCATTAAACAGCGAGCAGAAAGACCCCGAGTATTCATAGCATTGCATTAAAGAGAAAGCCCCGTGGTTCCTCTCCATCCTGGCCGGGTGGAGGGAAGGGCTCTCCATGCCTGTTGAGCTGCTGGGGGGCTACGTCTGCCACAGGCTGGGAATCACCAAGGTCTGTCCCCTGGGCATGGCAGAAGAAGGACAAAAGCCCCCTGGCCACCGCACAAGGAGATGAGTTGCCTTTCACAGGTGTTCCAGGTTTTTTTCCCCACCTGGGACCCTTGGGCTCCTCCATCACGATGGAACTTCTGGTTTCTGCAGGCAGCGTGGGCAGCTGCCAGCAGTTGGACGGGAACCGTATGGGATGGGAGAGTCTGGGGGTGCAACAAGGTGGGGACCCCCCCGTCTCCTGCCCGTTGGTGGTGCTGGGGAGTGTTATGGCTGTGACAGGGCGATGAGGACACCCAAATCTTAGGGTGGCGAAGATCTCCCACAGACAATCCCAAAGGGCAGGGCTGCTGGTCTTGGTGAAGGGTGAGAAGGGAGAGGGCTCCTGCAGGGCCAGGCACAGCTGAGGGCCACCTCAACTTGCCCATCAGGAGAGAACCAGCCACCTCTCTCTCACCAAGGCTGGTGCTTACCCAGCGGGGCAGGTGTGTCGTGCTGATAACGGGGTCCTTTATGCCAAAACTGATGATTTCCTACTCCTTTTGCCTATTTTGCCCTAAAGTCACAGCAGCTTTCTGGTGCAAAGACCTCAGACCTCGTTCCCCGAGCAAGAGTGATGGAGGTAGACTTGTAGGTGGGCTCCATGTCAACTGTTGAGGCTGGTGGTGGGTGGTGGGATGCCTGAAGGGATGTGACTCTTTGGAAGAGGAATAGATGGGCATTTTCTTCTGCCTTCTGGGATGGAAATGGAGACACACCTCCGGGAAGGATTTCATACTCTTCTCTGGTATCAAGTTTCTGCTGGAGTCACAGGACTACAGGAGATGGGGCTTTTAGTACCAAATATTGAAAATTGTTTTAAAAATCATGGATTTTAGCATGTGAGGACTGAAGTAGTCTGAGTGATGCCAGCCTGAACATGGAGACTGTGATGGTCACATGGAGCGCTCAGGAGGCAACAATAACTGGGACCCTGCCTGCGCAGCTTGGTCAGTGGGGTGGGATTCAGCTCTGACCCCGGGGTGTCCATCCGAGGTGGTGTCTGGGCTCCTTCACGGGCTGTGGAAGCAGAGGAGGGATGGCAGCACTTACACCTAAGCTCCTTCTGCTCCTTGAGGTGTCCTCGCCTGCCTCCAGGATCTGGAGGCCATCCCATCTCCTAGACTTGCACAGATGTCCTGGGCAACCTGGGGCACCTCAGCTGGCACAAGGTGGCTCTTTTGGTGCCTGTATCCTGCTCTGTATCAATACAATTGAGTCTGGAAGGTGATCGAGGTTGCCCTGACAGACCAACTCCATGTGCTTGGCCATATCCCACCCTGGGCTTCTGCAGCCATGTTCACGTGGCCACCAGGGCTCCATCCTGACCATTGCAGGTGCTGCACAGCTTTGGGGTGCATGAAGGACCAGGCCAGAAAGAGATCTAGATCAGAAGATGAGGAGAGGTGGGACAACCCTCAGGAAACCTAAAATGACATTAACCACTACATGGTGGTGCCTGCCTTAAATGCCAACCCTGCAGGATGAGGTCCATAGCCCTGCTGGGGCGAGGGCTGTGGACATCCCAAAGACTCAAATAACCCTACATTGCTCCCAGGATGGTCCAAGAGATGCCCCAGCTGCCTCCTCATCCTCACGGGGCTGACCCAAGGGACCTGCAAGCACCCTAGTGCTGCTGTCCCCCAGTGTGGCTGCACCCCAAGGGGCTGCAGCATGGTGGGACCATCCCAGGAAGGTCTACCTGCAACGGCAGGTGGGACAGGGGTCTGGGGCATCCCTCTGATGGGCCGGCTGGGGAGAAAGGTCCCTGCTTAGCAATGCAGGAATGCAGGTCGGGCTGAATGCGGCGGAGGCGGGTCTGATCTGGTGCCCCACTAAGCCCCCATTCTTTCCCAGCCGGTGCATCTTGTATTCAGGCTGCCTGCTCCTAAGCAGAGCGTCCTTAATCCTTTCCTTGTCTCCTCCATTCCCTTTCAGGCCTTTGGCCAATGGGAAGGGGATGAACGGCTCTCTCCAGGAAGGAAATTAAAAGCGGGGAGGAGGGTAGGGAGGAGGAGAGTGTGGGGAGGGGGACTTGGAAGGGGAGACAATCCTGGAGTGGAGATGCCAGTCATCGGGGTCTCAATAGCCCCATTCACCCTGCCCAGCCACACAGAAAATCAGGGTCACCAGGATCCATGCCCTGCCTGGAGACAACTGTTGCTTTATTCTTTTTAATTGCTGGAAAACGCAGAAAAGTTCACTTGTGTGTGTGGCTGGCTCCGGTGGGGGCTGCGGCGGGGGGCGCGGGCGGTGGAGGGGCGGGAGGGACGGGGTGAGGCCGACGTGCAGCGAGAAGGGACACAAAAAGCAGCCGCACGTGAGGGTGGAGGCTGCGACCCGGCGCGGCGGAGAAGCCATCTGTACGGCTGGGCAGCCGGGGCGGCGGGCGGCTCGGGGACGGTGGGATGGGGACGCGGTGACTTCGTCACCTGGGCATGCATGGCAAGGGTCCCCCAGGGTTTTGGGTTGGAGGGGGAAGCCCCAGAGCCAGTGGCCAGGCAAAGGAAGGACCTATGCAGACAGACATGTGTGGGCAGATTGGTGGGTGTCCCCACATCTCTGGGCATGGAGATGCCTGGGCTGATGCTTCTGGCTGGAGACACAGTGACCGGGCAGCTCGAAGCACATAGGGGCACCCAGCAGCACGTTGCCACCTCAAACCAAGGATGCTGACACACCTCCCAGGTGGACACATGGCCATGCCACCTCCACCCTGACACCCTGCTCCAAGTGCCACTCCAGTCAGGCGGACGGTTCCACCCAAGGTAGAGCTCCTGTCCCTCTGGACCCATGCAGCCAGTCCCAGGGATGTCCCGGAGGGTGCATGTGCAGCCTCAGGGTCTGTCCCAGCAGCCCTCTTGCTCTACCATCCACCCCACTTGGTGACCCATGTACCCAGATGTGAGTGAGCACCAGCCTTGAGACACAGGTCACCATGGGTCATGTGCCACGACCAGCAGCCCAGCAGGTCTGCACTGGCAGGTCCATGGCTGCCATCCGGCTCTGACGGGTGGTGGGTGCCAGGGGGCACGCTGGGAGCAGGACATGAGTGCCTGGATAGAGCCAGTCCCAGCCTGTCCCCACCAGGAGCAATCCAGGAGGTATCTCTGCCCATCCTCCCCCAGGCCTTCCGTGAGCCTGGGCTGCTTTATGCCTGTCACAGCCCCCCGACTTGGGTTGTGCTTCCCTCCCCGGTCCAGCCTTTGCCTTGCTTTACTCTGCCCTTTGCTGAACACTCAACTTTTCTTCCTGAAGTGCATCAGAGATGTGCTGGCCATGCTGGTGGTCCTGCCTGCTCTCGTCCTGCAACTCATCCTCAGCCCGCGAGTGCTCCCAAGCACTCTGTGACCCATGGGGCACAAGGCAGCAGCCTCTGAAGTTTCTGTGTGTCCTGGTTTCACTGGGATTTGGTTTCAGTTTGTGGCCAACCATGGTGGTCAAGGCCCTCAGCAGTTAAACCCAGGGCAGCTGACCCTGGCTGGCCCACAGGTGTGTCCTATATCATTGACATCAAGCTCACTATAAAAGAGAGGGTTTGATAGAAAGAGGTGGGGCTCTTTTTAGTCCCTCTTCATTGGTTGTTGTGATTCCTGGAGCAACTTGCAGATGAGTATGGTTTTTTTTCTCTGTTTTGTCTTGTCATTTATATTGATTTCTTCATTTCACTAAATCTGGTTAACTTCATCCCACAAGTCTCCCTCTCCTTTTCCTAATTCCCTTCCTCATTTGGGGAAGGGACATGGGGTGAGAGAAAAACTGCTATTGTTTAGCCCTGGGTGTGGGCTAAATGAAGACACTGTGATATCATGACTTGTGGTCCATTGCGAGTCCTCACCTACCTTGTACCACCACCCCTGCCTACCAGTCCTTAGCCCTGGGATTGTTTTTATATTTGACATCATCATCCATCCCCAGGAAAAGGGAGCGAACAGGCAAATCTTCAAGTTCATGGATGACACTGAGCTCTTCTGGATGGCCAAAGGTTGTTTTGATGGCAAGGAGTTTAGAAGGCCCTTGAAAACCAAGGGCCAAAGAGGTAGCAGGTGAGCTTTGGTGTAGAGAAATGAAGGTGGTGCTTTAAGGGAGAAGTGATTAGAGCAGGGCACCAGCATGGAGCTTGGGACAGGTGGTTAAACTCAGGAGGAAAGCTGGGATCCATCACTGACCTGGTGATTTGAGATCTGTTAATGGTCAACTGCAGCCAAAAAAGGTCATCAAAATGTTGTGTGATCAAGAAGGGTGTTGGGAACAAGCTGGAAAGTGTTCTATAGAAACTAGAAAACTTTGGTGAGCCCTCATCTTGAGTGCTGTGTGCTTGAGCTCTGGCTTTCACAGCTCAAGATGGAGACAGGAGTTGACTTTGTAATAACTAAGGAGATGAAGTGCCCATCATATGAGAGGGGACGGGAAAGGCTGGGACTCCCCTGTTTGGGAAGGGGAAGGTCAAGGCTATGGCTGAGACTTGCGAAATCATGAAGGAGGTGGACAAGCTGAGCATGAAACTATAGTACTGCAGCAGTCCTTGGAGTAAGGAGCGCTAGCAGGTGGTGGGTTTGAAACAGAGAAAAGATAAAACTTCTTTACATAGTGGATTTGGGATGTCTAGGGTTTGCTGCTGCGGGGGGAGAAGGAGCCAGGCAGCACTGGCAGGTTCAGAAAGGGACTGGATGAGCTCATGGACAACAGAGTCATAAAGGGACATGGAAAGGACCAGGCAGGAACGTCTCCTCTACCCCGTAATACAGCCGGTGGGGAGTGGGAGAGGAGGGGAGTCAGGCCGGTGTAAAATCATGTCTCCTTTTGCCACTGTTGGACACCAAGTCCTGGTAGCCCTCCCCTCTGCAGGGGTCTGCCTGATGTGCCACCAGGTCAGGGCACAGGGCCTTGAGGTGCTGCTTGCAGTGCCTGGTAGTCCCCCAGGTTCTGCCGTGCCTCTCGCTCCCTTGCCTGGCCCTGTGGGGGCTGCTGGGGGCTGGGGCCTCTCCGCACTGGTGGGGCTGGGGGAATTTGGTCTGCAGGAATTTTCTGGTGGTTTCTCCCTACATTTGGTTTCTGTCCAAGCTGGTCTGAAACCAAAGTGTTCTCTAAACTTCCTGCGAACTGGCAGCTGCTCGCGCCCGCAGCTCCCGCAGGACTGCTGCTGCCCCGGCTCCCTGCCAGAGCAACCCGCAGGAACATCCTTCCCTGAGCACCCGGAGCTGCCTGCCCCGGCTGCTGCTCCCCGGGACTGCCATGCAGGGCACCCCAGAGCCCTGGGGTCCCAGCAGCCCCCCTCCCTGGAGAGCCATGCCCTGCCGAGGCTCCATCGCAGCCCTGTGCTCTGGTGTCATGGGCGGTTTCTCCATCCCCGTAGCCTCGGGGATGGGGACAGTGAGCGTGTTTTCAGAAGTGAAAAAGGAGATGGGGGGGCTGCACCACTTCCCTGGACTTCCTCAGCACAGGCAACATACCCAAGTTTTGCAGCCAGTACAGCTGCTCCACAGCTTTCCCGGTGAGGATGGAAGCAGGGATTTAAAAGCCGTGTAGATGTGGTGCTGAGGGACATGGGTTAGTGGTGGCCTTGGCAGTGCTGGGTTAACGGTTGGACTCGATGATCTTAAAGGTCCTTTCCAACCAAAACGATTCTGTGATTCCTGCTTTGCAAAGCTCCCGGGGCCGGTCCCCGGTCACCGGGGAAGGGCCGCCCCGGGGGGCACAGCGGGGTCCCCCCGCCCGCCGGGGCCGCAGCACGGCAGGGCCGGGGCCGGGCGGTCATTCCTTGCCGCCGGGTGCCACCTAGTGCTGGAGGGGCCGGGGCCAGCGGGGACCCCTGCGCGAGGAGGGTCCCCCGGGCCGGCCCCGGCTTCCCACAGCCCCAGCTCGGGGGCCCGGAGCCCAGGGCTGGGTCTGGACCCAGGTGGGCTCCTCCAGAGAAGGGGAAGCACAGGGTGGGTTAATGAGGTGGGCTCATTAAAGGGGTCTCTGCCCCACATCCAAATTTCCCCCATGGTCCTGAGGACACCCCAGATGTGGCACGAAGACACGTGTGTGATGAGATGCTCAGGCTGTCCCTGCCCGGACCGCTGCCCCCCACGGCAGCCCTTGCTGGCTGGGCAGCGCATCCATTGGTCCTACACAAAGGACCCGTTGGTGGCCCATGGTGGCAAGGAGGGGTGAAAGTCCGGCTGGCTCCCGCAAGCGTGCTGGGTCTCTGTCAATATCGGGTGGGGGGCCGAGCTGGAGAGGGGCTCCTGCCCTTTGCTCTGTTTGCCGTTTCCCTCCAGCTGTTTGGTTTCAGTTAATCATCCTGCAAAGGCAAACAGTGGTGGGGAGGGACTGTGTGTCCCACTCCTCCTACGCCTGCCGGGTCCAGGGACCCTCGGCTGTGGGGTGGGTGACACCCAGCCCGCTCCTGGGAATTGGCCTCCAGCTTGGGACCCCCGAGGAAGGGGGTCCCAAAGGGGAGCAGGCAGTGTGGGCTCTGCTCCCTGCGGACACTGGTCGGGATTAGGCAGCCTGGGGCAAGCGCTGGGGACCCCTTGGTCCTCTCCCCTCTGTAGGGTCAGGCTGGTCTGCCAGGGCTCTTTGCAGGATGCCAGGGCAGGAATATGAATCCCAAGGCAGAATAAAGGAGATGGGCATGTCCCAGCCCCGTGTCTGGTCCAAGTGGTGGTGTAGGAACAGGTGAGGGTGAGGAGCTCAGCCTGGCATGGCAGGAGCATGCTCACCTCCCCTCCTGCACCCCACACCAGCTCTCTGCAAATCCCCACTGCCACTGAGGACAGGGCCACACGGCCGGAGCCAGGCAGGGCCACCAGCTGCCCCACGCCCCTCCTGGCAGGCCCCTCTGGCCGGGCTGGCCGGCCCTGCTGGCCACAGTCTGAAGGTCACGCTGCTGCGCAGTTGGGACAGCACAGAGTCCGGGATCCCGCCGGCGCGCTGGGGATCAGCAGCACTCTGAATCCACCTGTCACGATGTTTTGGGGTCTCCTTTCCTTCCTCCTCTTCGCTGTGGCCAGTGGGACCCCCGTCGGGGACCAGGATGAGGATATCCAAGTGCAGGAGAATTTTGAGGCTGAGCGGGTAACGACAGCTTGCGGTCCCTTAATTCTGGGGGCAGGAGGGATGGGGGAAAGCTTTATTTCATTTTCCTCCAGAAAGAAGGGCGATGTTACCTATGTCTGTGTCAGGCTGTGTGGGAGAGGCGTAGGTAGCGTGGGCCTCCCTGGGTGCTGGTCAGGGGGTGCCAGCCTGCCAGCGCCAGCCTTTAGGATGGCCTTACCCTGGCAAACACCCAGGCAGGGCAGCTGGAGCCTGGGCAGATGAATCCCATGAGATGTCTGTGGATCTGCCCAGCCTAAGAGGTGCGGGCAGGGCCCGTGGGCAGCCCCAGTGCGCAGGATTCATGTGGGATGCAGGCTGCCTGGGAGATCTCCCACAGCCAGCCCCGTCCCCTGCCAGGCTCTGCACAGCCCTGCACTTGTGCCTGGGTCTGGGCTGCCCTGGGACACATGGGGAGATGCCAGCCTGATGCCTCCAGCCTTGCCCAGTGGTCAGGGGACCCAGGAAAACCCTGCTCGGTGCTGATCCACCTCCCAAATCCTGCTGCAGCTGTGGCCTCAGCACCCTGCACCATCGCCACCCAGTAGCTCTCTGGGCCATGAATATTTCAGCTCTGCAGAAAACCAGGAGATGCCTCACCTCGGTGGAGAGGGCTCGTGGCAGAGATGTCCTTTTGTTCTCCCCGCAGATGTACGGGAAGTGGTATGACATTGCCATCGGCTCGACCTGCAAATGGATGAAGAACTACAAGGAGAAGTTCAGTGTGGGCACGCTGGTGCTGGGCCCTGGCCCCAACACCAACCAGATCAGCGCCGCCAGCACCAGGCTGCGGTACGGGGCACTGCTGTGGGTGCTCGAGCCTCCTCCAAAGTCACCCTACCCAGGGGTGCTCTGTCTCCAAGGACCTGGGACAAGACGTGGGGGTTGCTGGCTCTGGGTGGCATCAGAGTCCTGAGGAGGGGCTGGATTGGGCTCAAATACCTAATGCCCTGGGCAGGGGGATTTCAGGGGTCTCGTGTCATGGCCTCGGTGCCCCAGAGATGATTTCCGTGCAATAACCAGGAAAAACGACCACTCCGAGCAGCTGATTGTTTTCCTCCTCCCTCCAGGCAAGGTGACTGCACGCATATCTCGGGAGAGTACCAGAAAACCAGCACCCCTGGCAAATACACCTACTATAACCCCAGTAAGTCGGGCTCGCTGCCAACTGGCTTGGCCCCAAGAGCTGAGGCATGGTTGGGCAATGGGAACCAGCATTGGACACAGCTGGGGAAGGGGTTCAGGAGAGCAGGACTCAGAAGCCACTCCACAGTTGGGGTTGTTTCCACCCAAACTATGGAGTGAAGTTGGGGGAAAAGGGCTGTTTCAGCACTGTCCCTACATAAGCATGGGACTATGAGATGTTCCAGCAGATCCCTCCTGTCCCCAAGGCCCCAAGCTGGGGCAGGATCCCACCAACCACATTTCAGGAGCATTGGTGGTATCTCAGTTGTCCACAACCCTTGGTTTCCAATCCCCTTGACTAAGAAGGGGCTGGTGAGCCTAAAGGGAGTCAGGGTTGTGTCAGAGTCTGCTTCCCAAAAAACAGCTTTTTTCTTGAATTAGCTGCCTGATTTCAGCCCCCAGCTCTGGGGCTTCTTACACTGCCTTGTTTCTGCCTGAGGGGTGGGAATGATGTGATGTCCCCCATGTCTCTGTCTCACCCAGAATGGGACGTGTCTATCCAGTCCTACGTGCTCCGCACCAACTATGAGGAATACGCTGTCATTCTGATGAAGAAGAAAAGTAGTTTTGGCCCAAGCACCACCCTGAAGCTGTATGGTACGTCTGGCTATGGCATTTGTGGGCAAGCAGGCTCTGGGGTGGGCCAATGCAGCTCAGAAACACCACCCAAAGTTCCCTCAAGTCTCTTGGCCTTGACGGACCTGACCATGGCTTTGGAAGTGGTGCCTTGGACCAGCTCATCTTCGGCACTGCAGAGGTTGAGTGTTATGGCTCAGCTTAGAGCAACATCACACAATTAATGTCCAAACTAGCCTGTTGTTTGGGATGAAGCTGGCAATATCTACTTGGAAGAAACTCAGGCCCTGAAGTGGCAAGAGATGCTGGCTTTCATGATTGAGAAACATTAAAACCACTTTGTCCAAGCCCTTGGTCAAGAATAATGGAGCAGAGGTTGGCAAGGACCAGGAGGCTGGTACTGGGCCTGCCTGCAGCTGCCTGACCTCTGGAGGTTGGTGGGTGGTTGGGGAGGTGCATGCAGACCCCCTCCCACACCAACCCTGCTCACAGCCTGTTCTCTTGCCCAGGGAGGAGCCCAGAGCTGCGGGAGGACCTCATTGAGGCTTTTCAGCAGCTGGCTCTGGAGATGGGCATCCCTGAGGACTCCATCTTCATCCTGGCCAACAGAGGTATGTGAGGCTGGGGAGAAGGGGGGATGGTCAGGATGGAGCGAGGAGAGGCAAAGGCTTTGGTAGGATGGGATGGGAAGGAGACAAGGCCACGTATCAGTCAAGCTTCCACCAGCTTCCAGTCAGTGGGGTCCTTGCTGGGCTGTCAGGTCAATGCACCCCACAATGTTGTGCTGGGATGAGGGCACAGGACACCCAGGGGCACTCACAACTGCTCCCTGTGGCTGGGTGCTCCCAGGACCTGAGGAGCTCCTTGCTCAGACTGGGGGCCAGAAAGTGCCAGCATGGTGCATGTGAGTGTGGGGATTGTAGGGTGATGCTCCTGCGAGTGGGAGGCGGAAAGCAGCAAGAGAGGAAGAATGCTGGGGTGAAACTGGGAAGGCATCCCCTTCCCCGGGGTCCCGTGTGCACATGGTGCAGGACCACAGTGAGATGAGTTTGCCAGGACACCACCACTCTCACGCTACTGATCTTCTCTCCTGTCATCTGGGCCAGGTGAATGCGTCCCCCAGGAGACTGCAGCTGCCCCTCAGGTGAGTGGTCCAGCCAGGACCTCCTGAGATGGATCAAGGCTGGGGACATCCAGCCAAACCTACTGGATACCCAGTGTCCAGGGACCAGGCTCTGTGGGCAGGACACCTTGTTTGGGCAGTGGCTCCACTGACTGCCCTGCGAGATGCTCTTTCATCTCCACTGTTGGGCTTTGCCTGCGAGGACGGGGGCACAGGCAGGCGCAGGCTGCAGGATGAGGGTCCCAAGGGCCAGGTGGGCACCAGGGCTCATTTCCGAGTGGAAGCTAATGGTCTTTTCCTACTCTGTTTTTTTTCATGGGGTGAAAGTTGTTGCATGTGGAGCCTGGTGTCTCCTTGCTCCTTGGCTGGCTGTGGGTGCCCCAGCCAGGCTGTGGACTCCCCCTCCAGGGATGGGGAGGCAGCTCAGCCACCCTACTGATCCTTTGGCTACAGTCACCCAGCATCTCCCGATCTTGCAGGGTTGAGTTTAGAAGGATTTTGAAGAGGGAATGGGACTTTCATAAGAGAAAGATCCCAGTTGACTTGAGAGCAGGTAACACATCTGGAGGACAAACCACCCTGCATCAGTGAGAGAAGAGACACGTCCCCAGCACAGGACATGACTGGGGCACTTTGGGTGTCTTTATCCAAAATACATAATCCTGGCACCCACCTGGGATGAGCACAGGGCTGGGAAGACCATGAGGTATGGAGGGATCACAGCCTGTTGACCCAAGATCAATGACTGGAGATGTGCTGGCAGCACCGAGGAGGGTCGGAGCCTGGATGGGCTGCAGCACCCAGCAGAGCTGCCCCCGACACAGCCCATCCCGGGGGCAGCGGGGGTCTGGGGGGAGCTCAGCCCCATGACTGGGAGCGATGGGGTGGGCAGCAGGTCCCACTGGCAGGGGCTGACGGCAGCTCTGTGCTTCCTTCCCGGTGCAGAGGGCGCGGAGGGCGGTCCTGCCCCTCGAGGAGGGCTCGGCCGCCGGACCCCTGCCCCCTTACACCGGCAATAAGGAAGGTACGTCCCAGGGGAGGGGGGCTGTGTCGGGCATCCCCCTGCCCCGCATCCCCGTTTGCCTGTGACGGCCCGTGCCGCGCTCCTCCGCAGACTCGTGCCGGCTGAGCCGGGACCCTGGGCCCTGCAGCGGGACGCTCTTCCGCTTCTTCTACAACTCCTCCTCCATGGCCTGTGAAACCTTCCTCTACGGCGGCTGTCTGGGCAACGGCAACAACTTCTACTCGGAGAAGGAGTGCCTGCAGGCGTGCCGGACGGAGGGTGAGCGGGGCAACTGGGATGGTGGGGTGAGGGCATGGGAGGTGTCTTTGCTGAGGCATCAGAGGGGATCTGAGAGTGGCCTTGAACCCCACATGTCCAGCATCCATGTGGGAAGTGTAGAGGGCCCTGAACCCTCCGCCCTCAGAGCAGCCCCCTGTCCCCACAGCTGCCTGCAGGATGCCCATCGTCCAGGGTCCCTGCCTGAAGCCGGTGACACGCTGGGCCTTCGACGCGGCACAGGGCAAGTGCATCACGTTCAGCTACGGAGGCTGCAAGGGCAATGGGAACCAGTTCTACTCGGAGAAGGAGTGCAAGGAGTACTGTGGGGCTCCTCCGCTGGCAGGTACCCCCGCCCTGCCCACACCCTGCCTGCACCGCACCACGCTGTGCTGGGGGAGCCAGGGCAGCAGCCTGCACCATCTCCTGTCCTGCTCCAGGCTGGGTCTGCCTGGGGTTGGGATGGGGCTCTCCTGGATCTGGGAAGGGTCTTGGGATGGGGCTGTCCTGGATCTGGATGGGTTCAGGATGGGTCTGGGATGGGGTTGTCCTGGGTCTGGGATAAGCTTGGGATGGGTCTGTCCTGGCTCTGGATGGGTTCAGGATAGGTCTGTCCCGGCTCCGGGATAAGTCTGGGATGGGGCTGTCCTGGGTCCATGATGGCTCTGGAATGGGTTTCTGCTGTCCCTGGGATGAGTCTGTCCTGGGTTGGGGACTCTGACGGACTGAGGATTATGGTCATTAATCTACAGACAGTATCGCACAGCAGGGTACATATAGGCTGCAGATGTACTGAGGCCAGGACTGAACTTCAAAATCCCTCTTGATCAAGGGGGAGCAGCCCTGAGCAGGCTGGGGTGCAGCGGGGAGCAGTGGAGGCGACAGCCCCTGGGCAGGGGATGCCAGTGAGGGAAGAGTGACTGAAAGATTTAGGAGGGTGTAGGGACCCTGACACTGAATGAAGACCAAAAGAGGGTCCCTGCTGGGGGTGTACCCTCCGTGCAACGCCTGCCAGACTCTCCAGCTCTAAGTCAGTGCAGAGGTTTCCATATAGAACCTCCTTGGGAGACACACTCAGCCCTTGGGACAGACGGACAAGCAGGTTTTCAGGAGCGTGGCAGGGGAAATCTCTCCGTACAGAGGGGCGAGCTCAGGGGTCTTCAACCACAGCCAGCCCTGGGCGAGCCTGCTCCCGGGGGTAGGAGCTGGGGCCTTGCTGTGCCCGATGGATGGGAGATAGGGCCAGAGTAACGTGTCTCAGGGCTGAGCCCATCTTTTATTATCCCATCACCAATATTAAGTGCATTAAGTCCACCATGGTGGGTGGTGGGACACAAAGTGACATCCCAGGACGGCATGGGGGTACATGGATGGTCTGGACCGCTTTGCCCCATCACTGACAGCAGAGACAAAGTGGGAAGCATCAGCCATTGCTATCTGTCCCTGGGGTGAGGAGGGGGTCTGTGAGTCTGTCCATCACCCTGTGTGTCTCTCCGCTTGCAGAGGACGAGGAGTTTCTGCATCTGTCAAACTGAGACGGGCAGAGGACAAGGTGCCGGCACCCAGCACCGGGGCCCGGCAGGAAGGTGCCGGCAGCTGCCGGCGGTGGCACAGGAGGTGACTCCAGCAGTAAATGTCTCTAATGTGACCAAAGAGCCAAGTGTCCATCCTCGAGCTGGTGGGGAGTGGGGTGGGGGGTCCAGGAGGTGTAGGAGATGCTGGGGGGTCCTCTCTGGCCTCCCCAATGCGATATCCCCCCACTTTGTGGGGCTGCTGGGTGCTCCCCAGTCTCTGTCCCTTCCTCATCCCTCTGCCCACGTGGTGCTGGGGTGGCCAACAGGGACACTGAGGGGCTCAGGGTGTCCTGTGGGGTGGGGTTTGGCCCCCCATTTCCCAGGGGCTGGTGGTGGGCACCTGGGAATGGGGCAGAAGAGGGGAATGGGTGCCTGCTCCTCCCTAAAGGTGAATAATTGCTGCTGCATCGAGGTCATACTGGGAAGGGCATGGTGGGACTGGGGGAACCTGGTCATGGGCCAGGATAGGGGTCAGGGGGAGGGATGATGATTACAGGGGGTTTACATGGGGTTACAGCAAGGGATGACAGGGTGTCAGAGGGGACTCTGAGGGGTCACAGGAGGGGACAGTGGGGTTTAGGGGTCATGGGGGTCTATGGTGGGTCACAGCAGGGAATCACGGATGTTACAGCATGTCACAGGGGGATTATTGGGGGTCACAGGAGGGAATTATGGGGTTGTGAGGGTCACAGGGGGAAAACGGGGATGTCACAGGAGGGGATTACAGGGGTTATGGGGGTCCCAGAAGGGGATTAGAAGTGTTTGGGAGGGGTCCCAGGGATGCTGGGGGGGCCCAGGAGGGGGTTATGGGGGTCACGGGGCAGCTATGGAGGTCCCAGGAGGGGGTTACAGGCTTTATGGGGGGGGCTATGAAGCTTACAGGAGGGGATTGCAAAGGGCTTGGGGTAGTCCTGGGGGAGCTCTGGGGGTCCCGAGAGAGGATGGCGGGGGTCCTGGGGGTCCCATGAGGGGACTCTGGGGTCTCTGGAAGGGTTTCAGGGGGCCGGGGGCTCACAGAGCGTCCTGGCGGTCCCAGGAGGGGACTCTGGGGGCCCTGGAAGGGTTACAGGGGGCCGGGGGGTCCCACAGGGTCCCGGGGGCCGGGCCCCGCCGCCGGCCGCGCCCCGCGCCCTCCTGGCCCCCGCCGGCCGCCGTACGCCGCCGCGCGCCCCGCACCGCCCCCGGCGGCGAGGCGGAAGAGGCAAGATGGCGGCGGGAGCCCCGTGCCGCCTCCGCTCCCCGCGCCCGGCCCCGAGCGGCGGCGCCCGGCGGGGCTGAGCCGCTGCACCGGCCCCACCGCCCCCTTCCCCCCGCGCCGCCCCGGGCCCGGGCCATGCCCGGTTAGCGCCCCCCTCCTCGGCACACGGCGGGGCCCCGGCTGAGCCCCTTCCCCGCCGGGCCGAGCCCGCACACCTCCGAGCCCGGGAGGGCCCTCATGGCCCGACCAGCCCTGCCCCAGCCCTGATTTACCCGCGCCTCCCGCTCCCCGAGCCGTGATCTCCCTCTATGCCCCCCCCGGGGCCGCCCTGCCCCTGAGCCCCGGAGCAGCAGCAGCCCTTCTCCTGGAGGTGGTGGCGCCGGTGTGGGACCAGAAAGATGTTCTCAGCCCTGAAGAAGCTGGTGGGTTCGGACCAGCCTCCGGTCAGAGACAAGAATATCCCTGCGGGGCTGCAGTCCATGAACCAGGCTCTGCAGAGAAGGTTTGCCAAGGGAGTCCAGTATAACAGTGAGTTGGAGCCCAGCTTTGGGGGGGGTCTGTCGGGGGGGCACAGGCAGCCCTGGGCAGGAGGAAAGCTGCTGTGGTCCATCCCATCTGATGCCCCATAGCGTGCCTAGGGACACTGGTGGGACTGTGACCTGCATATGCTTTTGTTGTGTATGGTGCTTTTACCTGTACTTGCCCAACTGTATGAGGTTCGACAAGGCCAAGTGTCGGGTCCTGCACTTGGGGCACAAGTCCACACACTGTTACAGGCTTGGGGCAGAGTGGCTGGAAAGTGCCTGGTGGAAAAGGACCTGGGGGTGTTGGTCGATGGCCAGCTGAATATGAGCCAGCAGTGTGCCCAGGTGGCCAAGAAGGCCACCAGCATCCTGGCTTGTATCAGCACTAGTGTGGCCAGCAGGACTAGGGCAGGGATTGTCCCCCTGTACTCGGCACTGGTGAGGTCGCACCTCAAATCCTGGGGTCAGTTTTGGGCCCCTCAGTACAAGAAAGACCTTGAGGTGCTGGAGTAAGTCCAGAGAAGGGCAACGAAGCTGGTGAAGGGTCTGGAGCACAAGTGTGATGAGGAGCGGCTGAGGGACCTGGGGGTGTTTAGCCTGGAGAAAAGGAGGCTGAGAGGAGACCTTCTCGCTCTCTACAACTACGTGAAAGGAGGGTGTAGTGAGGCGGGTGTTTCTGCCTTCTCCCAGGTAACAAGCGATAAGACAAGAGGAAACGGCCTCAAGTTGTGCCAGGGGAGGTTTAGATTGGAGATCAGGAACAATTTCTTCATGGAAAGGGTTGTCAAGCACTGGCACAGGCTGCCCAGGGCAGTGGTGGAGTCCCCATCCCTGGAGGGATTTAAAAGCCGTGTAGATGTGGTGCTGAGGGACATGGGTTAGTGGTGGCCTTGGCAGTGTTGGGTTAACAGTTGGACTCGATGATCTTAAAGGTCCTTTCCAACCAAAACGGTTCTGTGATTCTGTAAAGCCACATGTGCAATTAAATCTTAGAGCTTGCATGGGAGGAGTAAGGGATGGGAAACTTCTATGTTTCTGTGTGGGACTTGGGAACCTGTAGTGCAGGACTGTCCCCAGGCAGCAGATGTCCTGAACGGCATCTTGCTTTCTGCTGTGGCACAAGAGAGAGTTCCTTGTAAATCAATTTTTGTCAGTTAAAGCATCAAGAGAGTAACTCCCCTGAGAGCGTGGGTGACCTTCCCTGCAGCCCAGGATAATGGTATTTATAATTAAGCTCTAGTGGTTATATGATAAGGGTCTATTGAAAAGCTCTGCCCTGCCAAGCTTTAATGAAAGGTGAGTTATGTCTGCCTGTATGTGCCCTTGGTCCGTAATTTCATTCTGACTATCTTTTCTGCAACTGATACGTTCACTCTTTTCTCAGGGAATGTTTTCAGAATTTCTTTCCTTTCAGTGTTGAGGCTTAGGGTTACGTTTTTCCCTTGAAGCTCAGTAAAGGTTATTTCTAATATGATGTTTCAGGAGGGCACTGCAAGTATGTGAAATACATCCCAAAGTAACAATAGTGAGACAGGGATGGTAGTTGTGCCATCCTTGCTGAAAGCAGAGACGGTACCAGAGCGTGCTGTGAGGATCAGCTCGTCTGTGGGTCCAGGCAGGCAGTGAGGTCAGGTTGCAGAAGGCTGAGAGGCTTGGCGGTTTGGAAAGAGGCTGATTTGTAAACGTGGCACTGAGTAATTTCTGTAAAGGCACACATGTTGGGGGAATCGAGCTTATGGTGCATCTTAATCTGAAACAGAACACGGAGAAGAGATTAGCACTTCAGGTTTCAGGGCTTTTTTTGCTTTGTTTAGTATTACCACTACTGAGCGTGCTTTTGAACTGGTGTGTTTTGCAGCTCTCTGCTGTACTAGGGAGAGCGTTTGGTGCCTTTCTCCATAGCACATCTGTTAGATATGTCTGTAGTGCTTAATTTGGAAAATCAGCGTCCTAGCAAGCAGTCATGAATGTGAACAGAAGCACAGTGTTATTGTTAAGAGACTTGATTTCCAGTAGAAGGCAGGGGGTGAGGATGAAGCTATTGTGCCTTGGAACACAGCACTGCATCGTTAAACACGTACCTGGAGAGAGACCATTGATCTGTGCAGAGACTTCGTGCAGCCCCCAGACCAGAACACATCCACGTTGCTCCACTGGTGCGCGTTTGAGATCAGGTAGCTAATACCAGCTTGTGATAATGGAAGAGAAAGGAGTTGACTTTTCAGAGAATGAATGTTTGCGTTGCAGACGGTGCGGATCAGCTGCATCCTGCTGGCACAGCAGTCGACGGGGAGTACTCGTTGTTACGTGTCGACTATGTTGTGGAAGAACATTCGTGGATGTGTACCTGCTTGCCATTAATACAGCAAGGCCAAAAATGCCAACATCTGAGCTACCAACTCAAGCCTTGCTGCTTTTTGTCTCGTTACTGAAAGCCTCGGGGAAAGCTTTTTGGTTTGTGCCCTGGTTTATCAGGATTTGTGTTCTAGTTACTGCTTTCATATCTGGAATAAAACTGCGGCTTTCTGTCGTGGCCTTAAGGGAAGCTTTCCAATCTCCATAGTAACTCTTCCCAGGATCGCTGTTATATAATATTTATCGGAGGTACAGGCAGGCTTACAAAAGGGCTTCCAAGTACCCTACATAGCCACGGCGCGGCAGAGCTGGAGTAGGTTCCAGCACGATGAGGTCACGGTGGTGAGTTGAAGGTGGGCTGTGAAGGAACGTCATTACAAGGGCCATTGCTCAGGAAGGGCAGAGCTGAAAATCCTGTGCATCGCCAGTGCTCCTTCCTTAGCAAACACATGACATTCAACAGAGGAGTGCCAAGTGTGGTTTGTAGCCACTGTTAACACACACAGATCTTTAAAACTCCTCCGTTCCCCTGGAGCTGCCTGTGATGAATGGTTTTACAGAAACATTTCCTTGCTTTCGTAGACCATTACTGATCGTCAGCTGAAGCCTGTTTCCCCTCCCAGAAATACATTTAGTGTGCAGAGAATGCCTTGAGTGGCTTGCTGATAAAGCGGGCAGCAAATGGCCGGGACATGGGCCTTATCACCTGGCTCTTGGATCATGCAGGGCTCAGAACAGGCCACGCTGTGCCAGCCTTCACGGCTGTCAAGTACATTTTGTAACCAGGCAGCCCCTGGTTTGAGGTGATACTGAAGGTTTTGTGGTGTTAATGGCACTGGGGATTACAAGCACTGGATAGTGTGAGCCTCTAAGTGCAACCGAAATGATTTGTTTTGACAGTCTCCCTCCCACTCAGTTAAGTTTTCAGAAGGAAGAGTGTTGCAGGGTGGGCAGGTTTAGATTTCTAATGAAATGATGAGAGCAAAGGCCAGTATTAGCCCTCAGCAGCAGTCACTTCCTCTGCGTGGGACATCCTATTTCAAAAACAAAAGCATTTTCATACTGCATTCCCAGCACACACACTCCTTATTTGCTCTCTCTATCGTCTGCATCAAGCTCCTGTGTTTCACATAGAATCATAAGCGGATGGGTGTGAGGCCAGTTGGTGGAAGTGGAGCTGTTGTGCCTTTACCCGAGACTGCCATCAGTACACTCACACCTAAAACCAGCTGAGGGCTGGCTCCTGTGGTGGAGACTGTCCCTCTGACACACGGAGGACCTACAGAGATTCAGTTTCTCATGGTTTTATTATTTGAGTTTATGTCCCCAAAGGGGCATGCTTGTTTTGGTTCAGTTTACTAGTTTCTAATGCATGTAAGAGACTGATTTTGATTTAATTTGAATCAAACTGTGGCCATCAGCAGAGGCAGTTTGGTGAATTTATCAGCAGCAGTTTAAGGTAGACCCCTGTGAACGTAAACTACCTTGCTCCTTGTCTTGGCAGTAAACTACCTGCCAAGCAAGGATTGCCTCCTCACCTGAGACCATCTGGGCACTGAGCTGGGGCAGCTGAAGAGCACTACGCTGTCTTGTTCTGCTTCCACTGGAAAAGGGGATGCTGCCCCAGCACAAGAAAGCTGCGGGTAGCTGAGAGTGGGGACAGCTTAGCTCTTCTGTTCACCAGAAGCTGCCTCTCAGCTCTCCAGCACCATCCCAGTTGCACCGGTGCTGGCATTCAGAGTCACAGCCCTGTGGGAGGGGAGCAGCACCTGTGGATGCAGGACCCTGCCTCATCGGCTCAGCTGAGAACTGGTCCTTGAGCTTTCAGTGACTTGGGGCAACTGGGTCTAGGAAGTGAGTATTTTCTCAAGGAATGAGAAATGTTTAAGGAGAAATGGGGATGATAGAGGAGGTAATTGAAGGAGAAGCCTGGCATAAAATGCTGGCAAAGAGACAGGGTATGGCAGAGTGGGAGTGAGGGCTAGGCAGAGGTAAAGAAGGCAGTAGGATGGCTGAAGTTGTGCAGATTTTGAAGATTCAATCTTTTTGTTGGTTCTTTCTGCTGAGCTAGTGTGAGTAGCTGAATAAACGCTAATTTTAATGACTGAGGCTCATGTTTTTTAACAAACCCCATCATGCCTGTGTAATATGGGAGAACTAATTACATCTGAATAATGCTTGCAAAAAGTTAACGTGCTTTTCACAGCGTTCTTCAATTTGTTTTTAATCAGCTTTATTTATCTGCTTGCTCTTTTCCCTAGTGAAAATTGTCATCCGAGGGGACAGGAACACTGGGAAAACCACACTCTGGCACCGACTGCAGGGAAAGAAATTTATTGAGGAATATATTCCAACTCAGGAGATCCAAGTCACCAGCATCCACTGGAATTATAAAAGTAAGATGGAAGAGGGTGGAGGGAGTGACAGTCATGGGACAGTGCCTTGGGGGTAGAAATTCCACTGCAGCCTCCTTTGCTTCTTTCTTCTGTGTCTGCTTGGGAGATAAAATGGTCTCTCATCACTCTTGTTATTTTAATTTATTATTCACGGTTTCTCAGTCATGTTTTTAATAACTTTACTCAGAAAATATATAAGTGCTAAAGGATAGCTCTTTGGAAGCCTTGATTCGAGGAAAGTGTTTAATAGGTGATCCAAAAGATTTGAAATATTTGTGATACGCTTGACTTGTTAATGAAAACAGGTTTATTATGGAAATCTGTCTCTGAGGCGAACCCTGCTTTTGGTGTTACTGTGTCACATAGAAGCGAATAGCATGGAGTAAAATAGCTTTTTACTGATTAAGATATGAAGAGCATCCTGTAACTGGTGAAGGTGATGTTTTAAAAATGACTGTAGTATTAATAACTCTAGGCTGACTTACCGAAGCACGGAAGTATCTTATCAGTAGCTTTTTTTAAGTGCTTGTTTGAGTCTGAGAGAGGAGGTGTGAATTTTTTTTATTTTCCCCATCTGCTCTGACAGTATAAAGTGACTATGAAAGCCCTCGATCTCTCCTGGAGAACACACTGCAGGCACTGAAATTGCATAAGCCTATGATTCAACAGTGCATTAAATCCAGCTTTCAGGTTCCTGATCAAAAATGCCACAGCCTTGTTGGGTGAACTTGCTCTGTAAGACTGATTTTGCTTTAAAAAAAAAAAGGTCAGCAGTTAGTTTGCCATTATCAGACATTGTCCGTCTGCACCACACTGACCTTTTGTTGAATCAGGTACTCTCTGTCTCCTCACAGCTGGAAAAAAAAACCATGCAGTTGGGGTAAACACCAAATTGGGTGCTTTGTCTAATTCACCAATCCATTTTGTATTGCTGGATGATACTGTGATGCCCAAGTCTCGTGATAATGATGGTGGAGCCGCAGGGTGTGTTCACCAGCAGTCTGCCTTGGGACAGGGCTCTCTCAGTCCCTGTTGGCTTCATAAGCTTCAGCGCGAGGAGAGCGAGCAGCTCCTGCCATTGTACCTTCACAGGGAGCTGGTAACCAGAGTTCTGGAGACTCTCGTGCCCTTAATGAAGACAGGCTTCCATGTGAGTCAGCTCTCTCTTGATAAAGGTTGAAAAGGTTTATAAGGATGGTTGTGATTTGCCTTGGATGTGGGTGAGAAACAGGTCACCCTTACTCAATGCAACGAGGGGTTTTCTCTCGTTCACGATCTGATGTGGAGCTAAGCCTGATGTCATGGGTTTTCAGATTCTTTGTTTGACCGTGATGCAAAAGTGTGCCTGCTGGCTTCTACATTTCTTCATAAAGTATCTTTATTTTGGGTACCATCTTCCTGATGTTCTGCCTATCAGCTGGCCCAAGGCATCAACAGATCTGCGGTATTCATGCAGTGGTGTTCCCCAACTGCAGTGAAACCTCTGGCACGTTGTATTTTAGCTGTGGCATTCTTCCCCCACACTCCTCTTCCTCTCTCTCAGAATATCAGCACGTTGGTTATTGATGTGTGAAGATAGACCTTACAAGTTGTTTGGATGATGGAAACTATCTCCAAAATCAAACTTGAATGCTTCAGCCTAAACAGACCTAGATCAGAGTAAGAAATTAAACACCTCTTTCTTAGATATCCATGTCTAAAGAGGGCACTGAATGTTAATTGTGGTTTTCTGCAATATCATAGGTAAGAGCATTTGGTTTCCTCTCTAATCAGCGTAGGTAACACACGGGCTGTTTGTAAATACAGCCTGGGAGTCTGACATTTCGTTTCTAAGAGGCTTACTCATAGCTAATTGTTTTTGTGTACACGAACAGGTGTACAAAATGCATGTACACAGGTTTTGGTATACGTGCAAAAAGGTGTTTGGAGAAAGATCCTGTCATCTCGTGTGTGTCTGCCTGTTTTAGGGACTGTGTGTTCCTTTGCTGAGCTGAGGCTTAGGCACTGGCTTTTTCAACACAGATGCAATCCTGGGGTGGAAAAGAGCTACATGCAAGGCTGGCTTTTGCTGTGTGTTGGTAACGCAGGTGTATTTGTTATTTCTAGTTCTTCTAACATTGATGTGAAGTGTTTTTGTGGAGCTTGCTGGTTAGAGTTGACAGCAATGTGTATGTATGGTGATGGGCTTTTCTCAAGGTGAAGCGTTGCCGAGCTAGTCTAAATATCTAGAAGGCTGCATATGAAACTGTGCCTTTCATTTGTTTCTTTTGCATTGTAAAACATTATTATTTTCTTAGTAGTAATTTCCAGCAGTATAGGAAGTTCTCTGTTGACCTTCTTAAAACTTGTTTTAAAAAATAAGCATTGTAAGGTATGTTTCCTGCTGTGAAAACTTTCCATCCAAGATGGGTGATGTGGGCACTGAGAAATTGGCTCAGATCTAATTACTGCCCTGTTGGCTGAGTCAATTTGTAGAGGAAAAATAAAGTTTGTTTTTCCTGTGATCATGCTCTCAAGCTACCTTGAATAAACATTATGAGGTAGCTGGCAGCAAATATTTACAGATGTTAATTAAATTGCTGTCAAATATTGAAGGATTCTTCCATTGCCTGGCGTTAGAATATTTACATTTTAGATGTAAATCTAAAAGCCCACCACCTTGTCATATCTTCAGAAATTTTATACTGGATGAATTAATAAAGGTAGAGTAATTTCAGTTATTTCTTCCTACTCAATGAACAAAATTGCTTTTCTGTGCCAGTTGTCTCTATAATGGATCTTTGTAATTTTTGTGTCCAAGTAAGGAGTTCCCATTCCTGACCCTAATGCATGCTTTTTTAGATCCTGCTGGTCACCAATTTTATTCTCTGTTTGGCAGTCTCAGAAAGGGAGTTTGAAATAGAAATTGGCAAATACTTTCGTTCAAATACTTTGAATGGTTTAGTGCTGGGTGTGAGGAATGGCAGAGCTGCTCTGCTCTGTAGGATTTGTGATCCAAAGCATATGAAGTGAATCATGTAATTGCATGAGAGTAAATATGTCTGAGGGCCTGTGAATTCCTGGCGATGAACCCACCCATAAAGCAGTGATTCTTGTTTTTAAATGAGCTTTCTTGCAGTTGGAGTCTTCTCACACCTCTCCATCGTTCTCTGGGAAAGCAATGTCTTAGTGTGCCACTGGCTACAGAGCCCTTAGCCAAATAGCAACTGCATATAGGTTTTTTGAGTGATTTGATCCATGGTTTGTGCTAATCCAAGTTACAGAGTTAAAAGGATGAATTGGCACTCTTTTTGCTGCGACATGCCGTCCAAAGCCGATAAGGTGAAATGCTGCTCGGTGTGAGTCATACCAAAGCCAACACAGCAGCGCTGAAGTAATTATCCTCTTGTGTGTGCAGGATAATCAGGAATAAAGCTGGTGATGCAAAGCAAGAACTTATTGGCTACGAGCTAGCAGGAGCACTGGTGCTAACAGGAAAAAAACCCACGTGGAAAAATGGTTTTCTTGGATCTCACGCAGTCAATTTCTTTGTGAAATTCTGTGCATCCCCTCAGATAAAAGGGTGTAGAGCAGGTCTTTCTGAGTCAAACGGTTCAATCCCTCAGCTGTCTGGGAGTGCTACTGCTCAGCAGGATGTCAGTACTGCAGAAATTACTCAGCAGAACAAATCTTAACTGAGGGTGCATTTGGTGTTAGGGTAAGGAGGTGGGGACGTCTGGAGCTCGGAACAAAATGCCGGTGCTAGGTACCAGGTCACCTCCTAGGAGAGCACTGCATGTCACCCAAGGGCTTACTGTTCTGAAATGGGGTTCCAGCTTCTCTGTGGAAGCCCCTTGTTAATGTGCTTATGTGCTGCTTCACGTGGTGCTGCTGGAAAGAGCAAGCAGCCCTCTGCACTCACCTGTGCCCCTGCAAAGTTTGCCATCTGAGAAAGGAAAACATCTCCTGTCCTTTTGCAGAAAGTCTTGACTGTTGAAAGGCACCAGGATTGACTTTGCTGGTCTGTCCATCCCTGTGTCCTTCAGGGACAGCAGCAGCACTGCCAGTCCCAGCTGCAGGCTATGAATTTGGGGGCAGACCTCCACTCTCTGATCAGTGTCACGGCGCACTCTGAATGGGCTACGGACTCGAGCAGCCCGTGTCACTGGTAGGGCACCCTGCTGTGCCAGTGCCTGGTGTGAGAAGCTGGCAGTACAGTCGGGTGCCAGGCGAGTGAGTAATGGGGAGTGGTTGGGCTTTAGCCATGCCTGGCTGATGGTCTGTAGAAATATTCAGGGACAGAATTAATTTGGGGAGTTTAATCATTTGAGCAGAGGTTTTGGTACTGTCTGTGTTTTCAGTTGTGATGCTGACCCTGGGCAAGTCTCCTGTTCGTCCTGTGCCCCTCTGCCCTGCTGGCAAAGTGGAAGATAAGTGGGAGTTGCTATGAGGAAAAAACAGAGACTGATTTTGCTTCATGCATAAATGTAAAAAAGGATCTTTCTCCAGAAGCAGAGGATCAAAGTTTTCCTTTACTCATAATGTGTCTTTACAATATTTTGAAACATTTAAGTTAAGCCAACAGTGAATGCTTTAGAGGAAATGTTTTCTAGCTTGACAGTGACTCTTACCTAAATTCTCCTGCCATCCTATGAGATTATTTTCTACTCTGAGACATTATCCTCCTATTCCGTTGCTCCAAGTACAAGATTTTGCTTTGTAGACTGTAGCATTTCCAAAAAGCAACTGTTGCTTATTTGGATTCAACAGAAACAGCTAACCAAAGCTGCCCATCCTTTGTGCCATCTGAAAGTTAAGCTGCTAGCTGTCAGTACCAGCAGTGGTGTCTCTGTAGTTAGAATTTTGCTTGTCTTGCCTCACATTTTAGCAACTCAAATGTATGTTGCTGCTTATAATTTACCTATCCCGCAGCTCGTTAAGAGGCAAAATTGCCTGTAATACCTTATTTTTCACAAAATGCGACTTGAAATTTGCAGAGAGAATGGATTTCTGTAGCCACAGGACTGTCTGCACCATTTGTAGCGTTCACATGAAAGTGTTACTAGTAAGGTTCATCTTCCTTAAGTGTGTGTATTCCTTTTTTTGCAGTTGTATACCTTGCTTATAGACCAGACTTTATTCTCCATGTTAAACTTATACCTTTTTTTGAAAGAATATGGAAACCTCTGTATGTTAAGAAAAGAATCCATGCAAAATATTTATAACCTGCTTCAAATCTGACGTAAAACATCAAGGAAATCTAGCTATCTCTTATGTGACTGAGAGTCTTTAAGAAGTTCTTTAGATAGCACAGTTTTGATGTACAACTTGGACCTTCAGCAGTGGGCCACCTTCTTGGTATGTTTGGGTTTTCTTTTAACTCACTCAAGAATTACTTTTCTTTTGATGTTCGTCTACTGCTTCGACAATGTTGGCTTTGGGTGAGGCTCTCTGTGGTGAGTGTTGAGTGTTGGTCACCTTACTGCAACCCTCTTCTAACACTTTGTGTTCTTGTTGTGCTTTTAGCCACTGACGATATTGTTAAAGTTGAAGTCTGGGATGTAGTTGACAAAGGTAAGATTTATAACTTCCTTTCTAATGGAGATTCATTGTTCTTTCTCAATTTTAATTAAAAACTTGCATGGAATTCAGAAATACCTGCCTGCTGTAGAAAAACATCTGTACTTATTTTTTTCAATGCATGGATGTTACTTCCTGAAAAAATATGGAAAGGAGAGAGAGGAGTCTCCTATGCTAGAGCCCATTATTTGGAGTCTGAACTTCAGATCAAACCCAATATTCAGCAGCAGTTGTTTCATTGCTCCGTGACAGATGAAACAGCCTGCTGCTCAGTGTATTCAGGTTCTCTGAGCCTTATAATAAACTTCATCTTCTCCCCTTTATAGTTTTATATCTGTTTAGACAGCTACTGAGTTCTTTGTTCTGTTTATAACAGTTCTTGCCGAGCTGTTTCTGCAAAGGAATGCTGCTGTTAAATTGACAAAATGTTATCTGCAGTGAATAATGTATGCAGGAGGGAAGGATGAAAGAGAAGCCAATTACTTAAATTCACTTAGGAAAGAAAATGCAATATATTTAATCCCAAATCTTTTCTAAATGCTTAGCCAAGGAAAGTATTGAGATGTATAAATACATTTTCCATTAGTTTTCACGTTTGTCAGAGTATAAAGTTCTATTTTATAAAAAATAACCCCCAAAACATACATGAAGACACAATCTGGATGCAGTGCAAATCTGGATGCAGTGGAATCTGTTCCTAGAAGGGGTTGGGATTCAGGGGTTAAATCTTAACAGCCCATTCTGTAGCCCCAAATGCAGATATTGTTTGGCTTTTAAGAGGCATTTTGTACCAGCCAGGCTCCTAGTTTAAAGTGCGAGTATGGTCAGGAGTGAGCGTCTGTCACTCTGTGGGTTGTGCTCCTTGTTTGTGTGTTTCTGTCGGTCAAATCTGTTGACCACAGTCACTGAAATTTAAACTTTTATGGCTTGGCTGCTGCTACCTTTCTGGCAGCCTTAGCTAGAATCTGTGCTGGCACCCATTCCTCAGCAGATCTGCATCCGAGGTGCACTGCCCCTGTTGTACCACCTGTGCCACGTACACGTGTGTTACCACCGAAAAATCAGAAGATAAGTACAATAGGGAGTGGGAAAGGGAGAAATTTAATTTTTCATGTTAGCTAAATTGTATTTAAAATAATAAAAAAGAAAAGGTAATTAAAGATAGGAGCTCTAGTTCAGATGCATAATGGAACCTTTAGGTTAAACTTGAAACAATAACTTTAAATGAAAATCCTGGGCACTTTATCTTTTTATTCTTTTAAACTCCAGTTTTCACAGTGTAGACAAAACCTTACTTAGGTCAGAGTTACTGCTGAAGTCACTGTGATTACAGTTTGGCTTTCAGATCCTGGGATAACATGTGCAGGGCCAGAATCTGAGCAAAACATCTGTTTTCTTGCTGCCTTGCAAGTTTGGTATGAATAGATAGACAGTTAATTTGAGAATCATGTGGTTCCAGTGTTTATTTCTGTGAATAGCTTCTCTGAGCAGAGTCATCTTCTCAACTAGAGACTTGTCATTTCTTTGGCAAAACAGATTGGATTTGGTATGTGCAGATGTTGGTATCAGCTCTTCTGATCCTGCTTTCATTTCTGACAGTGGAGCATGTGTTAGAAATCTCAAGGGACTCTCTTCTCTCCACTTTATATTCTTTTGAAATAAAACTCCTTCTGTTAAGATCCCTACTTATGGACTGCAGATATGTATTTTTATGTAATCAAATGTACTTAATGCAGTATAAAAATTCAGATCATCACGATGTAACAAAATCAAATCCTTTCCTATTGCCATAACATTGCGGGTTCTTGATAAGTACAACTTTAGGAGAATGTGCAAATTAACCATTAAGAGCTTGCTCATATCTAACGTTCATCTTAATGTTATCTCATGACATTTTTGTTATTCCTTCTGTATGCTTAGGACAAAAAATCCTCCTGCGTGATGCTTTTGGTGAGAGCAACGCTGATCTAGGCTGTAGACTTTTAGTAGTGAAGTATCCGGTGCTGCTGCAGCATAGTGCTGACAAGACCTGATCCTCCTTTTTCTTCCTTGCCTACCAGATCCTGGATAATGTGCATATTTAGAGTGGTGCAGAATGCTGCATTTATCAGGCTGGAGTTGAAACTGCCAAAAAACGTACATTCTGAACATGCATTTCAACATAAGTTGTTTCCAGGCTAAGTTTTTTCATAGTGTTTCCCCATTTTGGAAGAATTGTTCCTTGTTAGAGAAAATTAAGAGACCTTAATGATGTGGGGATGTAGCTAGACTGTCTAAAAGATGTATCCATAAACTGCAGTTTTCAACTTTAGTCTCGTAAAGCAGCTTCAGCCTCTTCTCTGCTGTGCAGTGCTGCCATTCTTCATGTCTCTGTGTGCACAGGAGGATTTGGGGAAATTAAAAGCTGTACCCTGAAAAAAAAAATGTACATTTGTACATACTGTGCTGCTCCTTTTACCTTTTCCTTGACTCTTTGGGTTTGGTTTTTGTTTTGTTTTGTTTTTTTTTAATGTGCAGACTCACTGGAGTATTACGGATTTCCCTGCAGCCTGCTGTGTTCTCCTTGGGCCTGCTCAGAGAGCAGGGCTCATTTGTGTAATGATGCCATTTGTTAAAATCTTAACGAGTAGAGCTTACTCCCAGCTATGAATTGTATTCAGTTTTGTGCAGTGTGTGTAGTAAATACCATCTCCTTTGCCCTTGGAACTAATAGAACGTAGGAAAGATATTGCTCAGCAGAAGTCACAGTCCTGACTCATCTTTCTGGCTTTGCAGCAAGTTGTGTAACTGCTGCAGGTCATAAAGCTGTAAGAGATGCTGAATGCAAAGAAGCTGCTTGAATGCAGGTGATTGAAGAACAGTTCTGATCTCCTCTCTTGCAACTTCTGCTAGTTTGGTTCTTGCATCTTTTCCCATGCACTAGCTGAAGGGATCAGACAATATTTTTTTCTGTTGTCCCCAAAATAGCATAAACTCTTTCCCTCATATTGGGCATTCCTTTCCTCTCCCTGCCCCTTCAGCCCTCTCCCTCCCAGAGGTGTGCTGCAAGAAGGGGGAAAGATCAGAATTAACATTTGTTATTTTCAGATGTCGTAAGTTAGATAACACCAGGGATGCAAATATTCTAGACGTGTGTGTTTGAATGGTGAACAGAAGCATCTCCCTCAGACTGTGGACAGCATTTGTTGGCAAGCTGTACTGAATCTTTGCTATCCTGCAACAAAACTGATGGTACATAAAGGTGCAGAGTCTCTCAGGTGCTGGCCACAAACCCAGTCTTCTGGTGTTCACTAAGAACTATTCTGTAGACTTTGGTGCACTGCTGCAACTTAATTGATTTCAGTGATGCTATTATGCCTGCAAGTAAGGACCAGTCACCGTTCCAGGTAGAGAAGCCGAGCGCAATCGCAACGTGAAGACCCTTGCTTTCTAATTGAAGCTCCTAGATTACACGTCATTGCAACCTTAAACACAGGACCTTGTTCGTAAAACAACGCAGTCTTCATTGTGCACTTGCCTTTACAGGCTGAATTGCACCTTTTCACTATATACATCTTGTCTTTATCTGGCTCATCCTGCAGTTTTGGTTCCAAAAATAGACACTGCACATGAATATGTACACACATGCGCCTTTCAGCTCTGTTACTCCTTTGTAGATGACCTCCTTTACAGCAGCGATGAGCATCATGTAAGAATATTACTCATTCCTCTTGATACGCACATAAAGCCATAAACGGGGAGAGGTGTGCAAGTCATATATTCAGTCTCAAATCATTGGTTGTAAATATGTCCAGGTTAGAAAGACACCTTGGTTGCTCAGGACGAGAGGACCTATGAAGAGTATTTGTGGTTGCTTGGGCTTCTGTTTTAATACCTAGAAATTCAGGTCATGCCAAGCATAATTTAGCAGTAACTGCAGAAATAGTGATGTGTTGACATTCAGATGAGCCACACGAATGCCACTGACTTGAAATGAATTTAATTGAAGTGGGAAAAGGCACGCACGTCCTAGGCATCCCACACCTTCAGTTGCACTGGGAAAAATCAGAGCCCATGCTTGAATCCTCCAGGGAACCACATTGCATGAATGAGGAAGGATCAGGATTATTTCTGCTGCTTTCGGATGTCAACAGTAAGATGACACGATGGGGGCAAATGTTTTGTAGTGATGCACAGAAGCACGCGCCAGACACTGTCAGGGTGTAGGGACTGGAACCTCCTTCTATATCCTGCAGCATTAAAACTTCGTGTAACTCACAATTTTCAGGCAGCCTGAGGTTTAAAAACACTCACTCCTTTTCTGGGGATGCTGAGTCAAATGCCAGTGGTACTTTAAAATGTCAGTTTGTGACCTTATCCAGTGCTTATTGAAGCTGTAAGAAAAGGGAGAAGTCTCAGGGGGTCTGGCCTTTAAGTATAAGGGCTGTATTTTAGCACGTGTCTTAGAGGAAGCAGATGAGTTGGAGAGAAGCCTGCAGATTCCTTCAGACGGGACCGTGGCTGTGGGACTGCAGGGCAGGTCTCTCTAGTGGTTTTCTAGTGTCGTCTCCAAGTGTTTAGCCTGCTGCCTCTTGCACTTCCCTGTGAGCTTAAGCAGAGTTTTACCTGTGCTCTAGCTTATTTTTGTGTGCGTGTCTGTAGAGCATGTGGCTTTAGATGGTGCCTCTGGAGGATTTCCTTTCTGCACCATCGCTGGTGATGACCAGACCTGACCCTCTGGCTCTGGCCTTTCATGCACGTGTGAGCTGTCTCTCCTCTACTTCTCCACAGCCCCTCACCACAGTTTATTTGATTTTGCTTGGATTATATAAGTTCTGTCTGCCTTTTGGCTGTTAAATTCTCATCGTCTCCTACCACCCCTTTTTTTTTGGTCACAAGTCAGCCCAAAGCACCCAGTGGGATCTGAGATCACCTTTATTTACAAGGCTGCTTGCTCCAGGTCAGTGCCATAGCACAGCAACGTCGTGGTGTGTCTCAGGAAGACTGCGTATGGAGTTGTGCAGTTCAGTCATAGCAACCCCACAATCTTTTGCTTCTTCACCACCAATGCAACAAAAAATGCAACAAAACAGCTTCCCTTTGTGGCCAGGGAGTGCACCAAATCCTGTATTATTCAGTCATTGTGACTTTATGCTGTGAAGAGCGTGGTTTAATCTACCCCAGACTTTTCTTCCTATTCATCTTTGAATTAGACTAGCTGGTATTCTTGAGCAGGGTAGCTGGCATTGTTCAACGAGGCATGCCTGTCCCAGCCCTCCTCATTCCCCATGCTTATAGTAGAAGTTGGATCTGCTTTAAGGTCATGTTCAAAATGCTGTGATCCTGCCCAGACCCATCCTGGAGTTCTCTGCCCAGTGTAATGCTTTTTTTTTTTTTTTTTTTTACAATTCTTTTTAAGGAAAATGCAAAAAACGAGGAGATGGTTTGAAACTGGAAAATGACCCTCAGGAGGTGAGTCACCTTGAATGCAACCTCTAGTCTACCTTTGGTCCATGGAAAGTAAGTTCTATACTTGTTTCTGCTTTAAGGCTGACCTGGCAGGCGGTTGAGGGGCAATGTGATCCCTGATGCTCTTCACTCCATTGCCTGTGCATTTTATCCTGGTTCGTGCCCTCACCACAACTTTCCCACTGTTTTCCATTCTATCTTTTGGGAATGACTGCACCCAAATGTTTACTCAGTAGCTTTGTACCTGTCTGCACATGGACAGTGGCAGGAAGTCCTTTTGTAATGGACTTCTTGGGAGACCTGGAGAAGTCACTTGATGCTGTGCTCCCTGGCTGCTTCTTAAAACTGGGCTAACAATTACCTTTTAACACCCTTTGAAATGCAGAGGAGGAAGGGGCAATAGAAGTGCTACCTAGTGAGTAAAAGTAAACAGAGTGGCTTCCTCAAGGCTCTTGCACGAATGTCTCCCCTTTGGATCTTCTGCTGTAGAACAAACTGCTGTATGGGAGACCGTGCTACCACGTTCCCCAAACTGCATTGGGGCTGCCTGTGGACTTGCATGGCATCTCTTTCAAAAGATGTACGAGTTAATCCTCAGGAAAAAAATCAGTTTAACGGCTCTTGATCCCATGATCTCTGCTGCAGCTCTTCAAGAGCTTTATTGCTCCTGTTCATGTGGCAGTGCCCTTTGGGGCTCGGTGCATGGGCGGTGTTCTGGTACTCACTCAATAACTGCTTTGTTGGAATTGCTAGGAAAGGCAGTGTCACTGGTGTGCAGAGAGCTGAGCACTCTGTGCTGGGGATGGCTCAGGGCAGTGAAGAGTTACCTCTTTCACAAGGGTGCCAGTCCTGCTCAATCTGTGCGGTCAGATGAGGATAATTTTATTTTAAGATGTTCTCCTATAGGAAGAAGCCTCTATGACAACAGATAGCACAGCTGCTTCTTCCTTTACAAATGTGGGTGCATTTTCCGCTGCCGGGAAATGAGTGAGAATTGATCCATAGGCACCAAATTGCAGCAGGAGCCTTGGAGGTTGAGTTGTGACCAGTGCTGTACTTTGCAGCGGGCAGAGTCCAAATGATGAAAAGCAATTCGGGTGTTAATAAATACTTTCAGCCCTGCATGGGAGAAACTTGGTAGAAACCTCATCCCAGCTTTATGCACCAGAAGCATTCGAAGTACAGTCAATATTTGGGTCAGCAAAGAGATGGAATGGGAGCTGTGTCCTCTGTCCTCCATCCTGAAGTTTATACGGAGTTATCTTCTCAACACAGGATTTGGGGGCACAGGGGAAAGAGGAGGGGGTGAGTTTTAGAATTTGCTGTCAGATGTGTTTTTTTCAGACACTGTCAGGTGCTTCACATCCTGCTCCTTTGGGCAGTGGAAGCTGTGAACCACCAGGTATCTTGCTTAAATGATGATGATGATGTGACATCCAGGAATACTTCTTATAGTGACTGTCACTGTAGAAAGTTTGCCTGTTCAGCACTGTATCAGTTGTGTTCTCTACAAGCCTGAAGTTGAATCAAGTTATTTACTGCTTCTTTGGCCTTTATTTCCTCAGGCAGAGTCAGAAATGGCTCTGGATGCAGAGTTCCTGGATGTCTATAAGAACTGCAATGGCGTAGTGATGATGTTTGACATCACCAAACAGTGGTAAGACTTCTTCAGCGGCATGCACCATGTGATTCTCACTTGTTTAGTGAAAACAAATGACTTCTAGACCTCTTGATTCCCACGTGGACTCTGGAGCTGATAACCAGCCTACTGAGTTGAAGCAAGCTTGTATCCCTTAAAATAATAATAGCTTCATCTTCTGACGTGTCTTTTAATACACTCCTCTCCCGGGCCTGTTCTAAACAAGCAGTCTCCCTGTGGGGTTGTGTACTGCGGTTTCTGATACGCTGCTGCCTGAGGCTTGATAATTAGTGCTATCACAGGTGGAAAGTATGCCGGGTGTGTTACAAACCCCTGCTCTAGAGAGCACTAGGGAAGGGGGAATGCTAATGAGAAATTCCCAGGAAGACTGGTATTAGTAAGGATTATTTAGAGGCCCCAGGCTGCATTAATGTACAGAAATAATGAACTGTTCATTTTGCACATCTGCTGAGCTGGGTGAGAGACATATGGAAGCCAGAGTGGAAAGAGGAGGTGGTAAGAGTTCCTGCTTTATATTTAAGCTTGTGTTTTACAGGTTTGGTATGGGTCAGTGAGTCCGTTGACAGCTGAAGGGATGGAATCCTTTTCTTCTGCTGACTCCACACAGTTTTGTAGGACTGAGGGGAATATTGCTGTAGGAGATGTGAGGTTGCTGGTGGAAGTGGATTATTGAACTTGTCAAGTTGTTTTTGAATAAAGAATGATACAAACATATTTAGAATTAATGTATATCTCTGAGGGGGGGCAAAGAAGCCACAGTCTTGGAAGGATTTTGGAAAAAAAAATCTTACTTTTTTTTTCTGTGATTTGTGCGTGAAACTGCTCACAGAATGATGTTTCCCACTCATCTGCCTGTATCTCTCTCTCCTATGGTGAAGGACATTTAACTATATTCTGAGGGAGCTTCCTAAAGTGCCGACCCACGTTCCAGTATGCGTGCTGGGGAACTACCGAGACATGGGGGAGCACCGGGTCATTCTGCCTGGCGACGTGCGGGACCTCATCGACAATCTAAACAGGTAAGGTGGCACCACGGGCACCAGGCAGAGGAGCAGACCTCGGCTGCTCTCTGTCATTAACGTAGATAACTGTATTGCTGCCGTGTTTCAGATGTACATCACGTTCATTCTCTGACCCTCTGCCTAGCTTTTGGGCTTTCGTAGCTCCAAGTGTCTCACACAGCAGCTTCAGTTTACATGATGGGCTCTTTTTCCCTTGATCTAGGAGCCTGTACTGGGCAGGTCGTTAGCTGTATTCCTGGAAACAGTGAATGCCTGCCAGCATGTGCCTTTCAGAAGTGCTTTTCCCAAGAAGTCATTTTCTTTCTGGATAGTCCTCTTGTGAAAGAGTCCTTTCCCTGCAGCACAACTGTTCTCTAAATAATTCTGCTACAAGAGAGCCAGCTAGTGTAGCTGTCCTTGCTCTTCCTCTGAGAGCATCCCCACACAGCATTTACTGGGCACAGCCAAGTCATGCACCTCCCTTGTCAGCCAGGCAAGATTTTCCCTTATGCAGAGATCTGAGGCGCTCTGTTATTTAGTAAAAAATATTATTTGTTGGTCAGGATTCAATAGATAGTACCTTTTTTTGGGTGGTTTTATGTTTTTAAAGCATTTTTTCGTTTTCCCAGTCTCTTACTTGTTTGTGGCTGTGTCAGGCACACAGAAATGTTAAAGTTTAAAAGTTAAACACAGTTTTAAAGGCTTGATTCCGTAATGTAATGATTTATTTGCAAGTTCATCTCTATATGTGACTTAATTGAGTTTAATGCCCACTGCTGGCGCTTGTTACTTAATGTAGGTCTGTTTTGTGGCTTTAAACAAAAACCTTCACCAAGAAATGAACAGCTTGTATGGCTGTGAAACCCCCAGTTTAGTAAAGCGATGGCCCAGTGTCCTGACATAGTATTTCTTAGTCTGGCAGCCGCATGACGCTGCAACGTAACAGCAGCTGCGTTCTGGCACCCTTCAGGAAGAGCCAAGTGTGAATTTTGTCTGTAAACAAAATATGAGTCCCTAGCAGAGTGACCTGCTAGCCTACATTTGGGGATTGAGGGGTTGGCTTGTAAACGAGGACTGTTCATGGTGTGTAATTAAGCAAGTGCCTCTTCTGCGTGTGTGCAATCCATGTCCTTTGTACAATTTTCTTCTCTCTACTTATCTGGTTGAGACAGGCCTCCCGGCTCCTCATATTTTCGCTATGCTGAGTCTTCCATGAAGAACAGCTTTGGCCTCAAGTACCTGCACAAGTTCTTCAACATCCCCTTCTTGCAGCTGCAGGTAAGAGAGAGGGTCTTGGTTCCTCTAAGGTGGGAATTTGATATTTGGGGTTTCTTTTGTTGTTAAAAATCCTGAGTGGATTTTTGTTTTCGTAAGAATTGTTAACAAAATTATGTTAGTACGTTGGTGCCTGTGACGTAAACATGTCTCTGCTTGTGAGAGGACTCTTCTCTGCTGTGTTTGCCAACGCTTACATCTGGAGAAAGGCTCCAAGGTGGTGAATAACACTGGCAAGAAAATCACGTCCAGTGGTATAGTTACCAAGTCAAAAATGTTACATACGCATATTTGTTAAACTTTGTATTTAATTTCTGTTCAATTAAAGCTCAGATGAAAAGAGATTTGGTCATAAACCAAACAGTTCAGTGACAACTGTTTGCTGAAAATCTTTGCCCTAATGGTAACTGATCTGCTTGGATCCTGTGCACACAGATCCAAGGCTGCTATTTCCTTCATAACTGAGGCTTCTTGGGTGGACCGAGTGGAAAGGCAAAGGCTGAATGGGCACGGAAGGGTGGGATTCTCAGCTGTGGTCCTTTAGAAGAGGACCTTTTGGGGGGTGATCATGTGGGGGTCTTTTGGGATCAACATCATATGCGTTTTGGGGGTACATATGATGTTTTATCATTGTTTTCTATTGGATGGAAAAAAAAACCAGGCAGTTCATCTTTATTATCTTTCACCAGTAAGTGAAATGTCTGTGTGTGTTTTTGTAGAAATAATCCCCACTGAAATGCTAGTTCAGAAGCAGCTCAGATATATTAGTGTATGTTGCCACGTCCTCAGGCTGCAGAGCAGAAAGAACCAGGATAAGAAAATCGAATGTCTAAAAAGCCCGTAAAACATGTCAAACAATACATTTTTGAGGAGGAAGTTATAGAAATCTGAGATATAAACCTGACTTGGTGCTCAGTGGAGAAGATTGAAATCTACCAGCATGATGTTGGTTGAATGTTTGGTTTTGTAACCTCAGCTCCTATGGTAAAGTGATGTCTTGTGGAAACCATGCAGAATAATTAGTTCCCAGGTTACTTTTGTCAGATTTGTAGCTCTCTCCTTTTCTTCTCAAATAGATGTTGATACGAGAAAAAGACATTAGAACAGGCTCCCTGCCAGATTTGTTTCTGAAAGCTACTCATAATGATGATGTTGATAGTCAGTACATGCACTGATTTTCCTAGCCAGAGTCATAACCAGGAAATACCGAAGCATTTATAGTATCAGGTTTGCTTGGAAGCAGCTTTAGGATGCGAATCTTCGGGGACCTTTCATTTAAATGTGCTGTGTATAAGTAAACATGATCTATTAATCTGAGACTGAAAGCAATTAGGACACTTAGGTAAGGCAGTTGGCCCCAAAGCCAGAGAACTTCTTGGACAAATCTTGGTCTTCAGGGAAATAGAAAAAATAAATCTGATAAAACCTTTAGTTGTTTGGAGATTCCAGTGACAGTTGCTTAGGAGAAGCGAGGGAAATGGGGTGAGCAGCTGACTTTTGTTGTGCTGCTCAGTGAGCTCAGGGGGATAGTCCAAAAGGTGCAGGTGCCACATAATTAGGCTCCCAAATCCTGTGTTTTTCATGTAATGTAATTAAATAATTCAACGCTGTGGAAACAAACCTGAAAAGACTTTAAAAGTGTAGTTCCTGAGATGTGCAAGGGGAGATTTGGATTGGCTTGTGAACATGTTTGCTCTGTTCTTTGTACCTCGATACAGAAGGTGGTGGTTGGGGAGGTTGTCCTGTGCCTGTCGTTCAAGGAGAGAGGGATCAGACCGTAGCTGCCTGGCTTGTCCTTTAGAACAGCAATGCCAGAATTAATTCCTGCAGTTCTGTGCTCATACAGGGATTGCAGGCGGGTGCTTTTCCGTGCATTCTGATAGAAATCACAGCATAGGATCCAACTTGGAGATGGCTTCTTTCACTTCCCTCTGGTGTGCAGGAGATCTCTGGCCTTGCCATTCTGTGCCGTGGTAGGTGACACTGCAAATTTGGAGGCTTTTGGTTTCTTCCACCCAAAGGCTTCGGGGCTTTACTTCATGTCAAACTTCAGCTGAGATGTGCTGCACTTAGTTTTTCCAGCACCGCTTGCATTTGTGCCACAGGTTTATTCAAAGAGCTTCATGCTGCTCTGCAGTAGCTGCTACTGGGTGGCTCTGGGTGTTTTACTGCTCCTGGAGACGCGCTGGGAGTCTTGCCTTCGAGTGCCCGGGGAGCCAGGGCTGGTCCCGCTGGGCCTGATTAACAACCCACGCAGCATGGTGTTAGAATTTGTAGGAAAATCACAGCTAGACTTAATTCCTGAAGGTTTTGCTTACACCTTCAAAGAGACTTGCCAGTAACAGGCTCCAGAAAGGAGTAATTTCCCTGGTACTTCGGTGCAAAGCAGGGTTAAAGGAGAGGAGTGCTGCTAGGTATTAAATGCACGTATGATTTAATCAGTCTCAGTCGAGCTCTGAGGTTCCTCCGTGTTCCTCAGCCTGGCCTCCCGCAGCTCTCAAGGGGAAGAGGAGTCGTTCAGCTGTGTGCGAGATTCCAGGCTGTCCTTTGGCAGGGCTCGTGTTCAGTGCGTTGGTTCAAAGTTGCACATTTCTGCGTTCAGCTCACATTCATGCATCTTTCATGAAGAAAGCAGTGGCTGAAATTCATACCCCCGGTATAGAACACGTTCTCTCTAGCAGCACAAGCTCTTTAATTATTTATCAGTTCCTTTCCAGGGGAGGGATTGTCAAACCTGAGAATGCAGTTTAGCTGTAGGTATTGCTGGTGGCCCACATAATGTGCAAATGTGATCAGGTCAACTGGGCTTTCGGATGCTGCGCTGGAAGGAGACAGAATTCTGCAGGCAGCTGAAATTGCCTTTTCCCAGGGAGCCCTTGAAAGTGGCATTCAGCCAAAGCATTGGTCTGTAGCACACATGATTTATTCCCTTCTTTTGGGTCATTGCTAAAAATAAGCTGTATCTTTAATATTTTAATACCAGCATGGTAAAACAGAATTTATTTTTTCAGTACTTGTAAGTCCATTATTAGTGATGAATTTTTACAAAATTAAATGCAACTCTCTCTTAATTAAATCGAAGTTCTTAATTTACTGTGATCTGTGAAAATCGAAATAAATACAACTCTGGTATATGTCTTACTGCCAAAGTATGAGGAAAGGCAAACCACTTGGTTAATAAAAGCCATTATCTGAGTGCCTAAGGTAAGCACTGGAGAGCAGTGTCCCTTCTGTCTCTGTTTATTCAGCTAATTTGCTCAGCATTTATTTCACTCATTTTAGGAAACTGAGGATTAAGCAGCAGAAAACGTGCTCATTTTTGCTTACACTGTGTGAATAACATCAAAAGATAAAATCTATTGCTTCTAAAATGTTGAATTTCTTGAATCTTGAATTCTAAAATCTAGAATTACTTCTAAAATCTGGATTAGTACTTCTGTTTAGTGTAGCAAGTTTAAATATGTATAGCATGTTTTGCTGAAACTTTCTTGTCTGTATACCACAATAAAGGGAATTTGAGTTCACTAATGACTTCATAATTCTTTGTATACATGTTAATTGAAGTCAAGTTTCCATCTGCGTAGAGCTTATGAATATGATGAATAAAAATTACCTAGCAAAGGAAATATGGATCAGTCCAAGCTCTTAACACAATGACAAAGGTAAAAATGAAGAATCTAAATGTTTGGGAAGCAGTAAATTAGCTCAGATGATCATAGAAGCTCTTAAATTTCAAGAAAGACTGTATCTTCCAGTAAATGAGCATGTTTAAAGGTTATCAACCACTATGAATCACTTGGTCTTATAATACAAAATAAAAATTACTTAAGCCTTGCTTGCTGATTTAAGTCATGGTAGAATTTGATATAAATCAGCCTGTTCCATGGAGGGCTCGGGCTTTGCCCTGACTACTCCCCTGGGCAGAGCAGTGTGGTCTGGTTTATGTAAGGCAGATGAGTTACTCGCTCTTTAAATTCGTACACTTTCCCGTTAGCTCCAGAGTTGTCATGTCTATGAAACTTTATTGTCAATGATACATGCATGTAGACACTGAATGCCATCGCTTTATACAATGTTTGTCTTCCGATAGGGATGTTATTCTGTAAATTCTGTAGCAGATTTCCTTTTGTGCTTTTTATTCCAATGGGATCTTCCTGCAGTGAGCACATATGTTGTCAAACATGGAACTAGAAATTCCCCACGGTCATTGACGCTAAGCTTCAGAAATATTTGTCGTAGTGAAAAGCTTAAATGTGCGTCGAGGGTAAGGCAGTTATACAAGCAAAAACCTTTGCAGTTTGGAGGAGATCTGGGGTTTCTCTTCTGTCTCCTCCTGTCTGGGCGGCAGTGCAAGTTGGCAGCGGGTGAGGAGCCCGGTGCAGGGTCTGCTGCAGGTGAGCCTTTGGAGCTGGCCGTGCCCGTGCAGCCTCAGCGTAATGCGTGTGGTTATTGATCTCTTCTCGTTGCCATCTGGGCTATCAGGAGGAGAGTCCTGTGACCATCTGCAATTGATTTTGAGCCTTTTAAGCCAGCATTTCCCCTCGGCTGAGGTTTTTGCTTGGATTCTGTTGGAAATGTGGACAGGGAAGGGCTGAATTAAGCTACCCCGTGTTACATGAGTGAAGCCAACTCACTTTATTGCACTCTTGAAATGGACTGGAGTGCCTGTCCCCCATCTGTGGGGCAGCAACTGAAGGCAGAGAGGCAGTGACTTCTGAAATTTCACTGACCTGACAGG